>NW_020538040.1:186174487-186193440 GCF_003426905.1 Ctenocephalides felis
AGCTCCATCCCTTATGTGATTTTTTGTGATGTTTTGTCAAACCCCCACTCCTCTAAAATCCTCACGTGATTAATGGACGCCCCCTAATCTATTTCTCACCAAGTGCAATCTTTTTGGCTACTGAAATTGCTTAAACTTCATTGATGTCCAACTTTTTATTAAACTATAGCAGTGATTCACAACAATTTTGTAGAGTAGTAGTTAAATACAGAATTGTGTCAGTATACTTGAAGGAACGGCTCTTTATGAAAAAATCAGGAATATAAAACAATAACGTAGAAAAACTTAATTAACTGGTGACTCATTCCAAAAATTTATTCATCTCACGTAAGATGAGTTTTTAATTTCTACAACTCTAACGTTTGTGATTTTGTTCTACTCTAAACATATTTATTCTGAAGTACTTTATCTGCCTCCAGTTTTCCCTATACATACCCTATCTCGTTATTCTATAGGGTACACAAAGCACATGTTTATGCGCGATGACCAACACCAAACAGCCCTTATCTCGCCACTCTCATCACATTGTCGAAGTAGCTTCACTTCAATAACGCCGGTAACGCTGATTTGAATAATTTTATCAAGTTTTCGACTATAGGTTATGTTTCTAGATAATCTTAAAAAAATTATACATTTATTACCTATTGAAGAATCGAATATTAATCTTATTATCTTCCCGTAGCGTAAGTTATAGTAAGAGCAAAAAATCGAAAATGACCAGTGAATTAGAATCATTCTAATCGTATTCTCCGTTCTCGAAGAAACTGCTTTTTGTTACTTTTTGCTCCGTATCTCTGAAACGGCTGAACCTGCCTTTACCAAAAACTAATCAGCACGTCTTTGATAATGAGAATGGAACTGCTCTTGAATCATTCAAATCGAATGATTCGACCTTTCGAAATCATGAATAAAAAATGTATTCAAATATACACATTCTTTTTTTAGTATGCCAGAATATTCAGGAGGTCTTGAAACGTAAAGAATATGAAAAATTTTCATTGTCGATTTTTTGTTACTAAACCCTACCCTACTTATTACAATTACTAAACCTATGTCTTGGTGTATAAAATCATAGACTTATCTACAGTTTGAAGCTCTTAAATTTATAAAATAATGAACAATTTCTAATATATAAAAAATTTCGAATTTATGAAATCGTTTTTCAAAATTGATAAACAGAATAAATTTAAAATTATCAATAAATTCGAATTTCTCGAAAAAATTAATGCTTAATGTAATTTTTGAATTTGTACTCATTTTCTGTATCGAAATGATAAAATGCAAAACAAAGCAAGTTGTATAGTGTACATAAATATGATGATTTACAATTCTGTTGATCCCAAATATATAACTTTCTAGCTTCCAACTATGGATTTATTACAGAAAGACCATGTTATTTTGGATTATCAGATTACTGGTGTTACAACATACGCGTCGAAGAATATCAGAAATATCGAAAGCTTAGGGATTACAGACTTATGCATAGTCGAAATTTATCCATATTAACGAAATAAAACAGAATAATTAAATAAAAAATATAATTTGACATTTGACAATAAAAGACAAATTTGATAAAAAACTAGGTGTAAGTGGCATTTTTTTATGACAAGTTGCATGTACTTAATCTATAAGAATCGAGGTTCAACAACTTTCAAAAATTTCAACCAAAAATTTTCAAATTGATTGTCACTAAAAATGAAACAACGCATATTTGTAATTAAAAGATTTTTTTTTAAATTATCTAATAAATACTTACACCATAAAAGTAAGCAATATGATACATTATTATTTCCCAATTTTATTATATTTAAGCTGACTGTATAGATCATGGACTTCTTTTTTTCGATTTTCGAGCAATCGCACGATTTTCCTATATAGGTAGTATATTATTAAATTTTCAATATCTTCTTCGGACGAGTCAAAGCCCGAAATGTTGATCATTTTATTTTCATTTCGTAAAATAAACCTTTGACAAAATATTGCATAGGCACTTCAAATATGCTTTCATGTTGCAGAAATAGGGAATATATAATCGAAACATCTATGTAAAAAATATTTTTTACATTATTTACTTTTATTTATCAAGCTTTTTTAACTTTCCGTACTTCCCTTCCCTTCCCTTTTACGTTTCAAAGGTTTCTGAATATTTTGGCATACTTTAGAAAAAATGGATGTATGTGTGTGTGTGCGTGTGTATATATGTGCGGCTACAAATGTTCGTCGACGATTTTGGGAACACCGATCAACCGATTTGAATAATTCAAAAATCATTCGATTCGTATTGATGAGGAGGCGTGCTGATTAGTTTTTGGCAAAGGCAGGTCTAGCCATTCCGAAGATACGGGGCAAAAAGTGCCAAAAATGGTAACTCAGTTTTTGAGAGAACGGAGCGTCCGATTTTAATAATTCGAAAAACATTTTACTTGTATTTTCAAGACGAAGAATTGATCAAATTTTCATGAAGGCAGGTCTAGCGGTTTCGGAGATCTAATGAAAAAAGTAAAAAAATGCCATTTGGCAGTCAAAAATGATCATTAGACATATGCACATCAAATTATCAGATATTTATTGAGATTTTAACAATAAGTATAAATTTTGTTTACATTCCTATGGGTTCCTTACTAATGTTTATCCGTTAGACGGCGGCGCGGCGCTTACGCGCTTCTATATTTTGTCTCTATGCAGTTCAGGCAGTACGATTGCTTTAAAAAAAAGTTCAAAATTTCCAAAATATGTCAAAATGAAGAAAACATTTTTTGTTTTTTTTTTGTCAAATTTATAGTTTCTCAAAAATCTATTTTTTTCGAAGTAAGATTATTTCAAAAATGTTATTCGTGTTTTAAAAAATAATAATTTTTAGTACGGGAAGTTCCAGCAATTTGCCTTAAGGCACGATGCTAATGCGCCCCCTAGTTCTTTATTTAAATCATTGGTTTCCAAACTTTTTTGCATCGTAGACCTTCTGTGATATTTGTTGTTTTAATAGACCTACTTATATGATATTTATGTAAATTTGCTAAATTTCTAATTCTGTAACGTGAAGTATGCAACAAGTGAATATTTATTTTTGGGGGAATGATGAATTTGATGTTTTATTAAATTACTAACATATAGTGGACTCCAAGTTATCATAGACCTCTGGGAGTCAATATAGATCACTTTGAAACAATCTGATTTAAAAAAATGAATAACCTTATTATTGATGGCACAGACTAATGTAGTCAATTATGTATATTATTACATATGTTAAATATACGTTTGCATAAATAAATTATCATTTATTTATTAACATTATATTTTGTTTTATACGAAAATGAGTTATGATTTATTCAATCTAATCTCATTCATACGTCTCGTTAAATGATTAAACCCAAATAATAAATTTTATTACAACGGAACAGAAAACATTATGAGTTGGTAATTATGAACACTTGCAAAAAGCTGTTGAGCGACATTAATCTGAGGATACGAGCCAAATGGATATTTAGCAGGACATTTATGACGACCGTGTAAAATATTCTGTCTATGCACAGAATAAAGGACAATAATACCATAAAAACATTTTTGATAAAGAGAATTATGGAATAAATCCTTAGGCAGAAACAAATTGAATCACCTAGTAATTCATTAATATAGTGATATTAGAAATTTTGTTAGATGTTTACTCATCGTTGTACTCGGAGATACGTAGCAAACAATGCAAAAATATCGTATAAAAATATATTATAAAAATAAGTTATAAAAATATATTATAAAATTGCCATTTGACGGTCAAAAATATTTATTTGACATATGTACATCAAATTATCAGATATTTTATAGAGATTCTAATAATGTGTACACTTTTTGTGTAAATTTGTTTGGGTTCCGTACCAATATTTTTTATTTACGGTACGGGAAGTTCCAGCAATTTGCCTTAAGGTACAATGCCATGCACCACTAGGTTTGTCTAAAATTCAGTCTCTCCATTAAATATGAGAATGTCAACACAGTACAAGTATATATTATACAAGAGTAAAAGTATATATTATAACCCATTATATAATATTTATTCTACAGCATGTTTGATTATGGATTAACTACCAATGCCTGTAATTTAGATCTAATTTTTTTGTCGAAAAAGGAAGGCTCTTACTTAGTTCAGTTTAGTGTGTGTGTATGTGTGTGGTGTGTGTGTATCTGTGTCTATTCCTACCTAAGTTAAATATATTTTAGTAAAGTTTGTTCTTTGATTTCTGCGTCGTTTATTTTTCTCGGTTGTTTTTGTTTACTATGCGAGAGCTTAAAAGTGTCTCCGGCAGTTTAAAACGAAATTAGCTCGCGTCTTTGTATGCAACGTAACGAAAATAATTGTGGTTCTACGAGGCCGAGTGTTGGTTCGCCTTTTTTTTCTTCTTGTCTTGTCAAGTTTTATAAATATACTACTATCTTAGAAAAACGAACTTTTTTAATTTGCCTCTCAAAACAAACAGTTGTGCATAAAGAAACATAATTACTCGGCAGAAATATATAAAACGATCGACAAACTTTCGAGAAGATGGGAAAAAGTGGCGGATAAGTTTAGTCTGAGTAAAGTACATAAATGCTTCTGATTGTTTTATTAAATATAAATTTGTTAAAAATTACACGAAGTTAGACAAACGCATTTTTCATCAAATCAAGATTTGTTCTACAATGTCTCATTAAAATCTAATTCCGATCACTTCGTTGACGGTACGCATGCAACGAAAGATCTCTCTTCACTTGACACGACGACTAATCACAATCGACCCGTATAGAAATGATTTCATCGAGAGAGAGAATGACGAATAGTTCTGGCGTAACGCAACTTTCGTTGCATTTTCACAGATTTACTCTCTAGTCGCGCCTAAAGAAGTTTTGCTTCAAAAACTTTTGCTACATGGAATTTAAACGTGGCTTTATAATCATTTATTAATACAGCTGGAGCAATAAACTTCGGCTTGCTATTTTATTCTGATAATTCAATTTACATTTGATGATCGTTACTTATGATAGTATTTACCGATTCGACCGCAAAGCAACCAGCAAACAGTATGCATGCTCTACCATTTAAACAAATCCAAAGAAAATAAGTTTGTCTCGTTAATCTTGGCAAAACATATCTCAAAACTAGAGTCACGTCTAAATAAGTAAACGGAACTGTTCAGGAAGCATCCCCTTTTATGATCTCTCACCAGTCTTTGTTGTTATATGACTAGCAAGAAACTTTCCTCTCCGACTCGGTCAAACTTTTGTTAAGGAATTATCTGTCAAGCTAAGAACGAGGACACTTAGGTGCGACCTATGTAATCTATCTTTTTGCTCCCTCGGAAAGGGCTCGTTTTGTCCTTTTGACCACAAGATATGCTTTGTCCTAATGTCTAATACATTATGAGACCTACCTGACTCATAACATAATACAGGTACATTAGTAAGACCTAGGAAGTGTGATGAATTGCACTGAAGACATGAATGGGAAAATTGTGTTATCCGACTGACAAACATATTAATTTTGCTACTGGGATAATGGAATTAAATTTTAATATTAATTTTAGTTTTATCTTATAATAATATAGAAATTTATTATTACGATTATTATAATATTCAAATTGAAATTATATCACAACTTGTATTAAATTTTGCCGTCAAACCGTGTTCACTGAGTTCAGTCATGTGTTATAGTTCCTTTAGTTCAAAAGCATTTGGATTCGAATTCGTGGAACTGTACGATTCTGCATGGAATAAATTTAAATACTTGTATAATATATAGTAACTTTTTTCATTTATAACTTGCTTGGTTTTATAGTTCAAAATTTCGAATAATATTTTATGAGAAAGCTCATAGTTGAGCTGACTACATATCTGAATTAATAATTGAATAAAAATATATTTTTTTTAACCCGAATCTCATGATTTCAAATTTTTATTGAATGATCCGAAATTAGTAGTAAGTCTTTTCTTAGAATATTCAATAATATTAGGTTGTCCAAAAGTACTAGGGAGTCCAAAATAGAATTAGGGAGTCCAAAAGTATTAGGAAGTCCAAAAGTATTAGGAAGTTCAAAACAAAAAATTTCAATACTCAATACAGCTTTAATTAGATCATCTATTAATTATTCTATTCTGATTATAGATCATAAGATTTATATATTAATCCTCTATCTTCTATCAAGTTACACTGTATATTTATCATCTTGGTACAGTGATAAAATATTAAAATTATTTTTAAACGTTTATTGCTGGGAATATGTAATGAGAATGTCGATCACAACACGTGCAATAAAACGTGTTTATGCATCATAAAACGTGTTCATTACTTTTGATAAAGTGTTAATATGAACCAGATATTTGTGTGAAGTAATTTGTTTACTACATTATTATATGTAATGGTCCTTGTAATGTGAAATACATATGTGATACTTATTATGCAAATTACTATGTAATTGGTAAATCTATCTTTCTGTATATATAGGTATAAGTGAAGTGCCAAATCGAATCAAGTGATTCGAATCATTCGAATCGAGCTCTTTAAATGTTATTACTTGATTCGAATCAACACGTATCAAACCTACAAATATTTACTCTGATACAATTTGTATGAACATAAATTTTAATAAATATAAATTAAATCATTTTAATAAACATAAATATAGAAATAGAAAAATTAATTAAATCATACAAGTCACTCAAATTCAATTCACTCATTCGAGTTACTCGCGCGATCCGAATCGAATCGAATCGAATCGAATCGAATCATTCGATTGACTTGCACAAATCAAATTAAATCGAATCCTTCGAGATACTCGCATGATCCGAACTGAATCAAATCATTAGAGTCACTTGCATGATCCGAATGGAGTCGAATCATTCGACTCACTCGCATGATTCGTATTCAATCGAATCATTCGAGTCACTCGCAAGATTCGAATCGAATCGAATCGAATCATTCGAATCACTTGCATGATTCGAATTGAATCAAATGATTCGAGTTACTGACATGATTCGAATTAAATCAAATTATTCGGGTTACTGGCATGATCCGAATTGAATCAAATCATCCTTCGAATTGAATCGAATCATTCGAGTTACTCGCAAAACTCGAAATCATTCGAGTTAAATCGCATGATCCGAACTGAATCAAATCAATCGAGTCACTTGCATGATTCGAATTGAATCGAATTATTCGAGTAACTTGCATGATTCGAATTAAATAGAATCATTCGAGTTACTCGCATGATTCGAATTGAATCGAATCATTTGGTCCGAATTGAATCGAATCATTCGAGTCACTCGCGTGGTCCGAATTGAATCGAATCATTCTGATTCTAGTTACTGGTTTTCATCCGAGCTATTCAACTTTTAAACAGATGCACAAATATAACAGTGTCAAAGTATCTTTTTTCTGTTAATCATGATTCGAATCAGGTTTTTTTCTGACTTTTATAATCTTTAAATAGAAGCATTCTACTGTGCATATTGAAACTGCAATTGAAATTATTACCATGCACTTGACAACACAATTTTATTATTTATTACAATAAAGTTATAACTCACAAATAATCTAAACAACATTGCAAAGTTGTATTACTTCAACTTCTATCATCTGCGTAATGAAACCGTATCCTCTCCTCCGAGAGTTACAAATATTTACACAACCGCCCGGTGTTTCAGTCGTCGAACACCGTGGGCGTCGTTGTACCATTTATTTGCGTCAATTTACAACAAAACCCACTTCGGTTGATATTCAAATCGAATGTTAATTCCTTATATAAGTTCGTATTGACGAGATTCATTTCGAAGCAGCACAATAACCCGGCTTTGTGAACGAGAGCTTCATGGCATTTACACAGTTGTACTTTTCCGTACGATATTGAATTGCGCGGAGCTTTTCTGTCCCCAGATTCAGATCCGTTGTCGAATGCAGTAATGCACTTTGGGGCCGACGAGGGGCTGAAAAGCACCCCCCATGTTATGAGAAATATCGCAAACAACGTATAAAGCAGTTAAGTTATTGTAAACAGAAAATTTAATAGGAATTTTAAATGACTTGCAATATGTATGTTGATGCAAATACAGATTATATAAGGTATACAGGGTGTTCGAGAAGTCAACTTCAAGCCGAAACTTGTAACCACCATTTATTGTAATTATCGTAAAAAAAGGGAAAAAAATCCATGCAGATTGTAAATTATGAGCTTTCAACTACAACCTATAGCTTTGGCCAAATTGTAACTATTTTTTGGTTATTGTGGTTAATTTTTTATTATTTTTGTTCATTTAAACTTCGGAACCATAGCCCTAAATATCATTTCTAGGACCTCGGTAAAAATAATGACACCTTTTTCCCAAGTTTTTTAGAACTAAATCTAACTGTTATACTGTGAATTTAATATTTACAAAAATTTTCGACTTTCAAAGGTTTCCTTTATAGCACATCCCATTAAATGCTGTTAAGTGCTGATGTGAATATGCTGATCCATCTAAGTAATAGTAATTTGGTCTGTTTAATTAGTGACAATTGTAGTTTAGCTACTGTGGTTTGAGTTATTAAATAAGCTCAAATTATTGTAAAAATTTCAACAATATTTGACTATTTCCGTCTTGCTTGCATACTTTGAGGTTCATGAATATTTTGTTTCCAGCTAAAGCTGTATTAATATATGCAAACTCTGCATTAAAAATAATATTCGCAGTCACCGTACTGGGAAATAGAGAATGAGTTTTATCTTTTCTATTAGATAACACCTTGATTTTATAATATATATATATATATATATATATATATATATATATGAATTTGATGTTGACATATGTATTAACAAATTAATCGGGCATAACAACAATAAAAAACATGAATTTCAGTGGAAACTAAAAATAAAATTAAAAAATAAAACAATTGACTTGGAGTGCAAAGAAGAAAATATAAAGAGTAAAAAGTACTTACAATTAGTTAATTTTCGTGTTAAATTAGAAAATTCTAATAATGGTATCAGGATATAGTATTGCACCTCACTATGTAATATAAACATTAAACATGTAATTAAACACTATTTCACAAAATATTGACTTAAAAAAAAACACAGATAGATATTGTGTAATATGTGCTGTTTGTTAACTAGTTGAAATCATAATGGAGAAAAGATGTTTTTAAAATATTTTTACCAAAATTCTACACATGTGTGGAACGAATTGCAAATCTATTGCGCGACATTTTTATTGTTTTGTGAGAAATTTAGAAATGCTATCTGAACAAAAGAGATTTGAGTTGCACAGCGTGTTAAGTTTATTTTGCTTATTTAGTGTCATATTGTTATAAATAGTCAAAAAAATATCCTTCTATAATTCTTTGTTCAAATAAATTTTATTCGAATTGTTGTACACTTCGGTTAGAAAAGTCTATATAGTGTTTTAAAGTATAAATGTGGTCCGCAAGCATAGTTTTAAATTGTTTGGGATTTTCTGAATTATTTTTGTGTTGTTGTGAATGTTTAATCGAGTTCTGGCTTGTTTCTCCTATGTAAATTACAGACAATTTATCAGATATATAGGTTTGATTCGAGCTGATTCAAATCGTGATTAGAATTAAGTTTTTTCTGATTCGAATCATCCGAGTATGAGAAGTTTTATTCAGTAATAATTCCATAACCGAGTAATTGCAAATTGCATTTGAAATTCACAAGGAAGCAATGAGTATAGTTTTGTTAAGTTCTGGGTATCAAAACGTTTGTTTGCTGGTATTATTCTTAATTCCGTTGTTTGTTGTCTAAGGCGATGGTGGTCTCTCGTCGTATCGAACAGCTTTGTGCAGTTTAAAGTTATGTGTGTTTTAGCATAAACTTTTGCCGGTTTGTGTTTTCCCCTTGCATCTGCGCCACTTTTTAATCACTTCGTTGGAGAGCATTCAAAGGACCCGGCTGCTGAGTTTACACTTCGTCTTAATTAAGCGTTTTGCCCGAGGTGAGCCTGATGCATATTCAATACGCGAAGCGGCGGCGGAGTCGGCTCTCGGTTCGAATTCGAGATCGTCTGCAGACTTTGCCGAGAACATATGCATCGGGAATGCATAAATCTTGAACCTCGCGGATATTTGTATTGGATCGTGTCGAATGTAGAAAAAAACCAAACAAGGAATAAAACGAACGAAATGTTTTACAGTTTCGCGAACTCGGATTTCATTATTCAAATTCTTGTTGTGCGCTAGGATTTCTAGATCACACCAAACGTGATAGAATCAAATATGAATTAATAAAATATATTTATATAGAAAATGTAATAAGAATTTTTTGTAGGCCAATAATGTTATGAGATGCTCAGGAAGACGAAAACAATTACTATGTCCTAAAGTTTCACAAAAATAGCCAAATTATTATTTTTTTGAAGTTCCCTAAGGGTATGTCATAGTAATCACAAAAAATTGAAAATGAAAATGTTTATATATCTTTAGAAAAATTGTTGTATGTGTGTATGTGCGTATGTGTATATGTGTCCGGATACAAATATTCGTCGACGATCTCGGGAAGGCGAATCAACCGATTAGAATGATTGAAAAAACATTTGATTTCTATTGATAAGAAGACGTGCTGATTAGGTTTTGGAAATGGCAGGTACAGCCGTGTCAAAGATACGGGGCAAAAAGTGCCAGTAATTCAGTTTTTTGTATTGTATTGACAAAATGAAGAGCTGAAATGATTGCTGAAGAAAGGAACATATTTTTGATCTAAATTTTCAGTTGAAAATGGACAAATGGCAGGTTTAGCGGTTTTCGAGATCGAGTGAAAAAGTAAAAATATGGTATTTTGCGGCCAAAATGATCATTAGACATATGCACTTTAAATTTTTATATATTTTACAGAGATTTGAATAATAAGTATGAATTTTTTATACATTTCTATGAGTTCAAAACAGCCACGCAACACGATTGCTTTGAAAAAAGATCAAAATTTTCAAAAAAAAAAATCAAATTTTTCAAAAAAGTCAAATTCTTTTAATAATTTCAAAAGTCAACGGCCAATGGTTTGATTTTAACTATGTCAATGGCTCAATAACAACCTCGGACAGCTCGATATCAAGCTGTATGATATCAAATTTTTACTTGAAGTTATAGATCTCAAATGTAATCTCAAGTGAAATTCCCGTTTTGTGGGCATTGCTGCAACCGAAAAATAAGAGTGGTTAACCGCTGGATTTCCCTCTCGAGGAAAATTCTATATTATGGTATACAAAAGTGACAGTTTTTGTTCTATGGCAGTTTTTATTCTATTAACTTGGTAAATTTATCAAGTTGTATTTTCCTAATAATTGTTGGCGTTGACAATTTGTTAATTCTGTAATTTTGGTTATTTTAGAAATCCTGATAATGGACTTTTAGATAGAATTGAACGTTTCAATTTGGTGGAATTGCCAAATGACCTAACGGTCGAAGGCCAAATGAATAAAAAAAAATATATGGTGAAATATCTGTTCGCAGTTAGTGGTTATTGATAATTTAATTTATAATATTGAAAAAACTTAAATATCATATTTTTCTCCAAAACGATCAAGAGAATTTAAAATACAGTAATAAGAAAATTTTCCACTTTTGCGGATTTTAATATCCTATCCTACTTGTATCGTTTCAAAATGCTTCAAATCTTATATCTTATTGTGCTTGAATTGAGTGGCAGAAAAGTGAACAATTCAACCAATATAAATACAAAATGCGTTTTATTTTATATCTTCGTTTTCATTATCTGCTCTCCTTGACAAACGTAGTTTATTTCTGTTTCTTTGTTCTTGATCAAAGAATATGAAACATTTAAGGTTTGATGTTGGGAGAAATGAAATCTGGCGAAACGCAATGAATCATGCATTTGATTTATAAATAATGACACATTTTGTTGAAATACTATCAATAGACTTGGGATAAATCATTTCTATAATTTATTTTTAGAAGTTATCTACGAAGTTCCAAATTTAGTATAACATATTTATTAGATTGAATATGACTTTTTATTAAAAATTTGCAAAAAAGTAAATGACATATTTCAAACTATTTTGAATAGTTGTCTAGTTTATAGTTGCCTAGTTTATATGCCTCTCACGTAAATGTCTTATAAGTTTTATATACAATTTCATATCTTCGAAATTTACTTGTACAAAGCCTATTCCAAATCAAACGTCTAAAAATTCAAAATAAATTATTAGAACAGGAGATTTAAAAATTTTGACTGCCCCAAATCATGTTCCAATGTTGTTGATCTATAACTTCAGCACAGTGAACGATGAAATACAAACTCATTCAAAAAAATACAAAATTTGCCTAAAAGATCACTCAAACTTAGGTACACCTCTGCCAGGGCAAGATTGAAAAATAAGTTCATTATATTTAAACCTTAAATGTCAACCTAAAATTACTGACATTGGTTAAAGTTTTTTGCATTTTTAAAGCCCATTATCTATTAAAATTTTACTTGCCATCCTTTAAGGATAGGTATATAAACATTATTGCATAAAATTGATGAAAAAACAATAACAGGATAAGTTTATTTCGAATTTTCTATGTCAGACAAAATTTATGTTCATAAACTAACTTGTTGAATGATGAGATAGTATTACATCTTCTTGTTGCAAAATATCATCCCCGTATTTTGCTTGTTCTACCATGTTTTCTTGTACGAGAAGAATTCATTTTTCATAACGTATTGTGGTTTTGTATGATTCTCTGAAAGCTTTGTATGACTATTTCTGCTCATGAACATGATACATAATTCGAGGAAATAAATAAGTATGAAGCAGAATATGAAAGGAAAGTAATTTAGTTGTTTTCCGACAGAAGATTTAATTTTTCAGAGCGACAGTGAGATGGTAGAGATACTGCACTTGTGGGTGAGGAAATCGAATGATTTAACTAAATAATTTTTTGGTTTGTACCCTTTCGATTATGGATTATGGCTATAAGTAGCGTTTTAATTTTTAATTAATGGAATTTCAATCAGAAGTTCCAGGTTCTACAACCGCCTTGAACAGTCTGATATCAAGCAGTATTGATACCGGTTCTCACCTTGAGAGGTATAGGCAGATTAACAATTGACAGGTAGACAGATGCAGATTAAATTAGTATTGATTCAATCGAATATTTACACATATATGGAAGTTTATGCAATATCGTCTATTTTACCGAAAAATTGGCTAAATACATTATTTCTTGAGTTGTAATTGCAAAACCATTCGCGATTTTGGATACTTAGAACTTTTCCAATTTCAATTTTAAACCATTAAGATCACTAAATTCTACCTGGAAATATAGCAGGTCATATCAGGTCATGGATTTGCTTCCTGTCGTGCATCTATAAATCGCTCGGTTCTAGTTGCCGCTTTTTGCTTCAACTTTTGCTGCTGCTGCTAACTGCAGCTACACACGCCTTTATAAATGCGCACTTAGTCGCCTTCCGAGCCGACCAGCCCGGTCTAACGATTGCCCCGGGTACCACTTCATACTACTCTTCTATGATATCATGAGGTCTAATTATGAAAATGAATTATTTTAGCTGTAATCCGAGCTTTCCACGGTCTCATTATATTTCTATAATTAAACGTTTTAATTGTACTAAAACAATGACTCAAAGTTTAACTTCTTATTTTTAACTTTATCAGAGATATAAATATCTTATTTTCAATCTTTTTTAATAAAATAACAAGTTAAAAATAGGCTTCGATGCTCTTGCAATATTTTTATAACTGAAATTAATATGTACTAAAAATGTATTTTTCAAAATTACGTAAATCAATTTCTACAAGTAAACACTAAATCAAATATTACATATTGCCACTCTACATATCTCGTATAACTTCTTAGATTGATTTCTATATGTGTTTCAATTAGGAAAATAAACTATTATGTTATTCATACATTAGATAGTTATAAATAATTTCCATATATTTAACATTTAACCTTTAAATTTCATCAAAACAATAGATGAAAGTTCTAGGAAGTTAGTTATTATAATTTTGTATGGAGATACGAATATTAAAGTTCGCTTCATAAGTTGAACATCATAGTTAATTTCATTTTCTGAGAATGAAGTTGATGAATTTCTTTGGTTCATATTTTTCTATTTATTACATTATACAGTTTCATAAAATACCTAAAATCATTACATTTATTAAAGGTTCATAAAAGTTATAAAATGTGGAATGTATTACTAACTTCTATATTCTATCTAATTTTTTAGTTAAAGTCAATCGAGTAAAAAATTATGTATGAAATAAATATAGTAACAGCGCTATATGACAATGAATATAAATACTAGATCTTGGAGAAATTTATTTCTGCTCTCGTTTCTATAGAAATAAGCACTAATTGATCAAAAAATGAAAAAACATTACTATTTATCTACTTATTTTCGATAATTACATTAAAGTTTCAGAATACTTTTATATAATTACAATAATTCAATGTATTTGCTTATTGCTTCACCTTCACCATTAGTTTTCTCTCAATCATTTAAGGTTTCTGTCAAAAAGTCGAGAGCTCTGAAAGCCCACAAATGTTCAAGAAAAATATGCCACCGAGGTCAATTGCTAATGCATTCTAATTGTAATGGATTTAGATATTTATAAATAGATTTGTAAATGCAAAACAGTAATATATACATCATAACATCAATGAAAAACATGAATTTCTTTAAACATTTATTATGAAAACCATAAATACTGGCTATGGTATTTGCCTTCATTCAGTAGAAATAAAAGTGAAATTTAAGAACTAAAATGTATAAAAAATTGAGACTAAAAATTATAAAAAGTTGAAATGTTTTTCTTAGTGTTAATTGCCTAGATTGCAATTCAACTGATATTGGAGAAACAAGCCAAAATTTATTAAAACGACTACACAATTAAAAAAATCACTGTAGAGTAGTATTTCCAAATTTTTTGCTATATATATATATATATATATATATATATACACTAGCTAATCCAGCCAACGTTGTTCAGTCATAAAAAATTTCTAGGAAATTTTTAGTATTAAAAACTAACTGTTTGTGTATGTAGAAGTAAGTTTAAGGAAATATCAATCGAAATTCATGGGAAAACATTCATTGACTGAAAGCAGGATGAAGCATATATATTAGGGTGGTCCTTAAAAACTAACTTAAAGTTAATATTAAGAGTTAAAACATTCAGAGAATTTTTTTTATCATTTTGGAAGCCTTTCAGCCCCTGGGGCAAAAAAAATCGAAAAAGTCCATATTAAGGACTACCCTAAATATATGTATGTAGGTGTGTGTGTGTTTATGCATGTGTTTTAGATAGGCTAGATACATTTATTAGTTTAGTTTGTCATTTTGTTAAGTACGTATATATACGTACAATTTTCGTGTATGTATGTATCGCTAACTGATATTCGAGCAAGATCTTCCAATATAACTTATTAAGAAAGTTATCAAAGAGCTAACTTATTGTTATACGTATGTATGTTTTGTATTACACGTTAGGTATATATATATTTAGTCGATATAATATCGATTTCTGTTTCGCTCGAGTAAGCCACGGAGACAATGGTGGCGCAAAATACGTTTTGTAGTTCAGATTTAATACATGAGTGCAGTTTCGAATGTATCAATATCGGAATTTACGATTGTCACAGTTCGCTTGACGACATGAATATCTGTCGTAGGTCTGCCAAGGATTCGGATTCGGATTCGGATTCGGTTCCGTGACATTGTTCGATGCGAATGTCTCCCATTCGGTTATTTTCTTTATATTCCACGATAGAAACGATTACTTATATTGTGACAGTTGATCGATTGTAAATTGTGAAATTGTGAAATGCCTAATACGACTCAGGGATAGCGATTTAAGCGAATACAAATAATGTCACACAGTATGATAGATATTCTTTAAACAAACTCACGATCTGTGCGATCGCAAAACCGAGAATGTTTTTTTGTGAAATCTTTTACCGGTAGAGAGTTTACTCTTGGGTTTTAAACACTTTTCTTTTTTTCATACATATGTGGTATCTACAGGATTATACCTATTTTGTAATATTTTATTCAAATACATACACTGAAAAGATATTTGTTAAACTGTTTAATCTAACTCAAAATTAACAATACATCTTATGAAACAATTAAATAACATATACCTGAAAATTATATTAAGTTCTCGTAAACTAAGCAACAGTGCTTACGATTACAAAAACTAACAAGGAAAGAAAATACTTTTGTTATAGATTTTCAAATGTTTGTTTCAAAACGTTTGAGCCCATGTAATGCTTATTAAGACGCCTATATTATCTAGTTTACATATTCTTTATTTAGTTCTTATAATATAAATAATAAAATTCATCAATATATCAGCAAGTTTACAAAGATATCAGCTTTCACACCGTTTGCAGTATATATTATTTGCCTGGCTTTATTTACACATGACCATTTCTATAACCGAGAGGGCGAAAATAAATCTCTGAAACGGGATGCATTATGCAGTTCGCGGTCTGTTTCTGACAGCTATTTATCATATGGTATTACGATAGGTATCATTGCAGCCACGAGCACTTTTATTATATATATTTATCGTCTCTTCAATACTGAATGCATCACTTACGATTTTTAAGAATTAATAACAGGACTGCGGGAAAACTACAATAGATACAAAGTCGAGAAAATTTCAAAGAAATTTTTCTAAAGATATTCAGTACTGTCTGGAAGTTTCTTGGATACAGATTATTTTTAGAAACAGTTTTAGTTGATAAATCGATTTTTATGACAAAGCAAGATATTTCTGAAAATTCTTGGTATATATATACATGAGATAATTCATCTGGAAGTGTCTCACATAAAGTATGTAAAAATTAAATGTAGGAAATTGTATAAAAAAACAAATTCTTCAAAATGTTTGAAAATAGCCTACAATACCTTGATATCTAAATTTCGGTAATTCACTGCAATTTCCTCTATACATCTCAAAAACCTATAAGTATGTTTTTTAATTAACTAAAGAGCTCCCATTTATTTTATTATTATTTTTATTTCATTTCAGTTTTCATATTGATCAAGTAGACGTCTTTGTTAATGGTCACATAACTTAGTCTGTGTTTTGTACGCGTCCGTTAGAAAAAATTCACTTCACACCATCTAAGAAGTATATAAATTGAATGTAATTTGTGTAAGTCTTGCCATTTAACTCAATAAGACTTTGAATTGATGTTGCATATTAAGCGAAAGAATCAGAATAAAAAAGAGGTGCTTGTTTTTTATGCAGAAATAACAAACAATAGACGACGTTATGCACGAAGATTTATTTTCAACTTTTTAAGGTTATGTTTTTGCCAGTAATTTGATAATTTAATCATCATAAGGCAAAATGTCACTCATACCCAGTTAATTTGCATATGCATTATTCTTCATGTCGAGGACATTTATATTATTCAATATTCAACTGTTTATGAAATTTAATAATTATATTTCACATTATTTATCCAGATTAAAATTGTTTTGTTTTGTAACAATGCGGCTTTAATACTAATTCTATTTTCCATGTATTAAAACTACGCGGTCGCTCCACCGTATGAATCGCTGTATAAGTCCTGTGCAAAATTCTCTTGTTTTGTGTTCCGTTCACCGAGAATGCGCTTTTCTCATTTGTTTTCATTTTTTGAAAAGTATTAAAAATATGCAAATATATTTCATATTTATTTGCAACGCAACTTGTATTAAAACAGTCATAAAAAATCCCGTTATTTCCAAATCTATTCTAGTAAATACAAATACTCTGAAGCAATGATTTTTAAAATGGTTTTACTATAACTTGTGAGGGGTCTATATTATCGAAAAAATGGTTTCATGAATTATCTGAAAGTCATGAAGAAACGGCTTGACCAATCACACGTGAAACTAATCTGCGCGAGTTCTTACCGAATTTCATTAAATGGCTGTTAAATTTTTTAATTTGATATGGTTGTTCTTGAGAAAACTTCGGGAAAATGTGTAATTTTTTCACTTTAAGTTTCAAACTATTCAGAATTACTTAAATCATCTAGACAACATACATTAGCAAATGGCTAATTGGATGGCTAATTAGCAAATGGCTGAATTTCTGGCAAAAACATGAACTTCTCTTTCACGAAGTTAAAAATAAAGAGGGCAAATAATATTCATGATCATAATAATCAAATAAAATTTATTGATATTGAAAACTTTTAAACACATCGGAATGATTTAACTTTAATTAATTAAGATTAATAAATGTTTTTAAAATACTCGGGAATTTACATTCAATTTATACATTTTTAAGAATAAATTTGTAACGCATACGTGGTACGAAAATATATACTTACAAAAAATATTATTTCACATGTCAATGTAGAAGAAAGAAAACTTCTGATTTGACATTTCAAATCGTTTATTTATTGTTATTATTCATTTTATATGTTTAAGCAATGTTTAGGTAAAAAAACAATATTCCTAAATGAGCAAAAGCTAAAAGTGTCACACAAATATATTAAATGTTTCAAAAATTCTAAGACATAACAAAAATGTGAAGGAAGGCTTGGAAACATAAAATGGATATGAAATTTCTTCTTGCGTTGTCAATAACTTGTGCTATAAAGAGTTATAGTGAAATTCATTTTGCAAATCTAGATTCATCTAAATAAATTAATTCCTATATCCCTAAATCACTTCATTCACGAAACGCGAAGAGCTAGAAGTAAATACACATCCATTCTCCTCTTAAATCAAGTAATCGATATTCAAAACTTTGCCGATCTTTATTCATTATGAGCAATTAGCCACTTGAAACTTTTCGAACAAAAGTTTTGTTGCGATATTGCAATAATTGAATTAGTTTTACGACGACTACAAAGGCAGACGAAGGATAAGAGATTTTCAATCGTCTATTCAAGTCAAGTGCCATCGCTGATTAATGCCCATTCGATCATAATAATTAAACGAAATATCTTCGACGATAAA
>NW_020538040.1:186194440-186219583 GCF_003426905.1 Ctenocephalides felis
TACCGAAAAATTGGCTAAATACATTATTTCTTGAGTTGTAATTGCAAAACCATTCGCGATTTTGGATACTTAGAACTTTTCCAATTTCAATTTTAAACCATTAAGATCACTAAATTCTACCTGGAAATATAGCAGGTCATATCAGGTCATGGATTTGCTTCCTGTCGTGCATCTATAAATCGCTCGGTTCTAGTTGCCGCTTTTTGCTTCAACTTTTGCTGCTGCTGCTAACTGCAGCTACACACGCCTTTATAAATGCGCACTTAGTCGCCTTCCGAGCCGACCAGCCCGGTCTAACGATTGCCCCGGGTACCACTTCATACTACTCTTCTATGATATCATGAGGTCTAATTATGAAAATGAATTATTTTAGCTGTAATCCGAGCTTTCCACGGTCTCATTATATTTCTATAATTAAACGTTTTAATTGTACTAAAACAATGACTCAAAGTTTAACTTCTTATTTTTAACTTTATCAGAGATATAAATATCTTATTTTCAATCTTTTTTAATAAAATAACAAGTTAAAAATAGGCTTCGATGCTCTTGCAATATTTTTATAACTGAAATTAATATGTACTAAAAATGTATTTTTCAAAATTACGTAAATCAATTTCTACAAGTAAACACTAAATCAAATATTACATATTGCCACTCTACATATCTCGTATAACTTCTTAGATTGATTTCTATATGTGTTTCAATTAGGAAAATAAACTATTATGTTATTCATACATTAGATAGTTATAAATAATTTCCATATATTTAACATTTAACCTTTAAATTTCATCAAAACAATAGATGAAAGTTCTAGGAAGTTAGTTATTATAATTTTGTATGGAGATACGAATATTAAAGTTCGCTTCATAAGTTGAACATCATAGTTAATTTCATTTTCTGAGAATGAAGTTGATGAATTTCTTTGGTTCATATTTTTCTATTTTTACATTATACAGTTTCATAAAATACCTAAATCATTACATTTATTAAAGGTTCATAAAAGTTATAAAATGTGGAATGTATTACTAACTTCTATATTCTATCTAATTTTTTTAGTTAAAGTCAATCGAGTAAAAAATTATGTATGAAATAAATATAGTAACAGCGCTATATGACAATGAATATAATACTAGATCTTGGAGAAATTTATTTCTGCTCTCGTTTCTATAGAAATAAGCACTAATTGATCAAAAAATGAAAAAACATTACTATTTATCTACTTATTTTCGATAATTACATTAAAGTTTCAGAATACTTTTATATAATTACAATAATTCAATGTATTTGCTTATTGCTTCACCTTCACCACCATTAGTTTTCTCTCAATCATTTAAGGTTTCTGTCAAAAAGTCGAGAGCTCTGAAAGCCCACAAATGTTCAAGAAAAATATGCCACCGAGGTCAATTGCTAATGCATTCTAATTGTAATGGATTTAGATATTTATAAATAGATTTGTAAATGCAAAACAGTAATATATACATCATAACATCAATGAAAAACATGAATTTCTTTAAACATTTATTATGAAAACCATAAATACTGGCTATGGTATTTGCCTTCATTCAGTAGAAATAAAAGTGAAATTTAAGAACTAAAATGTATAAAAAATTGAGACTAAAAATTATAAAAAGTTGAAATGTTTTTCTTAGTGTTAATTGCCTAGATTGCAATTCAACTGATATTGGAGAAACAAGCCAAAATTTATTAAAACGACTACACAATTAAAAAAATCACTGTAGAGTTGTATTTCCAAATTTTTTGCTATATATTTATATATATATATATATATATACACTAGCTAATCCAGCCAACGTTGTTCAGTCATAAAAAATTTCTAGGAAATTTTTAGTATTAAAAACTAACTGTTTGTGTATGTAGAAGTAAGTTTAAGGAAATATCAATCGAAATTCATGGGAAAACATTCATTGACTGAAAGCAGGATGAAGCATATATATTAGGGTGGTCCTTAAAAACTAACTTAAAGTTAATATTAAGAGTTAAAACATTCAGAGAATTTTTTTTATCATTTTGGAAGCCTTTCAGCCCCTGGGGCAAAAAAAATCGAAAAAGTCCATATTAAGGACTACCCTAAATATATGTATGTAGGTGTGTGTGTGTTTATGCATGTGTTTTAGATAGGCTAGATACATTTATTAGTTTAGTTTGTCATTTTGTTAAGTACGTATATATACGTACAATTTTCGTGTATGTATGTATCGCTAACTGATATTCGAGCAAGATCTTCCAATATAACTTATTAAGAAAGTTATCAAAGAGCTAACTTATTGTTATACGTATGTATGTTTTGTATTACACGTTAGGTATATATATATTTAGTCGATATAATATCGATTTCTGTTTCGCTCGAGTAAGCCACGGAGACAATGGTGGCGCAAAATACGTTTTGTAGTTCAGATTTAATACATGAGTGCAGTTTCGAATGTATCAATATCGGAATTTACGATTGTCACAGTTCGCTTGACGACATGAATATCTGTCGTAGGTCTGCCAAGGATTCGGATTCGGATTCGGATTCGGTTCCGTGACATTGTTCGATGCGAATGTCTCCCATTCGGTTATTTTCTTTATATTCCACGATAGAAACGATTACTTATATTGTGACAGTTGATCGATTGTAAATTGTGAAATTGTGAAATGCCTAATACGACTCAGGGATAGCGATTTAAGCGAATACAAATAATGTCACACAGTATGATAGATATTCTTTAAACAAACTCACGATCTGTGCGATCGCAAAACCGAGAATGTTTTTTTGTGAAATCTTTTACCGGTAGAGAGTTTACTCTTGGGTTTTAAACACTTTTCTTTTTTTCATACATATGTGGTATCTACAGGATTATACCTATTTTGTAATATTTTATTCAAATACATACACTGAAAAGATATTTGTTAAACTGTTTAATCTAACTCAAAATTAACAATACATCTTATGAAACAATTAAATAACATATACCTGAAAATTATATTAAGTTCTCGTAAACTAAGCAACAGTGCTTACGATTACAAAAACTAACAAGGAAAGAAAATACTTTTGTTATAGATTTTCAAATGTTTGTTTCAAAACGTTTGAGCCCATGTAATGCTTATTAAGACGCCTATATTATCTAGTTTACATATTCTTTATTTAGTTCTTATAATATAAATAATAAAATTCATCAATATATCAGCAAGTTTACAAAGATATCAGCTTTCACACCGTTTGCAGTATATATTATTTGCCTGGCTTTATTTACACATGACCATTTCTATAACCGAGAGGGCGAAAATAAATCTCTGAAACGGGATGCATTATGCAGTTCGCGGTCTGTTTCTGACAGCTATTTATCATATGGTATTACGATAGGTATCATTGCAGCCACGAGCACTTTTATTATATATTTATCGTCTCTTCAATACTGAATGCATCACTTACGATTTTTAAGAATTAATAACAGGACTGCGGGAAAACTACAATAGATACAAAGTCGAGAAAATTTCAAAGAAATTTTTCTAAAGATATTCAGTACTGTCTGGAAGTTTCTTGGATACAGATTATTTTTAGAAACAGTTTTAGTTGATAAATCGATTTTTATGACAAAGCAAGATATTTCTGAAAATTCTTGGTATATATATACATGAGATAATTCATCTGGAAGTGTCTCACATAAAGTATGTAAAAATTAAATGTAGGAAATTGTATAAAAAAACAAATTCTTCAAAATGTTTGAAAATAGCCTACAATACCTTGATATCTAAATTTCGGTAATTCACTGCAATTTCCTCTATACATCTCAAAAACCTATAAGTATGTTTTTTAATTAACTAAAGAGCTCCCATTTATTTTATTATTATTTTTATTCCATTTCAGTTTTCATATTGATCAAGTAGACGTCTTTGTTAATGGTCACATAACTTAGTCTGTGTTTTGTACGCGTCCGTTAGAAAAAATTCACTTCACACCATCTAAGAAGTATATAAATTGAATGTAATTTGTGTAAGTCTTGCCATTTAACTCAATAAGACTTTGAATTGATGTTGCATATTAAGCGAAAGAATCAGAATAAAAAAGAGGTGCTTGTTTTTTATGCAGAAATAACAAACAATAGACGACGTTATGCACGAAGATTTATTTTCAACTTTTTAAGGTTATGTTTTTGCCAGTAATTTGATAATTTAATCATCATAAGGCAAAATGTCACTCATACCCAGTTAATTTGCATATGCATTATTCTTCATGTCGAGGACATTTATATTATTCAATATTCAACTGTTTATGAAATTTAATAATTATATTTCACATTATTTATCCAGATTAAAATTGTTTTGTTTTGTAACAATGCGGCTTTAATACTAATTCTATTTTCCATGTATTAAAACTACGCGGTCGCTCCACCGTATGAATCGCTGTATAAGTCCTGTGCAAAATTCTCTTGTTTTGTGTTCCGTTCACCGAGAATGCGCTTTTCTCATTTGTTTTCATTTTTTGAAAAGTATTAAAAATATGCAAATATATTTCATATTTATTTGCAACGCAACTTGTATTAAAACAGTCATAAAAAATCCCGTTATTTCCAAATCTATTCTAGTAAATACAAATACTCTGAAGCAATGATTTTTAAAATGGTTTTACTATAACTTGTGAGGGGTCTATATTATCGAAAAAATGGTTTCATGAATTATCTGAAAGTCATGAAGAAACGGCTTGACCAATCACACGTGAAACTAATCTGCGCGAGTTCTTACCGAATTTCATTAAATGGCTGTTAAATTTTTTAATTTGATATGGTTGTTCTTGAGAAAACTTCGGGAAAATGTGTAATTTTTTCACTTTAAGTTTCAAACTATTCAGAATTACTTAAATCATCTAGACAACATACATTAGCAAATGGCTAATTGGATGGCTAATTAGCAAATGGCTGAATTTCTGGCAAAAACATGAACTTCTCTTTCACGAAGTTAAAAATAAAGAGGGCAAATAATATTCATGATCATAATAATCAAATAAAATTTATTGATATTGAAAACTTTTAAACACATCGGAATGATTTAACTTTAATTAATTAAGATTAATAAATGTTTTTAAAATACTCGGGAATTTACATTCAATTTATACATTTTTAAGAATAAATTTGTAACGCATACGTGGTACGAAAATATATACTTACAAAAAATATTATTTCACATGTCAATGTAGAAGAAAGAAAACTTCTGATTTGACATTTCAAATCGTTTATTTATTGTTATTATTCATTTTATATGTTTAAGCAATGTTTAGGTAAAAAAACAATATTCCTAAATGAGCAAAAGCTAAAAGTGTCACACAAATATATTAAATGTTTCAAAAATTCTAAGACATAACAAAATGTGAAGGAAGGCTTGGAAACATAAAATGGATATGAAATTTCTTCTTGCGTTGTCAATAACTTGTGCTATAAAGAGTTATAGTGAAATTCATTTTGCAAATCTAGATTCATCTAAATAAATTAATTCCTATATCCCTAAATCACTTCATTCACGAAACGCGAAGAGCTAGAAGTAAATACACATCCATTCTCCTCTTAAATCAAGTAATCGATATTCAAAACTTTGCCGATCTTTATTCATTATGAGCAATTAGCCACTTGAAACTTTTCGAACAAAAGTTTTGTTGCGATATTGCAATAATTGAATTAGTTTTACGACGACTACAAAGGCAGACGAAGGATAAGAGATTTTCAATCGTCTATTCAAGTCAAGTGCCATCGCTGATTAATGCCCATTCGATCATAATAATTAAACGAAATATCTTCGACGATAAAGTGTTATATAGAAATTAGTTATATAATCACAAAAGAGCAGTATTGAAATTTATTGAAGTACCTGTTCGATTTATTATTATTCTCTGGTTTAAATTTTAATAGATTTTTGAGACTCATCTGGCTGCAGGTAATCGGACTCTGATATTGATGATGAGAAATCAGAATTAATTTAGTTGTAATTAATACTAATTTCTAATAAAGCGAGAAATTTCTATTAAAGCACAGTGCAGTATACTACTAATTAGTTATATAATCTATTATAACCATCCCTTAAAAAGATTAATCACAATTTTCCATGTAAAATTTAAAACACGAATCATTGCAATCCATATATTTTAATGAGTTTATATCACAATATGTAAAATAAACTAATATCTGTCAAGTCGATGTTCGAGTGAAATATATTTGTAATATTCTGCATATTTCAAATCAGTTCAATCACATACCATGAATATTATTCAGTTGAATAATTCTGGTCATATTAAACACGGTGGTACTTCATGATCAATAATAAATATCGAATACAATGTAAAATTACCTTGTTGATATATCGGACTTGTGTAAATATTTTCTGCTGCTGGGTAATCACGTTTTATGTACAGATTTCTGTTAATTATGTTTTGTCAAACCGATAGATATTTTTAATCTGCAACAATAAATAAACACTGACTGTGTGCTGATTATTATAAAAAATGTATAGCATATTTACTTGTATAAATTGAGCTCGTCATGGTGTATTGGTTAAGAACTTGGGCTAGCACAAACTGGATTGATTCTAATCTCGGCCAGCTCGATATCAAGCGGTATGATATGTGAAATTTTCACTCGAGGTTATATATACTCTTATATATACAGTTTCATACTATGCGTAGTATTGCAGAATAGTACAATGCTTGATAGTTTTATAATAAAAAAAATCGAGTAAAAAATAAAGAACTAAAAATGTTGTTTTTCTATATTACTAACAAACATTGTATTTTTTAAAAGATGGGCTTTCAAAGTTCAAAGACCAATTTTGAAAATTTTCAAATTTATTATTAAACGAAAAATCTTAATTCTGCAAATTTTTGGGAGATTATGTCATTATTTTTGACTGAGGTATTGGAAATATTATTTTCGATTACGTATCTAAAGTTCAAATGAACAAAATTAATAAAAATGAACCACAATAACCGAAAAATTGTCACATTTTTACTAAAGCTCTAGGTTGCACTTAAAGCTCATAATTTGCAAACTACGTGAAAAATTGAAATTTCTTTTCCATGATAGTTATTATGATTAATATTGCGGTTTGTCGGTTTTCAAAAACCGGTTTTCGGGCGGAAATTATGAAATTCGAAAACCGGTTTTTAGTGGAAAAAATTGGTTTTCACTGTATAAATAGTAAATGACAAATTGATAGACGTCCTCATTTTTTTTAAGTCAAATCTTATTAAACAAAAAATTATTAGAATATTTGAAATTTATTAATTAAAATTGTTCAGAATAGAAAATACTCGGACTTTTGCTTAATTGTTTTTAAAACTGAGTTTTACATGAACAAGTATGTCACAATATGTATCTGTTTTTTTATCATTATTTTTTTAATTTAATAAAAGTTTTTCATTTTTTATATAAAATTTGAAAACCGGTTAAAACCGGTTTACCGGAATAAATACTATTTGAAAACCGTTTTTTTTTTTAAATAAAACTGAAAAAAAACTGAACCCTAAAATACCCAGTTTCGGCTTGAAGTTGAGTTCTGAGACAACATGTATATATGTGTGTGTATGTATGCATGTAATATGTATGTATACACTTATGAACAAAAGCAATTTGTAAATGAATATAATTCTCAAAAAGTGTTTTTGATTAATTTGCAGCCATGTTACGCGCACTGCGGGCTGGTTGCCGCCCGTTGAGAATTGGCTGAACAAGGAGCGGCTGCCTTATGGCTGGGAGAAGGCTCTCGATATTCGGAGGAGGCCCTATTATCTTAAGTGAGTTCACATCAGAAATGTACATTTAAAATTAAATATATTTATATATATATATATATATATATATACTAGCGAACCCGACTCCGTTTCGCCACCAGAAGTTTTCGTGAGAAATATGAAGAATTTTTTTGCTTGTTTTATATTTGAAAAGGAAAAACTTGATTTTTTTACACAACAGTAATGAATTTTTTTCGATTGCAAAAATGAAGTGTTTTTTAGTTGAACTTCTCTAAGTAAATGAAAGTGAATCCGCCAACTATCCGTTTCATCGAAGTGCTCTTTGGTAAACCACATTTTTTGTTTTATGGTCTGACGTTAACACAAACAAAGCGGATGGTTTCCCAACTCGTGAACAGGCAACGTATAACTGCCTATGTGAAAAACAATGATTTTCTAAATAATCTATTTGAAATTTATCTCGCAAACACTAAGCGATTGGCCTTGCGACTTGTTAATTGTCATTGCGAACGCAAGGCGAACTGGAAATTGCAATCGTTTGAAGTCAAACGGAAGACCAGTCGGAATCATTGGTATGTCCCCAAATTGTCAGCAATTTTTGATTGAATGGTGAAATTCATTGCGTGTACTTCATTATTCTTTGCGGCAAGAACTGCTCGTTGACTTAACCAAGCATAATTCTGATAATTCTCACTAATGTTATTACTCGAATTTTTAATTACGGTGCGTGAAGTTTCAGCAATTGGCATTAAGGCACGATGCCATGCACCACCTAATTTTCTTAGCTATAAACCTTGCGGAGCCCGAGACCGCAACGAATGCAAAATTGTCGAATTCGGTTTGTGCGTTCTGGAGTTATATCGTCAGGATAGAAAACCCGACTTATATATATATATATATATATATATATATATATATATATATGTAGATAATTTATATTAAGTATAAATTAATTAATCAATATGAGCATATAAGAAAACAATCTTTAATAAACTGAGTACACACTGAGTATATTCGGTCTATTTTTATTATACTGTTCTTAGATTCTATAAATATATGGTACAAGTTATAGATTATATATAGCATAAATTAAACGTCCTTAAATACTTGGCTAAGCCAAACAGCGTTGATGTTGACAAAATGCTTTCAATTTAACGAGATGTCCGCACGAATCCCGAACAAAGCCGTGATTTACATTAAAGTGATTGATTATAGTTTTTGCTCGGCGGAGCTGCTGAGTATGCAAGCGGTTAATATATATTCTAATGAGAAGGCGTTTAATCGAAAAAAAACTTTTTTGTACCAGTTCCATATATAAGAGCTTTGAAATACTGGCCGTTTTTGCTCTTCCCAGCACCAAATATATGGGGGTTGAAGACTTATTTTTACTATCAGAATAACAATTTTTGAATTTTTGAATTAGCGATTTAAATTATGTTATTTATTGGAAATTCAAATTATTTATTTATTTCAATTAACAAAGTATATTTGAAATTATTTACTTATTTTTCAATATCTCATCTTTATCTCAAATCCTCCAATCGATTTTAATAATTACATATTCTTCTCATTTTTGCATTGAGAAATCAAGAATATCGTATGCAAGGTCAAACAATTGTATTTTTATTTTTTCATTACTATACGACAATCAGAACAGAAATTAATAAAATAAATTAAACATTACGAAAACATAGGAAAAATAAATAATGACGTTGAATTAATATATATTCTGATGTTTTAACAATGAAATATCACTTTTGTACATATATAATTTTGTTTGTTAGAAATTAAATTACCTGATTATTTTTAACTTCCCGTAGGATGAGTTATTGTAATCGTCAAAAAATCGAAAGTGATAATTTTTGCATATCTGCACGTTTTGGAGGTTTCTGAACATTTTGGCATACTTCAGGAAAAATAGATGTGTGTGTATGTGTGGATACAATTTTTTGTCGACCGATTTGAATAATTTCAAAAGTAATCGATTTCTATTGATAGGGAGATGTGCTGATTATTTTTTTGGGAAAGGTCGGTCCAGCCGTTTCCGGGATACGAAGCAATGAGTGCAGAAAATGGAAATTAGGTTTTTGAGAGAACACGGCATCCGATTTGAATTATTCAAGAAACATTCAATTTGTAATGATGAGAAGAAGAGTTTTTGGCAAAGACAGGCCCAGCCGTTTCAGAGATAATTAGCTAAAAATGTAAAAAATGACAGTTTTGAATGATTGGAAGTCAAGTTGGACCTTTGTTCCCCGTCCTACTCTACTTATATAAATATTTCCTCCGTTCTTCTCGAATTTTCCAACCGCTTTTCCCGATCATTACTCCTATTTTCCCGAACTATCCGGTGGTATGTGCGGACTTCAGCTTTCCACGTGTCGTACGATACGAGACGAGTATCACGCAACGACCGCTTCAGAATAGAGAAGCGGCGACGTGTATTCGAGGGAAACTTTGATGTGTTTTCCCTGAACGCGTGCGGCTTTCGCATAAAGTTATTCAATTTCAACTACACAAAATTGTTTTGTAACGAATTCCATCTTATCTGCCATGAGACGCATATTATAATGCGATGACACCGCTCGCAACGTTTGATGGAATCAACATCAAGCGCCTAAATGTTCTGACGAGAAATATAGGAAGCGGTAAAAGGACTTGGACCTAGTTCTTTTGAACAAGAAATGAAACTAGTGGTGCATGGCATCGTGCCTTAAAGAAAATTTCTGGAAATTCCCGTACCAACAATTTTTTTTTTAATTGTATCCGCACACACACACGCACACGCATACACACACTGTATGTTTTTTTGTATATTGAACAAATAATAGAAGGCATTATATTTACAAGCCATCATCGTTAGTTTAAGTATAGTTACTACATAAACTTTGTAATTAGTTTATGGTGATTTTTTTGTAAATTGACAAACTTTATGTCTGCTTAAACGCTTCAAGTCATTTTAAAGCGATTGGGACCTTTGGAAAAAAGTATGTATGTTTGTGTATGTGAGCCAATTTTAGATGAAATTTCCATACAATTTTTTTTTTTTGACAATTTTGATGAATTTTTCAGATTGATTATGGTCAACAATACGTGGTTTAAATTTAAAAATTTATAAGAGTTTGAAAATTATCACGGTCAAAATTTGTTGTAAACAGTCGCTTTTGTGATGTGATGAGTCAAAATTTTAATTTCTACAACGTTTTCTTAAAAACGGCTGAACAGATTTTGCAAATTTAAAATGCATTGGATTAAA
Organism: Ctenocephalides felis; assembly: GCF_003426905.1. Classification (NCBI taxonomy): domain Eukaryota; kingdom Metazoa; phylum Arthropoda; class Insecta; order Siphonaptera; family Pulicidae; genus Ctenocephalides; species Ctenocephalides felis. Next base: position 186,205,432 of record NW_020538040.1, read on the forward strand.
CTCGATAAAAATGAGCAGCAAATAGGTTTGGGAAATTATCGGACAAATTATTTCTTTGGAGTAAAAAAGCATTTCGTAACCGTTTTCGCAAAAATTTTGCATCTCAAGTTTATGGTGCATTATTCACAGAAATTAATTCATAAATATCTAAATAGATTCTTTACATCTGTATCACTTAACAAGCAATATACAAAACTTTTAGTTGCATAAAAAATGTCACCATCAATTTGAATGATTAAATTATATCAAGGACTACATACATGATATACGTAATCGTGCCAGCATTTTTTTTATAACAAATGCTTAATATTTTATAAAATATTTTATTAAGTTCTTAAAGAAAATGCTCCGGTGTATTTTATGAAATTTAACATGGTGATATAGTTTAGTCCTATAAAAATTGGGTGAATTATATAATTTCATTAAAATTTGGAATTATGGGCGTTTTCAGGGCATACAAGCACGTGTTTGCACAGTTGTAAATTATATTTTTATATAAACAAATCTCGATACTAAATTCAATATTTCAAGCATTTAATATCTATATAACAGTAGAAAGTATTTTATGTTTATATATAGATCTTGATAAACTTTCTTAATAATCCATGACATGAATATCATCAAGTGAAGGAATAAAATTTTCTAAATGTAGGCGTATAATAAGAAAGAGATATTGTCGGCAGTGGTGTCGTAAAAAGCTCGAGCTTTTGCCTCTCAAAGAAAGCTGCAGGCTAATCGACTTTTGACTTCCGTGAAATACTCAAAGCACAGTCGAACAAACATAAAAGTTGCAACTAGAGGGTTTGGTTCTGCTTGAAAAGTATCTACTGTACTTCTATGAGTAAGAGTTGATAAAGATACTTCGATATTTAAAAGAATAAAGCTCGACTTTGTTCTTTAGATGTTTATGAATTCAGTCGTCCTCCTACACGTGCATAAAATTAAACTAAGGATCATTTAATTTAAGACTCTCTTTATATTTGAAGCAAGTTGATAATATCAAGTCAATTATTAAATAATTGATAACTAGTTTTCGTATACTAATCTAATTTGTTCTTAGAACAATCTGAAATATTGTTTTTTCTCTGTCAGCCAAATTATTATTTTTATTAACTTTTCTTAGGGTAAGTTATAGTAATCGTAAAGAAATGAAAATTTTTATAAATCTTTTCGTTTCGGATGTTTCTGAACATTTTGGCATACCTTAGGAAAATGGATGTATGTGTGTGTGTTCGGATTTTTGTCGAGGATTTTTGAAATATGGATCAACCGATTTGGATAATTTAAAAAAACATTCATTTTCTATTAATAAGGAGACGTGCTGATTAGTTTGTGACAAAGGCAGGTCCAGTCGTTTAGGAGATACGGAGTAAAGCGTGCAGAAAATAGAAATCCAGTTTTTGAGAGAACGGAGCACCTGATATGAATGATTCAAAAAACTTTCAATTCGTAATGATAAAGAGATGTGCTGAGTAGTTTTTGGCAAAGGCAGGTCCAGCCCTTTCGGAGGTATAGAGCTAAATGTGCAAAAAATAGCAGTTTTGAGGAATCTAAGCATCCGATTTAAATGATTCAAAAAAAAATTCTGCTTGTGTTGACAAAACAATTGCTTTTGAAAAAAAATTATATTTTTTTTCAAAAAAGTTTTTTTTTGTATATCGAAAAAAGAATCGGATTTTAATTTTATTTCTGGCTAAAGTTCTAAAGCTCATTTATATATATTAAGTAAATAATTTTAACATTGCAATTCAGTTTATATAATTTTTTTAAAAATTAGACGATGTCCTTTATTTTACATCCGATTGATCAAGTTTTGTTTATTTACTTTTCTGTAATACATATATGAACGTCGTCGTCAAATTCATGAGCTCTTATATTTTGTCTATAAAATAAAAATAATGAAAGTAACAGTACTTACAATAGTCTATATGAAAACATTCAATATTCCTTGAATATTTTATTATGGTGCCGGATGTTCCAGTAATTTGCTTTAAGGCACGATGCCATACACCACTAGTTATTTTTATTTTCTACTTTTTTCTCACAAAGTTATGCCATGTGCCACTTTATCCACCAAAACTTTCCTTCCCACGTAATTTTATTTCGCAAAATTCATTAATTATGGTAATTAATCCCCATAGGGCAGGTTTTTAACTGATCACTGAATTTGTTCAGCTGGAAGAATGTTTGTCATAATTCGATATTCTCGATTATCTTTTTGATGTGTTTTTTCTCTGTACTATTGAATTTTCCAATAATTTATATGAACACTTTGTTGCTTGTTAATTCATTCAATAGACCTTTTGATCGGTGTTGCGCAAATGCGCGAATTTGTTTCCGAAATCGGTATTTTTATTGGACTATTATTTTATGAATGTTTCGACGTGAACAATATTTGCCGAAAATTTACAAACGGTTTTTTTTTTAAATTGTATTGTTCTGGAAGTAATTTTGTTATGAAAGCCAGTGTATGGTAAAAAATGATTGTGTGAAATAGTTAAAAGTGAATTTGAAAATTTTAACTCTTCCATTTCAAGTATTATTGTTATTTCATTATTATAATTCTTTGTCAATTACAGATTCTAGAATCAGTATATATATATATATATATATATATATATATATATACTAGATGACCCGACAGACGTAGTCTGTCAAAAGTTTCAAACTTTTTAATATCCTATTCGACGTCATGTCTGTGTGATTCATTTATGGTCTTGGCATAATCAGTATAAGAAATTCAGAAAAAATGATATAGTATCTGCGGTAAAAGAACAATATCGCACTTGATTTTACCACACAATATGATTGCTTTAATAATTTAGTCCATAATTTTCATAATCTCGTACGATATATTAGTTGCTTTTTGGCAATTATAATTTCTAAAGTACATTCTTCTTACTGATAATTTAATAAACATCATTGTTTATGTTCAAATCTTAGGTAAATTAATTTATAAAATCTAGTTCATATGAGCACTATTCAATCTAAGATCAACTTGCTAAATACTCCATATTCAATGCCAAACAAATGAACTTATTTTGACACATGAAACAAAACTCTAAATCATTTTTTCAATAAGTAGAATTATTTTTTGTGTCGTTTAAATAATATAGTAAAGTAAAACAAAATGCGACATGCATAAATTTGAAAAAATAATCTATATGCAATGTTGGATTTATTGCGTTATTTATTAAACTGAGTATTATAATTTCATTTGTCAAACATATACTGTTGACTGTATCTTATATTATTTTAATTTTTGGCACATCTTAGCTGCTTTTCGGCAATACTAATGTAAGAATTACATTTTTCTTGTATATTATATTCTAATATTATCTAGGCTCATAATTTCAGCTAAATTCTAATGTCAAGTAAATTGACATTCCTAGCAGATGTTTTCAATGCCAAACAATGATAAGTGTTTTTTTTTTAAATTTTGCCATTTATTTCTACAATATTACTATAGTTTTATCGTTCATTAAATCTTAAAAATTTTCTTTGACGAACTATAAAAGGAATTATCAAAATCCGAATAACCGTTTAAGAGAAGTATCAAATCATACACCCGTACAGAAGAATTTTATATATAAGATATATATAACGGTAGTCATTAATATTGATATATTCAGTTAAAGTTTCAGCTATTTATCTCAAAGCAAAATGCCACTTGCATTTATAAATATATCTAGATTATATCTCTGATGCAGTTTCTCCCGACTGCAGTTATATAACTCGTACCTTGTAGGTATTAATGTTCCTGATATAATTTCAAACTTACATAGATATTGGTTGAGCCGATCCCAGTATGATATTAAATTCTCATCTTCACAGTAACTTGTCCTAATATATCAAAGATGTTTGGGTCAATTAAATCAACGTCCTCGGCCTAACCCAGTTATTGAATATCGAATTATATCACAATGAATTACAAGGGCCCAGCTAGAATCTAGAGGTTACTTGGAATGGTCCAGATTAAGTAACGAGATTATCTTGTTTAATTAACAAAGACACTTGGTTAGGCTTTTCTAATTTAATGTGATTAAAATTTTGAAGGCGTTCAGTGATTACTAATTGGGGAGATTTGTATGACAGGCACAACTAATTAAGAAAATAAGATTATATGATAGAAAATAAATATTAAAAGTGTTATAGGATTATTACTTTTATGATATTGGAACTCACTATAAATGCATTTATTTTTTCATTTATATATTATTTCGTTGTTACTCAATTGTATATATTATAAACTAATTAATATTCGTTTATTATTAAATTTTTTTTTTACAATTTATATGTATGTTTCCATTCGAATTATTAAATCGTTGATTCAATTTTCAGGAAGTTTACGTTCAAAAGAGAGATTGCAGAATGTATCATTTTGAATATGGCGTTTTACATAATTTGCAGAGTTTAAATTAAATTCCGAATAGAATACCAATCTGTGTCGATCAAAATTATTATATCACTGTATATAATGTTTGAAATTGAAATGAGTATTTAGCAATAATTAATAAATTTATCATTCACATGAAAAATAATTAGGGACAAAATATTTTAAATCCTAAAATTTTTAACAACATAAATTTATGTGTCATTTTATGTTTAGTTTCAATTTGTAATAAAATTGTAATAATAAAGGAAATCTCATTTTATTGAACAACGATGAAGTTGTGTAGAACCATATAATATTAATTTATTTATTGAGGTCTTCTACATCAAAAATACAATAGAGATCACTTACATTTTTTAGAGAAAAATTTAAAAAATATTTAGGCAGCTTCACTAATTTTTTTAAAAATATATTTTCTGAAGAAGAATTTTTTATCTTACAATACTTTTAGTCTCATTTTTTTCGTTTTAAAATCAAAAATGCCCACAAAAAACTACTGGCTCAAATTGTGTAGTGAATTGTAGTGATTGTAACGTTTGTTATTTCGGGGATTTTTTCTAATTTATGTATAAGAGAATAAATAAATGAATGAGAAATAAATAAATGAACACATTTGAACCCGAAGGTTAATAAAATTATATATATATATATATATATATATATATATATATATGAGGATTTTTTGTTTGACGTTGAAACAATTGAAATGAAAAAAACAGCTAATGCGTCGAATGTAAAGAATTTATTTTAATTTTTTATACGTTTCGAGACTAGATGTGTCTCATCTGCAACCCTTCACAATCACAATCCTCTTTAAACAGATACCGAATTAATCTTATAAGGTCTTTAAAATTAATCCATCTGTTCTGGCTGTTATTTAAAAAGAAAAATTATTTTACAGAACAATTTCATTAAAGTTTAATTCTTGATTCCATAGAATTTATGGTTTATAGATGATTTATTTCCTAGTTCTGACCGCTCGTCGTGCTTTCTAGCAAAGGTAGCATTCAGTAATGGATTCTGACACAGATATATATATATATATATATATATATATATATATATATATATATATATTTAAATTTTCCTTACTTTCAATCCGTTATGTGTTTCCATGTGAACGGAACGTCTGAGTTAACCTCACCAGGACAAGTAAAAATTGACAAAAAACTAATACCTGCAAAATGTTTTGTATTTTCACTTTATTCTAATTTTGTTATGTGAATATATCAATTTATGCATAAAACTATAATTGCAAATGCATACTACAAAAGAATCAACGTCCATCCTAACTATTTACCCAGCCAAGTGTAGTCGAAAGCCCAGTACACCAGATTGAAGCGAAAATTACCCACTGATCTTATTTACTAACATTTATATTACTAAAGTTTTTTTTTATTTCTTAATAATTGAATTGAATTGACCTCTAAATGGCATAGGGGTGTTTCTGTATACCGCTGTATTTCTGTAAACTTAGATAAATTATACTAATATATACATTTGGGTGGTCCTCAATATGGATATTTTCCAATTTCTTTACTCCCAAGAGCTCACTTGCTTCCAAATTGATATAAAAAAAAATTCCAGAAGTTTTAGCTCTTAATATTAACTTTAAGATAGTCTGCACTCCAACCAAAGTTGGAGCAAAAAAATTCGAATATATCCATATTACGAACCACCCTAATATATATATATATATATATATATATATATATATATATATATATATATATTAATTTGCAAATATGAACCAACAACACTCTTTTTTGCACTAATTTATTAAATCATAATTTTCACAAACGTTTCGAGACTAGGTTTGTCTCATCATCAGTGTGTTATAGTTTAAAATTTAAAATATGGAAACCTAAATTAGCATTATATGTTATCCGTTACAAGTCGTTCGATATACTGTCTTCTGCCCCACCAACGATCGTCGGTGTCCGAATTCTCTATTCAATTTCAAGTGGTTAGTCACGCAATATCAGATAGGAAAGGAAGGATTAGGGAGCAGTTGAAAAATAGATGTCGTTAGGAGAAAAAATATTCTATGAAATGAGAGGGTTTGTTTATAAAATTTGTTTTAAAATATATATATATATATATATATATATATGTGTGTGTGTGTGTGTGTATGTGTTGGCATGTGTTCTGTAATTTCTTTTCTACTTTTTATTTTCAACCTATCTTTTCTTTTCTCAGCCACGTGAACAAAACGTCTACGTACACGGCGCCAGGGCAGGTTCAGTGGCGTCCAGCTCCGGTTCCACGTTCGGTGACCATGTGCCGGGACCCAGAAATGGGTTTCGGGTTCGTGGCGGGCAGCGAGCGACCGGTACTAGTCAGATGCGTCACGTACGGAGGACCCAGTCATGGCAGATTACTTCCCGGTGATCAGATATTGGCTGTAAATGGAGAGAATGTCAAGGAAGCTCCCAGGGATTATGTCATTAGGTGGGTAATTGACAGATTTTTATATTAACTAGTCGTGCATGGCATTGTGCCTTAAGGCAATTTGCCGGAACTCCTCCGAATATTATTTTTTAAAAACTTTAAAATTTTTTGAAAACTTTGAAAAAACGAGATTTTTAAATTTTGAAATTTTTGAAAAATTAGATTTTGTTTGGCCAATGTTTGGCCTTGCTATATCATTGGTCTGTTGTGCTGCAGAATCGGCTCATTAGTCTATTATTGACATAACATATCTTTGGCCACTTGGCAACAATTATTGGAGCTTGGTTGGCATTTGGGTTTGTCGGTTTTCAAAAACCGGTTTTTGGCAAAAATTGTGGAATTCGAAAACCGGTTTTTTAGTGCGCAAAGTCGGTTTTCACTGTATAAATGGAAAATGATAAATATAGCCAAATATAAAAGATAGATGAAAGCGTTTTGATTCTTGAAATCATATCGGTTCAATAGCATTTGATATCTTATCAGTCTGCAATGCTTCCCAGAAAGGTTTTGTATATATTAATTTAGATTTTTATACCAGTGTATATATTAATTTAAATCAGTATGACTTCTTTTTGAAGAAGTAACTTCCTCTACTCAAACTTAAAAAAAGAGTTTTAAACCCTAGAAGCCACAAATTAAAAAACAAAAACTTAGAGTTATTATATCAGGCTTTAAAAACAATTAAGCATAATTTGATCGCAAGTATGAGAGTATTTTCTATTTCAGAAAATTTTGTGAGTAATCAAAGGACATGTCTAAGTAGAAATTCAGTAGACGTTCTCAGTTTTTTGAAATCATTTGAAAAAACAATTAGAATGTTTAAAATTAATTAATTAAAATTTCTCGGATCAGACAATACCCGAGTTTAGCTTAATTGTTTTTAAAACTAAAATTGATATTAACAAGTATGTATCAACATGTATCTAATACTTTTTATTTTTCTTTTAGTTTAATGAATTTTTGTTATTTATTAATGTATTATTTTTATTTATTCGAAAACTTTCCTTTCAATATCATAAAAATATTTTCATTCTTATATGTGAAAGTGATGCATGAATAACGAATAATTATCTTCAAAGTTATTTATACAAGATAAACTATTATTTTTAGTTCTATTAATTAAAACTAAAATAATTTTGTTTACTATCTATAAAATTGAACAATAAATAATTCAGTCAAATATTGCTCTAAATTACACTAAATTTGCGGATAAATTACAAAATATTCGAGCAAAAATTAATTTTCTATATAAAATTCGAAAACCGGTTAAAACCGGTTTTTTAGTAAAATTGAAATTCGAAAACCGGTTTTCTGAAATGTCGGTTTTTGTATAAACCCTAGTCCTAACGTTGCACCATTTGATGATTTTTTTTGACCTTTGCGAAACTCCTTCAATGACAAACAATTTAATTATTATGATGGTGTCAAATTGTACCTAATACAGTTTTTGGCTAGTAAATATTTATCAATCGTCTACTACTACTGCTACTATTACTATTCACGGATACCCATATTAAATTAAATTTCTTAATCCCGAGTCCCTTCAGTATCTTTTACATCACTCAAATTGTATTACTTAGTGTCATTTAGAGTGTATGTGCACCTAAGCTCTTCGGATCAAACAGATGTAGTAAACGTATTACATTAGCTAAAAACTTCCACCTCGTACGTGAGAGAGCGAAGCAGACTTCTAGTTCACATCGAGTTCCGTAAATATTTAATGATGATGGCAAACGTATTAAGATAGAGAATGTTGTTTTGCCAACGAACAAAATTTATTTTGATATATAATCAAATAATGATAATACATAGTATAAGAAATTCAGAAAAAAATGATATAGATTCTGCGGTAAAAGAACAATATCATACTTGATTTTACCACACAACATAATTGCTTCAATAATTTAGTCTATAATTTTTATACTATCGTACGATGTATTAGTTGCTTTTTGGCAATTATAATTTTTAAAGTACATTATTCTTACTAATAATTTAATAAACATTATTGTTTATGTTCAAATTTTAAGTGAATTAATTTGTAAAATCTAGTTCATATGAGCACTATTCAATCTAAGATCAACTTGCTAAATATTCCATATCCAATGCCAAACAAATGAATTTTTGACGCATGAAACAAAATTCTAAATCATTTTTTTAATAAGTAAAAATATTTTTTGTATTGTTAAATAATTTAGTGAATGCGGTATGCATTAGTTAAAAAAATAATGTATATGCAATTCTAGACTTACTGCGTTATTTATTAAACTGAATTATATAATTTCATCTGCCAAACATACTGTTAACTGTATCTCATATTATTTTAATTTCTAGCACATCTCAGCTGCTTTTCGGCAATAACAATATACACATCACATTTTTTTGTATATTTTTTTCTAATATTATCTAGGCTCATAATTTCAGCTAAACTAAAGTTTCAAGTCAATCGACATTTCTAGCAGATGACAGTTCAAATGTTTTCAATGTCAAACAATGATAAGTGGTTTTTGTAATTTTAATCATTTATTTCTTCAAGATTACTATAGTTTTGTCGTTCATTAAATCTTAAAAAATTTCTTTGACAAACTCTGAAAAGAATTATCAAAATCCGAATAACCGTTTAGGAGAAGTATCAAATCATACACCCGTACAGAAGAATTTTATATATAAGATAATTTATATATATTCTATCTTTTTATTGTATCATATACTATCTATATTATATCATATACTATCTTTATATATTCTATACTGTCCAATTTTTTTACAATTGACTCCTTCCTTCTTTTTCATTTACTAACCTGGCTTTTTTTATTTTTAATTCTGTTCTATCTCAAATCCTGTTTAATTTCAATCCAACAAATCAAAAGACATTTCTAAGTCAGTGCCAGGACTAGAACTGATTATCCTTGTTGTGTAAATCGGGCATGCTACTGACTTAGCTATTCCCGTCACGATGGTATTTTTGATTGAAAAAATGATAATATATACAGTAGAATCTCGTTATACGGATTCGCGATTATCGCGGACTATCAACCGCGACTAATTTATATGTATGTTCATACTTACAATTCGATTAATGCTGCAATTTTGTAAATGTATGTAATGTAATGTAAGAACATATATATGCACATACATATGAAAGTGTTAATTTCTTAATAAACATTGATTTTTGTTGAAATCTATGTATGTATTTGTTATTTTTAATACATACACAACATTATTCTTTATACATTCGATTATCCGGATTTTCGATTATGCAAATGCATATCTACAACAATTAGTCCGGTTAATCGAGGTTCTAGTGTGAAAATTGAGAATATGTGTGTACTTTATGCTTACGTAGTTATAGAATTTATTAAACCTCTCTTTCGATAATTCAGATTGTTGGGTTATAATTTAACCCTTGTGGCTGTGGACTGTATTAAACCCTGATTTGTTGGTATATTATGTATTTGTTGCAGTTCTAATTACAATCACTGATTTGTTACAAGTTATAAAGAAAGAAGATATATTTATTTTTATTGGTTATTTACATGTTGTTAAGCGCACTTTACTTTTTGAAGTGAACAACTAGTTCAATTAAAACACTCCGCTACCCCCTCTACCAGGGGTAGCAACCATTCCGTGTAAAGCTTAATGCCCTGAAGTTTGTCACCTTCATGGCCAATATAATAAAACAAAAAGACGTCCGAACAATGTGAAAAAAATAAACGTTTGTTATATTATATATAATATGTATCTTTTCCTCCCAGAATGGTTCGTGGTTGTGAAAAACACGTGTCGATGGTCGTTTGTCAGCCAGAACCGGTGGGCGCCTTCGGACGGAAGTCGACGATGCAGCGGGCGAAGCAGCAAAGCACCGACGACCAGAGAACAGGCGACGAGGCGGCCGCGGACACCAAGCGAAAGGCGCCGCACGCCCGCGTACGGTTTGCGGAAAGCGTTTGCGTCAACGGGGCTCCATTATTTCCGGTAAGAAATATACATATGTAGTGGTGCATGGCATCGTGCCTTAAGGCCAATAGCTAGAACTTTCCATACCAAAAATTAATTTTTTTTAAAAAGATTAAATTTTCTTTTAGAACTCTGAAAAATCGATTTTTGAGATCTTTAAATTTTTTGTAAAATTTGATATTTTCGAAAAATTTTATTTTTTATACTTTGAAATATTTCGGAATATGAACATTTTTTGAAAATTGAACGACACGACTTGCTTCTACCAAAAACTAATCAGCACGTCTCCTTATCAATACAAATCGAATGTTTTTATAATTATTCAAATCGGTTGACTCGTGTTCCCGAAATTGTCGAAAATTTGTATTTGCACACACACATACATACACACACACATACAAACACACACACATACATACACACATACATACAAACATACACACTACATATGAACATACATACAAACGTACATACACACACATACATACATTTTTGCTAAGGTATGCCTCACCTTTAAACGTAAAGATATACACAAATTTTCATTTTCGATTTTTTTGCGATTACTATAACTTACCCTACGGGAAGTTAATAATTAATGTTTAATTTTATTAATTAATTTGTATTAACAGGCATTGTTTTCAAGTATATTAATTGTAACATAACATAACATATTCACATATATTCTATATTACAGTTCAATTTTAATACTACATTTCATGTACCATAATTTTTATACAAAACCAGGGCTCGATCCGAGTACCTCTGGCATATGAGTAGGGCATGATTAGCAAATTTGCAGTTTATTTATTATGCGATTTGTTTGTGTTTGCTGTCGAAATAGGCGTTTTTATTTTAAATAATTACATTGAGCACTGACATTACCTTTTTCAAAAAATCAGATTTAAAAATTTTAATAGAAGTTCGATGTTTTTCTGCACGGTTGAAGTGAAACTTTGTAATGTGTAAATGAAAATAAGAAGCTGCAAAATTTGATTTTTACTGAACTTATATTATTTTTTAAGACGAACGATCGCATATTGATCACGTCTTTTAATAATCGTTTTCGATTACGAATTGAATATATTTTTTTAATATTTTTCACAAGAACTGCATAAATGGTAGTTCTAGTTTGATTTATAATATTTTTAAATAATTTACAAGATATACAGATAATTTAAAACATTCGGATATAACTTGCTACATTTCCAGACAATTTACAACATTTTTAAATAACACAACATTTTAAGACAATTTACTAAACTGTTATATAACTTACTATACTTTCAGACAATTTACAATACTTTCAGTAAATCTCTACATTTTAGGCAATCTAAAACATTTTCAGACAACCTACAACATTTTGTGACAATCTACAACATTCTCAGACAATTAACACCTTAGAAAAGTCACCTCATTTTCTCAAGACTCTTTTCTTCTTTCTATTAACGACGTCTTCTGTATTTATATATTGGCAGACTATTTTGATGGAAATGATAGAAAATAAAGCTATGAAATGATTTAATAGTTAATAATCATTTATAATAAAAAAATATACACCCATCAAAAAATCATAGAAAACGAAATTTAGGTTTTTAATGTATACTCATGTAAAAATGTTTGAGTTTCATTTTTTTTCAATATGTATATCTTGTGGGATATCAATGATAGTTCTAGTTGGATTAATAACATTTTTAGAAACTTACAACTTTTTTTGGAAGAACGATTTATTTTGTATTTTTATTAATGTTCAAGTCTATACTTTGAATGGATTGGCAATTTGGATTGTTACGTCGTTTCTATACATCAATAAAAATGATCGAAGATAATAATATAATATAAAATTTACATATTAAGTTTTATTAGTTACAACTTTGGTAATGATAATTGAAACTTTATATTCCAAATAAATATTTTAAATTGTAGTTGGAAATCTAATTATTTAATAAATACGAGTCATTTGTTAAACAATAACAGTATTTTTATCACATTCTGTTTTCTGTGTAAGGTAAATTTATCGTATTTCTTCTGCAAACAAATTTTTCAAATTTTAAATAAAAGCAATTATATTCAACTGTTTAATGAAGAAAACCATAGATTGAGTCCGAATCCGAAATGGCAGTGTAACATTTACTACTCTCAATCTCATTTCCTTTAAATCAACACAAACACCAATTTGGTCCGCGATTAATTACCCAATTAACCCTTCTCAAGTTAAAGTAAATTTCATTAGTTGCATATAGGTATTTTGTTTTCCTTTCGCAGCCGTCGGCCTTTTCATTAGGAGACATCTGCGTGCCACCAATGGCAAACGTGTTAAAAGTTTCTTAGAAAATGGACAGACGAAAAGTTTTAAGTACGACGCCTCGACGACTGTCGAAGATGTGGTGAGCAGTCTTAAGGACAAACTCTGCCTCACCGCTTCGGAACACTTCAGCCTGGTGCTCGAACACGTCAAAACTTTACGGAGGAACAAATTGACCCTGCTCGACCCCGAGGAATCCTTGGCAAGGGTGAGATATTTGTTTTGTTTCGTTTTGGTTCCTCGGTTTTACAGAGGATAATATATATATATATATATATATATATATATATATATAAAATTTGAAAGTTTTCAGATTTTATTTAAAATCCATACGTTTCGGCTAACAAATAAATAATTTTTTTCGGAAAAGACGATATATAAATATACTTGTCATAAAAGTTTGCACATGTGTTTGACAAATTGTGAGAATAGCAGTAACTGTGGAATTTTGTCATTTTTTTTATCTTGAGACGCTATTCAAAAATCATATATTTGTTTCGTTCAAAGATGTAAAGTCGTTTCTTTTATTCAGGATCTGTAATCGGATAAACAAACCTTCAATAACTTTCTTCTGAACCAGTTTTCTTCGAAGTGTAGTATTTTAGAGTTAAAAAATCTATATTATGGTTTGAATTGTTTATATGATCTGTAATCACTGTTTTGAATTGTTTACCTTTTTTTTAATTTTTTAATATTAATTTTTTGTGTTGATATAGGCGTTTGCTCAGATTTTTGCTTGTTTCGCCTATGTAAATGAGTTTGCAGTCTGTACACGTTATTTGATATACTAGGCGATCTGAATGAAATGTTGATTTGACTTTAGTATATAATATATATATATATATATATATATATATATATATATACATTCTAGCAATTTAAATTTTATTTAAATAAATATCAAGCAATCAAATTCAATTACAATTATTTCGATATATCAATACGCACATATTGTAAATATGATTAAAATAATCCCAAGTTTATTAATTCAATAAAAGTGCGTTTATTTTATTTTTCAGCATACGAAAATGACTAGTTATTTCATAATTTTA
>NW_020538040.1:186220583-186239541 GCF_003426905.1 Ctenocephalides felis
GTGTAAGTCGGGCATGCTTCTGACTTAGCTATTCCCGCCACGATGGTATTTTGATTGATGAACAATGTTAATATATACAGTAGAATCTCGTCATACGGATTCGCGATTATCCGGACTATCAACCGCGACTAATTTATGTGTATGTTCATACCTACAATTCGATTAATGCTGCAATTTTGTAAATGTATGTAATGTAATGTAAGAACATATATATGCACATACATATGGAAGTGTTAATTTCTTAATAAACATTGATTTTCGTTGATATCTATGTTTGTATTTGTTATTTTTAATACATACACAATATTATTATTCATACATTCGATTATCCAGATTTTTTATTATGCAAATGCCTATCTACAACAATTAGTCCGGTTAATCGAGGTTCTAGTGTAAAAATTGAGAATATGTGTGTACTTTATGCTTACGTAGTTATAGAATTTATTAAACCTCTCCTTCGATAATTTAGATTGTTGGGTTATAATTTAACCCTTGTAGCTGTGGACTGTATTAAACATTGATTTGGTATATTAATGTATTTATTGCAGTTCTAATTACAATCACTGATTTGTTACAAGTTATAAAGAAAGAAGATATATTTATTTTTATTGGTTATTTACATGTTGTTAAGCGCACTTTACTTTTTGAAGTGAACAACTAGTTCCATTAAAACACTCCGCTACCCACCCCCCCTACCAGGGTAGCAACCATTCGTGTAAAGCTTAATGCCCTGAAGTTTGTCACCTTCATGGCCAATATAATAAAACAAAAAGACGCCCGAACAATGTGAAAAAAATAAACGTTTGTTATATTAATTATAATATGTATCTTTTCCTCCCAGAATGGTTCGTGGTTGTGAAAAACACGTGTCGATGGTCGTTTGTCAGCCGGAACCGGTGGGCGCCTTCGGACGGAAGTCGACGATGCAGCGGGCGAAGCAGCAAAGCACCGACGACCAGAGAACAGGCGACGAGGCGGCCGCGGACACCAAGCGAAAGGCGCCGCACGCCCGCGTACGGTTTGCGGAAAGCGTTTGCGTCAACGGGGCTCCATTATTTCCGGTAAATTAGAATTATAAAACTAGTGGTGCACGGCATCGTGCCTTAAGGCCAATTGCTAGAACTTTCCATACCAAAAATTAAAAAATTTCAAAAAGATTCAATTTTCTTCTAGAACTCTGAAAAAATCGATTTTTGAGATCTTTAAATTTTTTGTAAAATTTGATATTTTCGAAAAATTTCATTTTTTATACTTTGAAATATTTCGGAAAATGAACTTTTTTTGAAAATTGAACGACTCGACCTGCCTCTACCAAAATCATATCAGCACGTCTCCTTATCAATACAAATCGAATGTTTTTATAATTATTCAAATCGGTTGACTCGTGTTCCCGAAATTGTCGACGAAAATTGGTATTCGCACACACACATACATACACACACACATACATACACACATACATACACACATATACTTATAAACATACATACAAACGTACATACACACACATACATACATTTTTGCTAAGGTATGCCTAACCTTTAAACGTAAAGATATACACAAATTTTCATTTTCGATTTTTTTGCGATTACTATAACTTACCCTACGGGAAGTTAATAATTAATGTTTAATTTTATTAATTAATTTGTATTAACAGGCATTGTTCTCAAGTATATTAATTATAACCAAATTTTTACCCCATTTTTTACGAGTCTATCATATTCACATATATTCTATATTACAGTTCAATTTTAATATTTTACTACATTTCATGTACCATAATTTTTACACAAAACCAGGGCTCGATCCGAGTACCTCTGGCATATGAGTAGGGCATGATTAGCAAATTTTGCAGTTTATTTATTATGCGATTACATTTGTTTGCTGTCGAAATAGGCGTTTTTATTTTAAATAATTACATTGAGCACTGACATTACCTTTTTCAAAAAATCAGATTTAAAAAATTTATTAGAAGTTCAATGTTTTTTCTGCACGGTTGAAGTGAAACTTTGTAATGTGTAAATGAAAATAAGAAGCTGCAAAATTTGATTTTTACTGAACTTATATTATTTTTTTAAGACGAACGATCGCATATTGATCACGTCTTTTAATAATCGTTTTCGATTACGAATTGAATTATATTTTTTTAATATTTTTCACAAGAACTGCATAAATGGTAGTTCTAGTTTGATTTATAATATTTTTAAATAATTTACAAGATATACAGATAATTTAAAACATTCGGATATAACTTGCTACATTTCCAGACAATTTACAACATTTTTAAATAACACAACATTTTAAGACAATTTACTAAACTGTTATATAACTTACTATACTTTCAGACAATTTACAATACTTTCAGTAAATCTCTAACATTTTTAGGCAATCTAAAACATTTTCAGACAACCTACAACATTTTGTGACAATCTACAACATTTTCAGACAATTAACACCTTCGAAAAATCACCTCATTTTCTTAAGTCTTTTTTTTCTTAACTCTTTTTTTTCTTAACGTCTTCTTATGTATTTATATATTGGCAGACTATTTTGATGAAAATGATAGAAAATAAAGCTATGAAATGATTTAATAGTTAATTAATCATTTATAATAAAAAAATATACACCCATCAAAAAATCATAGAAAACGAAATTTAGGTTTTTAATGTATACTCATGTAAAAATGTTTGAGTTTCATTTTTTTTCAATATGTATATCTTGTGGGATATCAATGATAGTTCTAGTTGGATTAATAACATTTTTAGAAACTTTACAACTTTTTTTGGAAGAACGATTTATTTTGTATTTTTTATTAATGTTCAAGTCTATACTTTGAATGGATTGGCAATTTTGGATTGTTACGTCGTTTTCTATACATCAATAAAAATGATCGAAGATAATAATATAATATAAAATTTACATATTAAGTTTTATTAGTTACAACTTTAGGTAATGATAATTGAAACTTTATATTCCAAATAAATATTTTAAATTGTAGTTGGAAATCTAATTATTTAAATAAATACGAGTCATTTGTTAAACAATAACAGTATTTTTATCACATTCTGTTTTCTGTGTAAGGTAAATTTATCGTATTTTCTTCTGCAAACAAATTTTTCAAATTTTAAATAAAAGCAATTTATATTCAACTGTTTAATGAAGAAAACCATAGATTGAGTCCGAATCCGAAAATGGGCAGTGTAACATTTACTACTCTCAATCTCATTTCCTTTTAAATCAACACAAACACCAATTTGGTCCGCGATTAATTACCCAATTAACCCTTCTCAAGTTAAAGTAAATTTCATTAGTTGCATATAGGTATTTTGTTTTCCTTTCGCAGCCGTCGGCCTTTTCATTAGGAGACATCTGCGTGCCACCAATGGCGAACGTGTTAAAAGTTTTCTTAGAAAATGGACAGACGAAAAGTTTTAAGTACGACGCCTCGACGACTGTCGAAGATGTGGTGAGCAGTCTTAAGGACAAACTCTGCCTCACCGCTTCGGAACACTTCAGCCTGGTGCTCGAACACGTCAAAACTTTACGGAGGAACAAATTGACCCTGCTCGACCCCGAGGAATCCTTGGCAAGGGTGAGATATTTATTTTGTTTCGTTTTGGTTCCTCGGTTTTACAGAGGATAATATATATATATATATATATATATAATAAAATTTGAAAGTTTTCAGATTTTATTTAAAATCCATACGTTTCGGCTAACAAATAAATAATTTTTTTCGGAAAAGACGATATATAAATATACTTGTCATAAAAGTTTGCACATGTGTTTGACAAATTGTGAGAATAGCAGTAACTGTGGAATTTTGTCATTTTTTTTATCTTGAGACGCTATTCAAAAATCATATATTTGTTTTGTTCAAAGATGTAAAGTCGTTTCTTTTATTCAGGATCTGTAATCGGATAAACAAACCTTCAATAACTTTCTTCTGAACCAGTTTTCTTCGAAGTGTAGTATTTTAGAGTTAAAAAATCTATATTATGGTTTGAATTGTTTATATGATCTGTAATCACTGTTTTGAATTGTTTACCTTTTTTTAATTTTTTAATATTAATTTTTTGTGTTGATATAGGCGTTTGCTCAGATTTTTGCTTGTTTCGCCTATGTAAATGAGTTTGCAGTCTGTACACGTTATTTGATATACTAGGCGATCTGAATGAAATGTTGATTTGACTTTAGTATATAATATATATATATATATATATATACATTCTAGCAATTTAAATTTTATTTAAATAAATATCAAGCAATCAAATTCAATTACAATTATTTCGATATATCAATACGCACATATTGTAAATATGATTAAAATAATCCCAAGTTTATTAATTCAATAAAAGTGCGTTTATTTTATTTTCAGCATACGAAAATGACTAGTTATTTCATAATTTTAGCACTGCCATTGAATGGTCGTTTTGATTATTTTAATCGATTTATTTAGTGAATTAACACACACTCTCCTCAATTTATCGCTTGTAATTTGTGCAAATGGTTTGTGCCAAATGTCATTGGCATTTATTTTTGGCGCACTTCTGAATGGAGCATATATATCCATTATAGTTCTGTTCCAAATGAATATTGATCACATATTGCAGTATGCGGAAATAATAATTCCTTGGAAAATACCGACTAAACAGTTTTATTGGAAAGTTCGTGATGTGATTTTTACACGCTAGTTAAATAAATATAATTATGACCCATATCGGAAATCTTATTTTCGATTTACTTGATATTTTATTTTTTATTTTTAGATAGCGGCGCGTCCAGGTTCTCACAAACTACGATGTCTCTTTCGTGTAGCCTTTGTACCAGTGACGGCGGCTGCCTTAGCCCAACGTGATCTGAATGCACTTGACTACCTCTATATGCAATGTTGCAACGATGTTGCTCAGGAAAGATTTGCTCCTGAATTGCAGCCTGATGTAGCACTTAGGTTGGCTGCTCTGCACATGCATCAGCACGCTTTAGCCAATAATTTATCAACGGTCAAGCTCACCGTTAAAACAGTCGAGTGAGTAATAATAAAGCAACAATTTTTAATGATACCATATTCTTCTATTCAACTTTTACTTATGTATCATTTACCCTAGGAGAGAGTTTGGCTTAGAACGATTTGTACCAAGCGGACTTCTAGAAAATATGAAACGGAAAGAATTACGAAGATTAATTGGACATTTTCTTAAGCTCAATCAACATATGACTGGTTCTACGGGTAAACAGTTGACAGCGCTGCAAACCAAACTGCATTATTTAGATATCATATCGACGTTACCAAGTTACGGGGCCAAATGTTTTAGTTTTGATCAAAAAGGCGACGTCGTATCAGCTCCTGAAAAAGTTATACTAGTTAGTCCTCGATTTGGATTTAGTCAGATATCTAGTGCTAGAAATTCAGTGGTAAGTTTTACTTATTCTTTTTTTAATTAAAATTTCCATATTTAATACTAGTAATATATAATTTTTTAATTTTAATTAGCCGACACTGATATCAAATCTGGAAGATATTCTTCATGTCAGTCTGACCCGAGAAGATCAACTGCGATTCAACGTCGAAGTAGGACTGACCGGAGACAGACAAGCGGCGTTTTTGATGGATGATGTTGAAGCCAAAGAACTTGCTCTTGTTCTAGCTGGATACCATAGATTAGTAACAGGACGTGAGCTTTACGTCGAACAAGAAAAAGATCCTGTAAACGACGATTTAGCACCTCCATACCTCGCGCAACATTGCGTTGTACCCGATTTATGGAGTTATTTGCCAGACTCGGTAGATTTTAACTCTGTGCAGAGTATGGTGTTCAACATGCAACCGCCGTACCACAATACAATGCCGCATTATTGTACTAACGCCATTGCCCAAACTCAGTGTAAGAAATCGTCCACGGAATGTGATAGAAATATGAACACGACGTTATCAAATAACAATCATGCTCCTCGAGCTGCTTCCGAAAGCTTTGATGAATCTATAGCTTATACGAGTTCTGAAGGCCACGAATCACCTCGACTTGTGGAAGCCCGAAACGAAGAAATACTAAGGCGCGTTGCTGAAATGCAAAAGCTTGTCGAAAACTCTGAACAATACCTCAACGAACATGGTGAATCCACTCGTGCTGAATGGCAGGAGACATCGGTTGATTGTGAAGCTGAAAGCGATACGGAAAGTTCTAATAGTAGAATGTCTTCTATGGATGATTCACCTGGAAAACTGAAACACAGTGACTCATTACTATTACTGACGGAAACTTTAAATCAAGATTTACCTATACGTGCGCCAAACGGCCGCGATTGTATGATGACGAATGGTTATACATTTGCTGATGTACCATCACAATCTGAGAGTGATACTGACTCATTATATACACCAAATGGTTCACCCATGCATCGAACGCAGTATACAAAAATATCACAAAAACCTCCTATAACCAATGCAAGCGATCCTGGATTGAAAGAATATTTAAGACGACTTCGACAAGGAACGGATCGCAATAGATTTTCAGATTCGACGGATTGCGATTTGATCGACTTAACTTCAATACCACCACCACAAACTCCGGATGAACCAGATTGCCCCGAGGTTGCATCGGTTGAACCACGACTTCCGCCTACTTCTTTTGCGGATCCTGATCCAAACGCAATGTTGGGTCTTGAAGAATTTTTGGCGACAGTAGCTATTGAGCCACCAGCGCAAAAAGCTACACCAGCAGTTGAATTAACTCCGGAAGAAATTTTATCATATATCATTCCACCACCGCCAACGTCCACTGTAAGTTCAAGTATAACACAGAGTGATTCGCATTACACGAATCGTTCAGAAGTTCTTCGCGAAATCTCATCTCAAAACGACAGTGAGAGCAGCGGCGGTAATTTAAGTGATACGAGAAATAGTTTAATGATTCGATCTTTGGAAAATAATCGCGTCATTGAATATTCGACTATCGACAGAAAAGGAACGTTTTCGTGCTGCGCGAAAGATAAAACCGATCGTAGTAAACAAAAACCGATGGTTAATGGCGGCGAACCAAAAATAATGCCACGAAGTAACTCAGCAGAATTTAATAAACCACCTGAACGACCTCCGAAGACTTTGGATCAGCGGATGTATTGCAACGGACACGTTGGAAACTCTGAAGCAACAAAAAACACTCAAGTCATTGCTAAAGGTAAATATTTGATACAAAAAAAATATTGCTCTATTGGTAGACAGTACAAATTATATGTTTTTATAGTAGCTCCGATGTCTTCAAGTACATCTAACGAAGAGCGACCACCTTCATTGCCTCCACGCAATGGGGATGCCACACCGCCTCCTTTACCGCACTCGTACGTGCTCCCTAAGAAACCTCCTCTGCCACCAGCGCCCATCCTTGCTAAAACACCAGCAAGTCCGAATTCTCAGCAGCGAGTGGCATCGATCGGATCTCCTCATTTACAACGTGGAAGAATATTTGATCAGGCTAACAGTCATTCCTTACCGAGACATTGCAGGTAAAAATTTATTAGCATGAAACATTTGATATATTGATCACTATCATATTACATTCCTAATCTTTTTTCAGATCACACTCAGAAACGACGATAGGTGCCAGAACGTTGTCGGAACATCGTGCACCTTGCTCACCGCAATTAAACCGCCGTAATAATTCAGTTGGCACTAATCAGGCAGCAGCTTGTCAATTGCTAGGAAAAACAGATGCAGCAATGGCTGGATTACTGGTGCGCTTAGATCAAGTTGCAGCTCAGTGCACAGCAGCACAAGCAAAGGGAGGTGGAGATAGTATAGATGAAGAAAAATTTCAGGTAAATCTAGTAAATTTAACGTAAATTATTTGGGGGTAAGATATAATGTGAACCAGTCAGAGGGCGCACATATTTTAGTAGTCTAGAAACCTACCAATGCCTGTAAGATGATATATAACCATTAGTATTGATTCGATTGCGGAAAGCTTTTAGAAGCACGTGATAAAACTGAATATTTGAAGTTATGTGTTATACTCATACCTCAATTTGCGTCGTGCTTACGTCCAAGTGAATTATTGACGTGAATTATTGATCGTAAGTCCAACAAAATTAGTACGGTGTTCACTAAACACATTTTTTCAATTGTATTGACGAGCATACTCGTCATGATGCGTATGCTCAAATGAATCTTTGACCTTTGGCTATTTAGATTGCAATTTTTTTTAATGAAGAAAAAAACATTAATTTATATTAGATATAAATTCCAAGATATTTAGAGTATTTTGAAGCTTTGGCGGTATGAAATAAGTAGCTGTACGCGGCATTTTAGTTCAAAGCCACTTTTTACCTCAAAACAACATTTTACTTCGATTCTGACTATGCAAAACTGAGTGGTCAGTCCAATGAGCGCACCACAGTTAACTGGTTAAGCAACGATGTAACTTGGAAAAAACGCAAAACGATGCAAATTGAGGTATGGATGTCTATATTTAATGCGATATAATATAATACTTTGTACGTATTCAGACCGCACGTGAAGAGCTAACCGCCCAGGCTCTGCGCCTAGTGACGTCCAGCAAATTGTTAGTGATATCAATGTCCGACTCATCATTAGCTGGTCTACCAGAACACCTCGCAGCCAGTCTGACGGCATTAAGAAGCATCACCGAGCTCACCCAATCTCTTTGCGTCCACACCAGCTCTCCACTTCAAACGCGTAATATTGTTCTTAAAGTCCACGATGTAGCTTCAGGTTTCCGCGAACTGGCCGCTGTAAAAGTGGGTCCTATGTCCTCATCTTCAATAAATGGTGACCCTGACCGCGGTGGGCAATTAGCTCTTCGGGCAGAATGTTTAGCCGACGTTCTTGCTGCACTCCTGCGCAGCCTGCGAGTTTTCTCTCCATAGTCGGCGATCTAGAATTGATGGTTGTACAGAAGCGTGATATGGTAAAAAAATAGCTCATATGTTTAAATTAAGTAGATTAACCGATAGCGAAGAAATGAATGACTTTTTGTATAAAAGATAGGAAAGGGAAAACACCTTCAGCGTTCAGTAATGTGTTTTCTGCTTTTATATTCTGTTGTTTGTTGTTGTTATTGAAGTGCGCCGATGAGAATGTATTATTGAAGTACTGTGTATTAATTTTTCATGTTAATAAATATAATATTAATCACTGTGCCCCACATAATCTATGGTCGTAACAAATGTTAAGGGATAACATTTTATTCGGAATTGACTTACATCCATAATTATATTATATTATTATTAAAATTTTACGTTTTTTAACATAACGTTTATAATAGTTTATACATTTTGCATTAAAATTTTTAATATATTTCGGCATTTTTATCACATTAGCCATACGGGAGTATTCTCCGCCAAAGTGACACTGATGTATGAGCCAACAAGCTGCCCAAGTTTTTGTTACCCAAAATATTTTAAGACTTTTCGATCATTATCAATAATTTAAATCAGACCGATATATTGTCTGTGTGCAGAAGTCAATACATTGGATGTCGTCTACAAGCGACACTCGTACACACAGGTTGCCATGCGGATGTCGACTATAGACGACGCTCGTAGCGAAAGGGCTAATATATAAAATTTTATTAAGACACATTTTATTTTAATTTCAATACTCATCATTTCTTAAGCCGTCCATAAAAATACTGCTAAATAACATAGGTTTTCATTAATAAAAAATTCATTAAAATTACAACATTGGGTAGTATAATACTCTTATATAAATTGTACCAAACACTTTTGCTTACTTATTTTAATTAATACCAATGAAATATTTCTAGATATATTTATGTATAAAAAATATGTTAATATATTTGTTTATAGAAGCTATGTTATGAGTGCTTAAATATTGATGTGCTAAAAAAACTTTTTAATTCATAAGTTATTAATATACCTAAGATATATTTGTTTTGAAATTTTGTTCATAGTTTATTGACATATTTTATACTGTTATTGCAGCAAACTAAATTGTTGAACGATTATAATAACAGTCAACCTTCTTATAACGCGGTATCGAGATTGCGACAACCCTTTTATAACGCGGTTTTCCTTCAACTGCCCATAAGTTTATTCCGCGCTTTCTATGGATGACTCTAGTAACTAGATACTAGGATTATAATATAGATTTCAATATCGACTATTCTGTTTTTTACAATATTTTTATATGAACATGTTCTTTATTATGTCAGACCTCTTTTACAGCACTCTAATATTTCTAAAAAAATTCTGATTAAAATTTTTTGTTGGAAACATTTTTTTAGTTTAGCTTTCATTTCATCCTGTAGGGGGGTTGACTGTCCTTATATTATAATCACTTAATATTTTCTATATAATATTTGGCTATTTATACGATATAGTTAATTCCATCAAGGCAGTTAAATAATTATTGCAGTTTATCATTCCAGTTACATGATTTGTTGATAGGTCCTCTAGTTCATATAAGTTGAAATAAAATATAATAAATGTTTTCATTAAAATCATATCATCTTTAACAGCTGTGAATTATAGATGTGATGTGTCATAAAAATTGAAATAATTACTTATATGTTCAGACAAATATACCTAGCTGCCTATATATATAATATTCAGAGGGTATTCTCAAGAATTTGATTTGCGAGTGTGCCGTATTAGATGATCTTATTAAGCTACGATATGCCAAAGTTGACAAAAATTTTGTTAATTCAATACCAAATGACTTGGTTCAAATAGTATTGAGGAAAAGCTTTGTAATTACGCGTTTTTACATAACTTGTTTGTAAGGATTTATTGTTATTTTTTATAAAATCTATATTTCACATAATGGTATTATTTAAGAAGTTAGAAACGGAACGAGGAGTTTATGTTGTTCGAGTTTTAAAATAAAAGTAATTTATGGGACGATTCGGCCGCACAATAGGCTAATGTTATGGCAAGGCCATGTTCGTGCATTATGCTATTAAATCATACTGAATACTGTCAAGATGTCATGTATTTGTTGTGCATTCAGTCGTTTTTCACATAAACTGCAACGTCACTCGTATGTTATGAAGCTGGGTCAGAAAGACCCTGTTATCTAATCGTTTTTTTTTTTTGACATTTGTGCGTTTTCTAGGTTAGGTTTTCTATCTGACAACCTGAGACTGCACAGCTACCATATGGCTTCTGTCAATATTTAGAATGAATTTGTATGGAATATAAAATAGTCTTGCCATAACCTTGGTCTGTTATGCGGCAGAATCGGTTCAATTAGTTTTCATCTTAATTGCATCAGAGTCATTTATAAACAAATGTTAGAGAAACATATGTATATAATTTTTTATACCGTTTTAATATTAAATAATGCAATGTTGGTAGATCTCATTTAGGGTATGGTGTGGCACAGAGGTCCAATTTGACTTTTAGTAACTACAATCACAACAAATAACACATATCTAACAAACAACTTACATCGAACTATGTTCAGTAAAATTTCTAGGAAAAAAATTGATTTGCTAAGTATGTACTTTTCTAAAATTAGTTGCAGCCCATTTTTTTGCCAAGATCATACTGAATACAAATTTCGTATTATTATTTTTTATACATTTGTCATTGTTTACTTGGTCTTTGGTTCACTTGGTCCAGGATGCACTTGGTCCTTTTTACCTCAACCAAATATAAGCTTTTACAGAGTTTTAGTCTAACTTAAAAATAACAATACACCTTATACAACAATTAAATAATGTATATATATAAACTGTATTCAAGTATTGTAAACTAAACAACAGTGCTCAAAACCAAACAGCTGACAGCGAAAAGAAATACTTTTGTTAGATAATTGACAATGCGGTCTTTTATCGGCCGATTTAAGGCAGTGTCTGATTACACATCTTTTGCCCTCTACTTTAAAATAGTATCGTTAAATAATTCCAAACTTAATTTGTTTTTTGAGATAATTGGACCTTTTTACTCACGCCTCTCTCTACCCTAAATTACGTCTGTCAAAAATTTCCAATCATTTTTATAAATCCTGGATTAAAATCGTGCATTCCCAAATTAATGTTGTAGGAACTCGACTGCTGAATCACAAGAGTTTTATAATAAACAAAATCTCATATACGAATATTTGTGGAATTTTACAGGTGGATAATATAATTAGTGTTTTATAAATTTCGTATTGATTTTAGAATTTGCAAGAGATGTTAAGGAATCAATAATAAGTACTTTTTGAAAAAAATTTGACCAATAATAACGTTCATTATCAAAATGTATCATATCCAAATGGAAAGGCATTTCTGTATATGCCTGTGTCTGTGTAGAAAAATCTAAAACTGTAGATTAATTAATAGAGACAAATACTGATTTTTGGATTAAATGTGATAACAATGCATGATCATATCTAACTTTACTGTCAATATACTATAAATAATATATTCACATATTGTTTATTTTATGTACTGTTCCATGGTGTAATTGTATAGTATATACTAAATATGCTACTGATTTATAATTTAACTTTGTTTTCTATTAGCAGACTAATTTGAAATTATTTTAATACAATGAGTTTGAAATTTAGTGCATTTTATAATAACAAAAGATATTTATATACATATATAGATTTTAATATAATTTTCAAATGAATATTCTATACATTCGAATATTATGCATTTTAATACAATTTATTGAAATAGCTGTAGTCTATTGTGTTAAATATATTGCAGACTGAACTGAAAACCGTTTGTTTTTGTTTAGTCTACTTTTCAGTCTAGGTTCGATCTCAACCTCGGCCATCTCGATATCAAGCAGTACGATATCAAATTTCTACTTGATGTTATAGAACTCAGGGGACGTCCATTAATCACGTGTTCGATTTTTAATGATATTGGAATTGACCTTTTTGAAAAATTTGATTTTTTCTATACTGTCAAATATTTTGGAAATTTTGAACTTTTTTCAAAGCAATCGCTATACGTCAGCTGCGTAGAAACGAAATATCAAAGCGCGTGAGCGCCGCGACGCAGTATAACGGTTAAACATTAGTACGGAATCCATATAAAAGTGAACAAAATTTGTTCTCATTATTAAAAGATCTATAAAGCATGTGATAATTGGTTGTGTATATGTCTAATGATCATTTTTGTTCGCCAATTGGCATTTTTTTTACTTTTTTTATTGGATCTCCGAAACAGCTAGACCTGCCTTACCAAAAATTTCATCAATTTGTCAATACAAATAAAATGTTTTTTAAATTATACAAATCGGACGCTCCATTCTCTCAAAAAAATCTATTACCATTTTTGGCACTTCTGCCCCGTATCTTCGAAACGGCTCGACCTGCCCTTGTCAAAAACTTATCAGCACGTATCCTTATCAATACGAATCGAATGTTTTTAATTATTCTTCTAATTTTAATTATTTTTTAGTTTAATTATTCAAATCGGTTGACCCATGTTCCCGAAATCGTCGACAAAAAAATGTATCCGCACACACACACATCAACTAAACTAAAAATTGCAAGAACAAATTGGAGTAGGTAAGATTAAAAATTTATTAAACATAAAACATAACCAAAAATTACCAAATTACATATTTTAGTACGCTAATAAAACAAAAATTATCAATCTACTTCCATATCTAGACCAGAAATAAAGTCATGTTGCTTGGGATGATACCACGCCATCTCGAGCCTTTTCATCACTGCCTTGCTCATTATCTTGTAATAAAGCCAGGGCTTCTAATCGACTTTTTTCAGCTTCAGCCTTTTCCAGCAGCAAACGCTCTTCTCTCTCACTTACCTTGGCCAATTCCACAATCATACGAATTTCGTTGATGGCCATTTGTATAAATTTGAGATGGGATTCTGTGTCTTCGCGATCTGCCATAGGTTGGCGAACTGCACCACTTCTGTCTGGAAGTAAATGTCAAGTGAGATAATAAGCAATTAAACTAGTGGTGTATATTTTTTGCACATTTTGTTCCATATCTCCGAAACGTCTGGACCTGCCTTTGCCAAAAACTAATCACCACTTTCCTCCATTATTACAAATTGAATGTTTTTTGGATCATTCAAATTGTATACTCTGTTCCTTCAAAAACTTGATTTCTATTTTCTACACCCTATGCTCTGTAACTCCAAAACGACTGGACCGACTTTTGCGAAAAACTAATCAGCACGTCTCCTTATCAATAGGAATCGGTTGTTTTCTGAACCATTCAAATCGGTTGATCTGTGCGCCCGAGAACGTAGACGAAAAATTGTATCCATACATACATACATACACACACATCCATTTTTTCTAAAGTATGCCAAAATGTTCAGAAACCTTCAAACCGTGAATATATGCAAAAATTTTTGGGAAGTTAATAGTGATTTTAATTTAGTTGCACTGAATAGGAATATATAACTTTTTCTTGAGCAACCTTACCCTAAGAGCTACAATTTTTCTTATTTTTATTCTTACCATTCTTGATCTATAAATATCATTTTACTTACTTCTTCGTTTCATTAGTTCCACATACATGTCCCAAAATAAATCTTTGACAATAAATATTTCAGATTCTTTTGAGTAAACCAAATCTTTTATTCTGACTATTCTTGACTCCCAAATTTGAGACTCGTACTTCACATCTTGATAGCGTTTCTAGAAACATAAAAAATAATTATTAGCTACATTTTAAACAATCTTTAATTATTGTAATAATCATAATTACATCCATTTGTGCCAATGCTGTATTTAGGCTGATTATTTTTGAGTTCTTCTCGGCTGCCAGTAGGCCAACTTCATTTCGAGTTTTTTCCAATTCTCGCATGTTTCTTTGCTGGGATATAGCAATCTCTTCTCTTGCTGAAACTATAATAGAATCATGATAATTAATACTTAATTTTAAATTTTTATAAAGTTATAATTACTATTTTTGGTCTACTTACCCAATGCCTGATAACGCTTATGAGTATCAGCAATGCTGTGGAGATTGGGCGATATCTCTACAACATCTTCTAGGTATTTCTAAAATAATAATAACAAATAAGTGAATTTTTAATATTACAATACATTTTTCTTATACCTACCTCATAGGCCCTGTATTTTTCAATATGTCTTAACAAAACACTCTTGACATGATTATAAAATTCCACCTGATTGTTCAGCTCTGCAACATCAGAAAGGAGAGCATCGTGTACTATTGTTTCGGTTTCATACTGAAATAAACAATTGCACATATAACAAAAAAGCTTTGTAATCCAAATTTTATATTTACAACCTTTCTTTGAGCTCTTTCAATCTTGTCCTTGTTTTCTTTTACAAATTTGTTGAACCGCAGAAAGTGTTTTCTGAGTTCTTGTTCAGCTATCAGAAATTCTTCATATTGCGATTTAAACTTTCGTGTCATTATTGCTTCCCTGCGTCTGTAGAAATATTATAATATGAGCAATCAAATAATAATATAATAAAATATATTATTAACCAACCTTGTTTCATCTAAATACATCTGAGCTGATTCTTTTTCTCGTTGTATCTCCAACATTGCACATGCAGGACCAGCTCGTGATAAATCCCATGGTGGCTTACCTCTGTAAAATATAAATATTTCTATCAAATACTAAGCAAAAACCAAAGAAAATTTATACCTAGTATCTATTATTATTATTATTGTGATATTTATCAACTTACGTCGCAGCCTTCTTCAAAAAAAGTGTTTCTTGATATTCAGCTTCCGCCTGCACAGGTGCAAAATCCAAGGGATTGTATTTAACATGGTATTCTAACTTTATTTTTTGTTCCGGTATGTTCCAGTCTTCCATTTTAAACTAAATATTAATTTATTAATGAATAATTTAGTATTATAAAAATTATACGAAGTGATTTTAAAAATAATAACTTTTGATAAAAATCAATCAAAATATTTAAACAGTCATTTGTTTTTTGAATTTGGTGCTATGGGACATGCATATGAAGTAAGTTACATCATACGTCCATGGTAATAAGGAACTTATTTAATATTTTAACCTTTGCCACTCGCGAATTTCGAGATTTATATGAATTTTGGCATCCGAGTGGAAAGGGTTAACTTCTCGTAGGGTAAGTTATTGTAATCGTCCAAAAATCGAAATTGTAATTTTTGCATATTTTTACATTTTATGGATGTACGTAGTATGTATGTATGTATACAATTTTTCGTCGACGTTTTCGGGAGCACCGCTCAACCGATTTGAATTATTCAGAAAGCATTCGATTTCTATTGATAAGGAGACTTGCAAAATTTGGTTCAGCCGTTTTGAAGATACGTAGCAAAAAGTGCAGAAAATAGAATTCGAGCTTTTGAGAGCACGGAGCATCCGATTTGAATGATTCAAATAACATTCAATTTGTAATGATGGGGAGAAATGGTGATTAGCTTTTGGCAAAGACAGGTCCTGTCGTTTCGGAGATACGGAGCAAAATGTGCTAAAAATGGCAGTTTTTGAGAGAACGAAGCATTAGATTTGAATGATACTAAAAACTTTTTGCTTGTGTTGACAAAACGATGTTTTTTTGGTAAAGCAAAAAAAATTCATTTTTTTTTATTTCTAAACAATATTCTAACCAAAATTCTAAAGCTCACTTAATATATACTTTAAATAAAATATTTTAATTTTGCAATTCAGTTGGTATAATTCTTAGAAATATGAGATAAGTTCCTTCATTCTAGCTCCCCTTTATTAGGTTCTGTTCAATAACTTTTCATGTAAACTTATATAAAAGTTACAAGATTTATAAGTATCTATAATACAGTATTTAGAATATTTGAAAACATTTAATATTCTTGGAATATTTCATTACTGTACGGGAAGTAGCAGCAATTTGCCTTTATTTATTATTATTTTATTTTATTATTTACTTTTAGTTTTCATTTCATTTTAAAATACAATTTAGTGTGACAAAAATTATGTAAAGTGATTTTAAAAACAATTTTTGCAAAAATCAAACAAAATACTTGAACAATCATTTGTTTTTTTGAATTTGGTGCCACCTTATATTCATATGAAGTAAGTAACATCGTACGTCTATGTTAAGAATAAACTTAACATGGACCTAATATTTTTTATTTTTTATGATTCCTGCCATTTTTTTATTTTTTAAGCTTCTTTCTCGAATGAAATATAATGTAGTATTTAAAATATTATACGAAATGATTTTAAAAATAATAATTTTTGACTACAATCAATCAAAATATTGAAATAGCGATTTGTGTTTTGAATTTTGCGCCAACTAACATGTGTGTGAAGTAAGCAATATACGACAAACTGTCATCCACTTGATGTAATTATTGTAAGTTTTTGTTTGATTTAGTAACTTTTAGGTTTTTATTTTAAATTAAATATATTTTAGTATCACAATTATTATACAAAAAGATTTTAAAAATAATAACTTTTGACAAAAATCAATCAAAATATTTAAATAGCGATTTGTTTTTTGAATTTTGCGCCAACTAACATGTGTGTGAAGTAAGCAATATACGACAAACTGTCATTCACTTGTTGAAATAATAAACAATAATAATATTGTTGAAATAATAAAATAATAATAAACAATGTTTATTTACTTAGTGCTCAGCCTCCATATTTGGACAAATGTATGTATTCAGTTTTTTATGAAAAGACTCTATTACAATTATTATATTAAAATATTATTTGTATTCCAGACCCAGCACTATTTTATATATAATTAATAGGTATATGATTTTATAAACCAAATCATAATAATTTATATTTTGATACGCATTGTTGCCAGATTTAGGAATCTACAAAAACCTGGTATAATGAGTGAAGAAATATCTGTTTGCAGCAGGGAACATTCCATAAAAATAAGTAATATGCATAATCATGATGTCGTTAGTAATTCTGTTATATTACTAAGAGGTACTGTAAGAAATACTAGCACATGCAATAATAGCATTATTATTAACCATTATCACAATGGAGAAATCATACAAACGTTTATGTGCAATGTCCACAATTCTGTCTTCAAATGTCTAGTACAACTGAAATTATCAATAAACCATTTTGAACTTAAATATTGCAGCAACACCATTAACTGCAATGTAGACTATAAAGTGATCAGTACTGTTCATACTGTGGCACCGGTTTTAATTATATGTGACAACCACGATGGCACTATTTCTGCTCCAGATGAATATTCAAAATCTTTAGAAAGCAGTCGCAGCAGATTGATGCTTGCTGTACAATTGATGCAATATTTCTTTGCTGAAAAAGTTTATGAGTACACAAATGCACACAAAACTTTAACATCGAATACGAAGACGATTTACCTAAAATTTATGTCCACAAAAGCAAGTTAGATGTAAATCTTGCAAATGAAATGAACGAAATAGAATTATGGCAATATTTTGCAAAAGAACTCATGATGTCGAAACTGTCCTCGCCGAAACGCAAGTTTTTAGCTGTAATCACAAACACTGAGTACAAAAGTAGTGATGCGACAAGTTTGTGCTATGATGATATTAAAAAACTGACCAATTGCTATGCAAGTGTGGGTAAAGGGAATCTAGCTTTATTTGGAAATCCTTTCTTTTACACCTGGCCTGTGGAAATAAGTGAAGTACAAAATCGGTATGTCAACTTCTATTTTCATTCTACAAACCTATTCTAATTCTATAATCCTTAGTTTTCAGGACAACGTGCTAGAGTCCTTTATTACCCAAAACAAAGAAGTTGATCCTGTGATAAAAACCATTGGAGGTTGTTACTCGTTCAGTTTTGGGGCTGCTCTTCATGAACTTGCTCATATATTTGATTTGGGGCATACTCAATATGGTTTAATGGGTCGTGAATATTTTAACATAGATAAAGTGTTCAGTTTTGGACGATACGACTTGAATCCACAAGCTCCTTACAGTGATTTAAATACAAGTAATGATGATAATAAAAGCATGAGCTGTAATAGGAAGTCCTTCACAGTTTTTAAAAAGCCAGTAAAGCCTCAAGTTACTCAATTTGCAAAGA
>NW_020538040.1:186240541-186279851 GCF_003426905.1 Ctenocephalides felis
CATCATACTTGATGCAGTACAAATAAATAAAATCGTTACAGTTAGGGCTTGCTTAAGTGCGACTTTCTTGCAGATTTTAATATTTTTTTTTAATTTGAAAAATATTAGGGTTGTGATACCAAATATTTATGTTGTGAGACCGTCTTGAAGATTTGTTGCAATTTGTTGCCAAACTTTGACAACATTATCCCTTATCAAAATAAAGTTACAAGATGTGCTATATAACAGTATCAATAATTTTTTTTAACACGAGACAAATTTCACAAATATTTCTTAACTAATGTCTGTGTTAGTACTAATTGCAACATGAATTTATTATTAATGATAAATCAGCATTTTCCAACCTATGGGGCTCAGGAGGGCGCCAGGCTGTTTTACATCTGTTTCCAAAATTCTATTAATGAAAACAACTCAAAATTTTTGAAATGATATTAAAAAATAAACAAATAAAAATATTGGTTTTTATGCAAATTTTTGCATAATATTGCATGTTATGTCAAATAAGAAAAAAAATAATGGGGGGCGCAACATTTTTTTTATTAGAGCAGGAGGGTGCGGTGCGAAAAAGTTTGGAAACCACTGTAATAAATAATAGTAACAGTTAAAGCTTAATAAAAATTTGAATAGTTTTTTTATCAGTACCGAATCTTTTACAGTCTCATTTTCCTTGTGTTTTATTCAAAAATATCGGATGATACTACATATGTTTTAATATAAAAGTTGCAATAAGAATTTAAAAAAAAAAACTAAAATTTCCCAAACTATTTTTTAACGGATGTGTGTTAGTACTAATTGTAACATTATTTCAAAAATTATTGTTATTCTCATTAGTGAATTGTAGCTAATGATAAATAAAATAGTAACAGTTAAAGCAGTGGTGTTCAACCTTTTAGTACGCCCCCCCCCCTCTTTCTTTTACGAAAATTGATGCGACTCCATTAATTTTTCTAACGATCTAATTTCATGAATACTCAATTGATATAATGTATTCATTAGACTACAAATTAATACATAAAATAATTGTTTATCAATTTATTTTTTCATATCACTTGAACATTCTTGGTTGATTTTCGAAAATAATATTTTGAGAACTCTATTATATTATGCCCCCTTGCAACCGCCTTGCGTCTCTTTGATAGGCCGCGCCCCACAGGTTGGAAACCGCAGAGTTAAAGCTTGATAAGATTTAAGTAGTTTATTATTTGTGAAAATATCAGGGTTGTAATACGCAACTTGTAGGGTTTTCTTAAGTTTTGTTCATAGAGTCCAAATTTCTTTATGAACTTTCCGAACTAGATTATAAACGAATGTTTATGTTGCTCCTAATTTAAACAAAACACTTACGAAAAGTTTGGAAACCACTGAGACAATTTTAAATATTTTTTTACAAAAAATAGCACGATAGTAGTACACATTTGTTTTTGAATTTTCTCTACAAGGTTTGATAATGTCCAATTTATCAGATGTATTTCCCAAATTATATTTTTAACGAATAGGTATATTGCTCCCAATAGCGATTTAAACTCTTACTAGAGATAAACCAACTAAAAACAGTTAAGATTTAGATACCCTTCCCTTCAAACAAAAAAAACAGTCTTGCGCCCCCTGAGGAGTAGAGACCCACAGATTGGGAACCAAAGATTTAAACATTAATTGTGTACCAGTTAAAGCTTAATTATTTAAATATGATTAATTAGCACGATTGCAATACAAAATTTATCGAGTTTCCCCAAGTTTTTAATAGTGTCCAATTTTCCAGGTGATTTCCTAAACTATTTTTTTCAACGAATGTGTGTGTTGCTCCCAATCGCAACATTAATTTAAACATTATTCGTATCCTTATTAGTGAATTATTAGTGTGGCTAGTGATACTGTGTACATTATTGTGATAGTGTTTTGCAAATATAAATATGAGGCTAGTTTATTGCTAATAAACAATGACTGTACCCAAAGGGCAACGGATTTATAAACATGCTCGAGGTGAATATAATAAATTTTGTTTTATAGTGCATTCAATTGTATGAAGGTAAAAAGAGTAAATTGAGCTGGAGTTAAATTTATTTTCATTGTAGTAATAGATTCATATACAATGGGTAAATTCATTTTATTATACTTGTATTTATTTTGTATATTGCGGGGTGTGATTAGTGGTGAATTCACACAGACTGATTTTCTCCATGGTTTTTTTGCAAAAATTGAAAACTCGGATTATGGTCTCATCCATATAAATTGTCAAATTGTAAGTTGTCTAAGTTTTTTGCATTTAAGGAATAGAAACTAATCTTTGATATAATAAATACAAAATCCTATCTCATTTCAAAACCAAAAAGTGCGACTCTACTTTCTAGACCATAAAGATTTAGCGGAACAAATTGCTTGCTGTGTGTATTAGCAAGTCATTACAGTTCTTGTTGTTAGAGTTTTTAAAGATTTTGTTTATATTCTCTCAAATTATAAAAAAAGCATGTACAATTATCTTCAAATTGTAAGAGCTTACAGTTGCACCCCGCCTTACGAGCCTAATTCGTTCCGAAACCACGCTCGCATGTCGAATATCTCGTATCTCGAAGCAATTTTTTCCATTAATTCGTTTCAGCACAGTGTTTGTATTAATAATAAAAATAAATAAAGCGTTTATTGCCGAACAAGTGCATAGTCCACTCGCGAATTCCGGAATTTATATGTATTTTGCCGCCAGAGCGGCGGAATCCGAGTTGAAAGGGTTAATATTATGAATTGAATATTACAACTCTCACAATGATTTATTAACTTCCCGTAGGGTAAGTTATTGTAATGGGCCGAAAATCGGAATTGAAAATTTTTACATTTCTCGACGTTTTGAAGGTTTCTGAACGTTTTGGCATACCTCAGAAAAAATGGATGTGTGTGTGGTGTGTGTGTGTGTGTGTGTGTGTGTGAGTGTGTATGTATGTATGGATACAAATTTTCGCCCACGTTTTCGGGCGTACGGATTAACCGATTTGAATGGTTCAAAAAACATTCGATTTCTATTGATAGGGAAAAGAGCTGATTAGTTTTGGCAAAGGTAGTTCCAGCCGTTTCGGAGATACGGAGCAAAGAGTGCAGAAATAAAAATCGAATTTTTGAGAGAACGGAGTATCCGATTTGAATGATCTAAAAAACATTCAATTAGTAATGATTGGGAGAAGTGTTTATTAGTTTTTTGGCAAAGGCAGGCCCAGCCATTTTGAAGATACGGAGCTAAATATGTAAAAAATGGCAATTTTTGAGAGAACTAAGCGTCTGATTCAAATGATTCAAAGAACTTTCTGCTTGTCTTAACAAAATAATTGATTTTGGAAAAAAAAATTTTGTTCCATTTTTTTTTTTTTTTTTTTTTTTGTATATCGAAAATATTTCAGATTTAATTTTTAATTCTGACTATAGTTCTAATATACTTTACAAATAATTTCAACTCTGCAATTCATTATATAATTCTTATAAATATTAGACAATGTTACAATATTTATAATAATCTATTTGAAAACATTCAGTATTCCACGAACATTTTGTTACGGTACGGGAAGTTTCAGCAATTTGCCTTAAGGCACGATGCCATAATTGCCTCAATACAGAATTCCACTTACAGCTAGTTTTAAATATTAGTATGTTAGTCAAATGCAGCTTCGAATACGAAAATCTTTCGAATCGAATAATCAAGAGCCTACTTACAAAATTGTAAGTGGATATTTAGATAAAATCAGAATTGATGTATCTAAAATTTTCAACTCATTATTGAGGATGGTAGTTTGTACTTATTGTACCAGAACTAATGATAATTTATTGATCCAATAGTACCTATAGTGAGATTTGAAATATTCAACCAACTAGTGTTTTTTTTAGAAATCTTCATTTCTAAAATTTGCATTTGCAGGTGTTAATTGCTAATATAATGATTAGTGATGGTATTCCTTTCTTGTCCAACAACTAATCTTAAAAGAAATTTGTACTGTTTGTATAATTCACGAAAAATCAAATGTTATATCAAAGACTACATTATAAAGTCACTTGAAAAAATTCTATCAGGTGCACTGATAGTGACACAATATCAATGTGATTGGTAAAACAAGTGAAGATATATTTTGTTACAATAGTTACAGACTTCCAAACTTCATAATTAACCAATAATTTATGTTTTTAATTTAATTTAATTTTAATGTGAAATGATCTATTACTTCCTAAAGAACTTACTCATCCTTTCTTTATATAATTTGAATGATTGTATTGATATTAATTGGATAGGTGTGCAATTTATTAATATATTTTTGTTACTTAAAGAAAAAAAACGAAATTTTGCTTATTGGTAATGCTACATACACCATTAAAATCTCATTATTGTCATATAAATTCAATTTTTATTTTGAACATTCTATAGATATATTAACTTTCTGATATTATTTTATAATAAAAAAACTCATTGAAATTCAGTTTCCAATTTAAGATTGCAATCCAAGTATTTCACAGACCTACTCCATAGGATAATACCATTATTAATTTGTATTAAGTAAGGTATTACGGTTTGTTAATTCCGTTCATAAATACACGATTTATCTATAAAGTAAGTCTATTCATCACAAAATCATTACATTTAGATCAAAGTAACAATGCTTGAATATTCAAAGCCTGTTTGCTCTGTAAACAACTCACAAAGGGAACAGATACGCACGTTAATTAGTCAGTAAATTCTTAGAGTAAATATGACTAAACTCTTATCGACATTGTATCGAAATATTTATGACACACACAAAAACAAGTATAAGACTCCTTTTACTTTGATTAAATCCAACTTGGCAATATTCATACATTTCAATTTGAAATAGTTTTTATTGGAGCTATGTTTAATATTTTGTTCTTCTGTGCCTCATAAAATTCAAGCTTTTATGTTGGAGTTGTTAAATAATTTTATTGCTGTAGTAGGAATTGCAATATTGTACATCAAAGAAGGCATAGAAGAAATAAAACTATTTTTATGGGTTATTGAAATAAAAATATTTTTAAACGAAAAGTAAATGGTACCATTTTTAGATAAATCAACTTCACTTATTATATGAACATAAGTTAATCATATTCTTGGTTTTAGACAATACTTAAATCAATTGTAGTAGTGAGTGATATTATATTAATTTTTCAAGTTTTTGAATTTATTAAATGCTAATATTTTTTTGAATTTTTAACTTTTCCTAGGGTAAGTTATAGTAATCCCAAAATAATCGAAAATGAAAATTTTCATATATCTTTAAATTTCAAAGGTTTCTGAACATTTGGCATAACTTAGAAAAAATGGATGTGTGTATATGTGCGTGTGTGTGTGTGCGGATACAAATTTTAGTCGGCGATTTCAGGAATACGGTTCAACCGATTGCAATTATTCAAAAAACATTCGATTCGTATTGATAAGGAGACGTTCTGATTAGTTTGTTGTTGGCTTAGATCAAGTGGCTTTTTGCTCAATCTTCTATTGTTTTTTAAAATAATTATAGCTTAAAAATTTGGTGAATTTCAATTTCATTTTTACTATCTATATACATTTTTCATAATTTCTTCATTAAACGGATGCTGATGATAAAATTTTATGATGTCAATAAACTTTATAACACAATTAGAAATCCACTTACTAAGTGTCTGAAGCAATACCTTTAAAAAATAAAGTGTAAACAGGCATATCGTTTCTGATAACCTATTTTTATATGTAGAATTGCATCACATTTCATATGGTTGTAGGTGATAAAATGCGTTTTTCCTTTTGATAAGAATGAATCAGAATACAAAGTAATCTGAATCTAAATACGTTTATCTGTACATTACTCGTATCATGTGTATGAATGATTCTTACTATGTCCGGTTATCTGCATAATGCAAACAAGTGATGAAGTTAATGTTTTGTATTGTATAAACAAAAATATTTGAAAATAAATACATAGTAATATTATTTTCTATATGCCTGCAAAAATCAATTATTTATGCTGTGATTTCCAACCTCCAAAAAAAATCGAAAATAAAAATTTTATAAAATAGATTTCATATTCTCTGTTAAACAAAAATTAATTCAATACTCAATTTAAATTTACACATTAAAAATTCTATGATCCCATAGAGTAGATCTTGAAAATTCTTGGAAGTAATTTTAGACAAAACTTAATTTCAATGAGTATATTGAGAATAAAAAAAATTAATCAAATAGAAATCTTACAGAACAAAAAACTGTAGCCAGGCTGCAGATTCATTATTACATTACACTTATTATTATTTTGGCGACATTCAATTACATGATGTTTCATCTGTATTGTGATCCAATTAAAATAAATTGAACACAATTGCCAAATAATCTTCAAAGAAATTCTAGTCGAGCCGTGCGCGTTGCCATGAGCATACGAAAGTGTATATTTTCAAAATCCAGGGTTAAATTTGTTGAATACTTTCTCTTTTTACGACGAAACAAAAGCATAAAATTTGTCATTATAATGATATTTCTGAATTATTTTAATCCCTATAGGACAATGTTGTAAAACTTTCTAGAATACCTAGATATTTCATAGTTGATAATGGAAAAGAAATCGGCAAGTCAAAGAAGGTTTGTGTTTATTAATATTAGGTGTAATTTATAAATAAATGTAGAAAACGTTGATAAACGATATAAAATGGTAATCAAGGCTTCTTTGCCCTAAGAATGTGTTGCTTCAGTTTTTTAGTTTCGTTAATTTTAATTTTTTTATGACATTTCTTAATACATTAGCAATGTTCAAATAATTTTTAAACAAAAATTTGGTTTGTATTGTACAATTTTTTAAGGATGAAATTTCATCCCATAACCCGGAACGTGAAAGATATGTAAAAAATTAAAAATCTAATAATTTTTTCTGAAAAAGGCATTTAGTGCGTTATTTAAACGTGCATACATATACACTATATAAACAAACATCAGCTTGATTATGTGCAAATCTCGGTTTCGTTTTCTCTTCTAGAAATCGCACGCTGATTTTAAAATACCTTTTGCTAGTACAATTATCACAATTTTGCAAGTTAGCATCTGTTGTCACAAAAATCTTGTCGTGAAACAGGAAAGTTATAACAGGATCGTTTAATTTGTTTAAAGACAAATGATTCTCTCATTATGATTCTGCATTTTTAATTATACTTGTAAATTCGACAGTCCTTGTATAAAACAATCCTAAGTATTCCAAAGGCAAAGTAGAAAATAGAACTCCTGAGATAAATATTTACATAATGTACGCGCGGTTGATGAGAGAGATCTAAACTCTTGGCATTCCTGTATTCTTGAATCATACATATGCTAAATCTCTTAATTTGTATCTTGAAATATAATTTTATTAATTTTTATTTAATTTTGTCTCATAATAATTAAAATTTGAAAAAAATATTTGGTAGTTAGTATTTAGATGTAATAATCAGTACTGTAAGTCTGCTCGATTATGTTATCCTCTATTTATCACCATGAAAGTTGTACTAAACACCAATATCTTAATTATCTATATTTTTCCTTTTACAACAAGCTAATCAACCATTACATATATCATTTCTAACTTCATAACCGCCTTTTGCTGGCTAAAAGAAATTATTCATCCTATGCTGTCACAGAGCCATCTATCTATTTGGTTCGCACTAATAAAAATAACAAATGGTAATCTGCTCGAAAGCAGGTCCGTGGTGTGAGTCACAACAAAAAAAATATTTACATTACTACTATACCCTCCCGCCTTTTTACAATTTTTTCATGTATTTTCCTTTCCTAACTTTAACTTTTTGCTTCCATGATTCTCCTATTTTACCCTCGAGACACTTTTCTTTTTAGGATTGTGCTCAGTAGCGTCTACTACACAACTATTATATTTTTAGTTCTTACCAGCACACTAAAATACAATAACCTCCTAAGTTTGTGATGGATGACACTACTATAATTTTGAATTCAAATATTGTGTTTTGTATGCTTTATTATAACCCCGTAGGTCCCAAAGTGTTTCTAGAAATGAATATGAAATGAGCAAATGCAAAATTTCTTCTTTCAATTACCTTGCACAAAACTTTCACAAGTCATGTCGCAATTGCAAGAAATGCATTATGAGTCTCGTCTACGCCCTAGGTTCAATAATAATAAAAAGGTGCCATTATAATAGAAATAAATATAAATAGTCTGGAAATTATAATTTGAACTTGTTTGAAGTCCATAACTCTAACCACGAAACCACAATGACCAGAAAAAATATAAACTCGCACATTTTTCTTGGGTATTATACGAGGTCTGTTCAAAAAGTACCCGGAATTTTCGTTTTTTCAAAAAAATATTTATTTATTCATCTACATTAATGTGGTCCCCTTCAAAGTAGTCCCCCCCAGATATAATACACTTATGCCAGCGTTTTTTCCAATTTTCGAAGCACCCTTGATATTCACTTTTTGATATGTCCTTGAGCACTCTCAGCGATTTTCTTCAATCGAGGAAAACCGCCGTCCTTTCATGGGTCTCTTCAACTTTGGGAATAGGAAAAAGTCACACGGAGCCATATCTGGTGAATTTTTGCACTTTGCAACACTTTATTTCATTTTTTACGCAAAATTTAATACAAATTCTTTGACTTTTCAATTCTTCCATTGTAAAAATCGCCGAGCTCAGAAAAACACGTCGAACCTTAGCGACTACCACAGACAAAGTAAACAGTGAATATAGCTGAAAATTTCATCATACTTTAGGGGCATGTATACCAACACAATAAAAAAAAAATTTTGACAATCAGACACTCCAGACCCGCGAAATTTAATTATTAGTAATTCCGGGTACTTTTTGAACACACCTCGTACATGTAAATAAAAATACTGAAACAATTGCTCGACTAAACATTATGTAAAATAAATACATTAGTCATAAGTTAACATAAAATATGGAGACAATACATTTTTGTTTGTAACAACAAATGGTGTCAAAACAAAAACGTGTAGAGCTTGTTTTTTGAATTGAATCGTTATGAATCATTAAAGTTTTTAAGTGCGATTATTCAATTATTTGTAATCATAAATGAATAAATTTGCATATTTAAATTATGAGGAAATGAAATACAAATAGAAAAAAAGCTCGTTTTGTAAGTGTTTGTTTTAGACTTAATTTGAGCTGACAATTTTTTTAATACAAGTTTAATTTTTTTAATATTAATATGATTGTACATTATATTACCTATTATATAATATATTTATTGATGTTAATATTAACAATTTATTTTTAATTGGTTATGAATATTTAGACGTTGAGTAGATTTAGAGTAGATTTTTATATAAAAACTATAAATGAACACTTTTTTTTACAGTTTCACATTCTTTCACGTATAACGACAGTTAAAATTAGATCACGATGTGTCACAAAAATGTCAAAATTTATATATTTAGAGAAAAGAATTGTATATATAGATAGAAATGTAACATTTTTTAGAGTTGTTTCTAGTTGTAAAATTTTATTACTTGTTTTACGACGTATGTAGAGTCGCATTGTCTACAAGTTATTATACCGAGTCTGAATTGAAGAAAAAAAATTAGAGATTTTTTTTATTAATTGCATATTTTAATTTGGTTACTTTTGCATAATATACATTAGGGTGGTCCTTAATATGGACATTTTCGAATTTCCTTGCTCTTAAGAGCTCAAATGGTTCCAATTAATACAAAACAATTCTCTGAAAGTTTTAGCTCTTAATATTGTCTTTTAGATAGAGCGCAATTCAATCAAAGTTTTGTATGGAAATAGCATGAGAAAATTTTCA
Source organism: Ctenocephalides felis (assembly GCF_003426905.1). NCBI lineage: Eukaryota > Metazoa > Arthropoda > Insecta > Siphonaptera > Pulicidae > Ctenocephalides > Ctenocephalides felis. Next base: position 186,250,327 of record NW_020538040.1, read on the forward strand.
AAAAATTTTCAGAGCGTCGAATTTTCAATAAAAAATGACACGAAAATTTTCACTTTTAAATCATTTGTCGCTAAGTAACCTAAACAATTTTTTTTTATTAATTTTCAAAAAAAAAATTCCATGCTATTTCCATACGAAGTTTGATTGAATTGCGCACTATCTAAAAATTAATATTAAGAGCTAAAACTTTCAGAGAATTGTTTTTTTATCAATTTGGAACCATTTGATCTCTTGAGAGCAAGGAAATTCGAAAATGTCCATATTAAGGACCACCCTAATATACATATGTCGATGTTAGAAAATAGCAAAAGCTCTTTATCATATTTTTTAATATAAATCTGATGTTAACATAAGTGCATAAAATGTTCAGGATATCAAATAAAATAAAAAATATATTAGAGAATCGTTATTTTTCCAAACGTTTCGACATACAATCTTATATCATATTCAAAGGTAATTTAATAAGAGTAACAGATCCACAATAATGCACATTAACACGTTAATCGCCATGTCAATCACGAGGTTCTACATGAGCCATGTCAGACATGTGTGTCTGACAAATTGACCTGAAAAGTTTTTCTTATCGGGAAATTTTTTTTAAAGAGCTATGTCAGTCAATCATATATGTGTGACAAAGTGTTTTTCCAGGCAAAAAAATTTGCCTTTGATATATTGAGTTTCCTTGATAACTTTCTAACCAAATTAGCTAATAAAGTTAACATGGATCAAGTGAATTTATATCTGATATTGATTGCAAAATCAATATTATGTTGCAAATTTTATTAAGAAAATTTATGTTGCAAAAAATGAAGATTTTCGAAAATATTTTCCTATTTATTTTATGTTTCACCCTTCAGATTTTTTTACTCATATTGCACAGATCTCTAATGGACACGAATGTCTTGAATAGTAATATTTCTAAATGGGAGACTAAATAAAAAATGTTTCTTCATATTGATTTCTAAATACTTTTGACGATGTTAGGAGATGTTAAAAATTATGTATGGCCGTATGTACATAACATAGGTCTACATACAATTTTTCTGCCAGGTGATTTATCAAAAAAAAAAGAAAATTAAAAGAAATCCAAATAGTCTTTATTAACACGTTGACTGCGGTTGTCGACATCCTTTCATTCCTTCCTGGTGCGGCTGTCGATAGTATCACTTTAAATCCATCCCCAAATTATCAGCATAGTAGAAACAACTAGTTCCTACCCATACCGCAGTCAACGTGTTAAAAAAGGTCTATAAACGCTGTGTGCGTTTGCTGCGCGCTTTGAATTCGGCTGCTTTTTTTTGCCCAACCTCGCTCCTAGGATTCTTAAGTTCTAATTATTATCCAAAACGAAATATTAGTTTACTAATGAGACCATTATCTTTTTCAGGTATTTTGCACAGAGGGATGCACGAACGTAAACATCAGCAGGAGAGTCCGGATTCCGACTGTAACAGTAACCACAAACTTAGCCATGTACCATGCTTCACCACGGGCAGTACTTATGGGAGCATCACGTCTTCCCAGGACTTCACCCACGACAACTCGGATTACCAGTGGTTTTTGGACTACGGGTAAGGGGAAATAAATAATTTGTAGTAATTGAAACATATGTTGTTACCATCATACCTGGACGCGGAAACACTAAAGTATTGGCATTAGATTTAGATATTCTTGGTAGTACCAAAAAATTTGATGATGTTCCATAACAGAAAGAAAAGGCGCAAATACTATGATTTTTTAATGGTTTCTACCAATACCTCTACAACACCGATATGTTGCTCTATACGAGGAGAAATAATACCCTTTTCCAACCAGACACAAAGAAAACAGATGTCTCATCCTAATCAATTAGCCCAAAGCTTTTTGTCTGTTAAGTTTCCTAAACAAAGACTTAAAAAAAAAACACCCACCAGAACTCTACTACGTGTAGAAATTCAATTTCATATATATTTGTGATTTCTTCTGTAGAAAATTATTTTTACTCTCAGAAATTGTACTTTTTTGTTGAAAGTAGAAGTATATGGTGATAAATTCTACTCATGGTCATTAATTTATTACAATTTCTTTATTAACTTGATAGATTTGATAGATCATAAAGACAGTTGTAAAATATATGGTAAAATCAAAATTATATTTTTTTTTGTGTTTGAAGACATTTGTACAATTTTTTAAAATAATTGAAAATTATGAAAAGGCAAATTAGGTAGACTTATTACACAATAAACAATTGGATTACTTACTTTAATACTAAAAATAAAAAAAAAATTGAAGAGTACTACCTTTAAAGTACTACCTTTAAAGTATAAGTACAAACACATTAAATTCTAAATTATTTGAAAACTCTAAATAACACTTGAACACATGAGCTGGCCGTGGCTCCGTGGTGAAGGCTTTGGTCTTGCAACTACAGATATGTTGTTAAAGAAATGAAAATCTGTTATTACTACTGCTCGATATCAAGCTGTTCGAAATGGATGTAGAACCCGAAATCGGTCGCGTTATTGAAGAAATGAAAATCTGTTATTACTACTGCTTGATATCAAGCTGTTTGAAATGGATATAGAACCCGAAATCAATTGCAACACCTTATAGAACACTAAACAGTTGTAATTGTTCTAAAAATGTAGAGATACATACATATGAAATATATATATGAAATAATGAAAAATATCTAATAATTTAAAGCGCAATATTGCGTCATTTTCATAGTATGAGTCAAGTATATTCGCTATTACAATCAGATAAAATAGTATAAACAATATCGCGTTTTCCATTAAATGTTTATAAAATACTCATTGCCTTACCTCATATTCCTAGTCGATTAATTGCTATATATAATTGCAATAAATATCGTGTATTTGTACTTATGAGCGAGTATATAAACAAATTATTAGCGAATAACAGAAATATGCGCAAAATGGATATTAATGTTGATTCACTATATGAAAACAATCGTTTTGATAAGTTGTTGTATATGATTGCAATAATAATTTATTTAGTTGGCACTCGTAGCCAACTTGTGTTGCTACAATTTATTAGAACTGAAATCATTAACAAAAGATTAGCGAACAACGTAACATGTGAAAATTCAATATAAATTAGTTGATATTTAAAGATTAATTCACGTTTTTGAGTAATACTTTTTACTAATTGACTTATAATGGCAGAAGAAGGAAACACACAAAGGTAATAAATTTGATTACTTTGGTTGTCATTTTTAAAAGGAATAAAAGACCAATATCTTTTATTAACTTCCCGTAGGGGGTAAGTTATAGTAATCGCAAAAAAATCGAAAATGAAAATTTTTATATATCTTTACGTTTCAAAGGTTTCTGAACATTTTGGAATACCTTAAAAAAATGAATGTATATGTGTGTGTGTGTGTGTGTGCGTGTGTGTGCGGATACAAATTTTCGTCGACGATTTCGCGAACAAAAAAGATTCGATTGCTACTGATAAGAAGACGCGCTGATTAGTTTTTGGCAAAGACAGGTTTAGCCGTTTTGGAGATACGGGGCAAAAAATGCCAAAAATGGTATTTCAGTTTTTGAGATAACAGAGCGTCCGATTTAAATAATTCAAAAAATATTTTACTTGTATTGACGAAATGAACTGGTGAAATTTTTGTAAAAACAGGGGTCCAGCGTCTCGGGAGATCCAATAAAAAAAAGTAAAAAATAATGCCATTTGGCGGTCAAAAATGAACATGAGACATATGTACATCGTATTATGAGATAATTTATAAAGATTATATTAATAAGTATAAATTTTGTGTGCATTTCTATGGGTTCCGTATCAATGTTTACACGTTAGACGAATACGCGGCGCTCACGCGCTTTGTTATTTCGACTCCAAATTAGCTATGCAGCGTTATTGCTTTAAAAAATGTCCATAATTTTAAAAAAAAATCGAATTTTTCAAAGGTCAAATATTTTCAAAAATTTCAAAATTTCTCAAAAATCTATTTTTTTCAAAGTTTTGCAAAGCTTTTTGTTAATAATTTAGTTTTCGGTACGGGAAGTTCCAGTAATTTGCCTTAAGGCACGATGCCATGCACTACTAGAGTATTGTCTATATTTTGAACACCAATTGGAACTAAAGGTTCTGTAAGCTTTTGTTATGGATACTCCTATTCAACGCCATTTTTAGAAGGCAACCCAATGATTACCTTCAGACAACAGGTTTAGTTTAGGGTTTATATTATAGATTGGGTTTGCTAAAAGTGATGATAAATTTTAAGTTTAAAAAGGGCTGTGATTACTTGGAAACTGTTATGATTTATATTTTGAAATGAAAATGAATATCACTAAAACTTGATATCAGGATTTGAACCCAGGTGGGTAAAATCCAGAGGCCGCCAGACAATTTTCTCACACATATTTTGATGTTAGACGTTGAAAACTGTAAATTTTATGTATGAATCAGCCACAAATAAGCTTGAAAGCATCTAGAATATTTATTGCGTCAGTAAGATACTCCATATAAAGAGCTGCCTCATGATTATAAACATTAGACCGACTATTTGACGGACAGACAACAGGCTGTATTTCGCGGTTCGACTTTTGAGGTCAAAATCTCGTGACTGTTCGAGCTTGGCGATATAATAATTCTATTGTTGTTTGCTTTTGCAGTCATGGGATATAGAAAATGATTTAGTTATTATATTCATTATTAATTTGTAGAAATTAAACTTTACAACATAATTAACAGGAAAGAAAACGTAGACCTCTGGCCGGGTACTTGATACTTAAACGATCCTCGAATTTCAAAAAGAATGCATAAAATTGCATTTTTTCATAAAACCTAATGTTTTTTTCAAATCATAAACTAAGTAGTTTTAAGTGTATTGTTATTTAAGTATGATGTAAGTATCTGAAATTTTACTCAATATTCAATTTTATAACAAAATTATCAAAAAAAAAAAAAAATTAAGACCTTTACCTAATCGAGTCTTCAATACTTGAGCAAACTTCTCTTAGTCAAAACTTTTATTTGATATCAAAGCTTCGTAATTTTGAATGCATGGTATAAACGTGTATTTTCAATTCCTAAACAAATATGAAGTTTCCAGCAATTGTTGCAAAAATTAATAAATAGTTACACACCTGTCTATTTTCAAAAAAATACACAAATATCCCTGTCTTATTGGGGGCTTAATTATTACTTGAGAAAAGCTAGATTAAAAAAAAGGACTGCCTGAAACAGATTTTTTGTGAAACTTATGTTGATCTTAAAATCAGTGCTAAGTAATTAAATTAAATTCCTATCGCAAATGTGTTTAACATTAACATGATGTTAAAAAACATATCTGAAAAAAGTAGTTAGATCTTAGGTCATACAACCACATGGTTTTAAGTTCAATCGTTATCTCGGACAGCCTAATATCAAGCAGTAGTGATATCCTTTTTCACTTCAAAATATAAATCTAACTATCTAAAGTTGATTGTTGCAACGAATTAAAAATATAACTTTTATAAATAAAATCTTTATTTAAAAACAACAATCAGGTTGTCTTCCATAATACCATTTGTAAATATAACCTAATCACAAGTTACAATTGTCAGCAAAAAATAATAAATGTTATTTAAGGTCACACATGTATCTACTTTGTTGCATCAGCACATTCTTTAAGTAGATGAAAATACCTGTTTTGTAAATGGAAAACGATGCACATGGATTAGAAAATTAATTATTTACACTTAGAGAGTGCAGATGTAATTGGTTCGGAATTTTCTAAACTTGAAAAATATCAAATTATAATATACCACAAGTTTCTATTCCTTTCTTGGATATTTTAATATCAAGCAGTAGTGAATTAGTGATTAAACCTGCTAGAGCATTTAGCCTTCAATATTATTTTTATATTTCATTACACGACGTTCTACATATTTATTGAAATTCTATCACAATGATTTTTGAACATACATTACTTTTATCTTCATATCCTAGTTAATTTAGTTTTTTCACGAGGACTACAATAGTTTAGTAGTATTAATACAAAAACTTATTTACTATATAAATTTAACGAAATGTAACTTAGAAGGACAACCTCAAGTTTACTCTTCTGGGATTTTGATGAAACTTGGCATGGTGATAGAGTTGCTGATTAAAACGAACTCCTTAAAATATTATAGGCATATGAGACATATTTTATTTGTAACTATTTGTTTACATTGTTTTTCATCTATTCCTTTTTGGCAATGGGAACAAAAATAAAGTATCATTCTCAATTACTTTTGACATCAACTTTATGGTGACAAGAGGACAGTGTATAAAATTAGATTAAATGATTCTAACGCGGCCTTCGGACGTTATTGCGCACAATGCTTGTTTATGGGATCTTACAATTAGAACAAATACAAGTACAAGCAAAAGTTGTCACTGAATTGTAAGGGAAAAAATCATAATAATTTAATAATAATATTTTAGTTAAAAGGCAGGTCTAGTAATAGTTAGTTTTTTCTCATAAACGATCAAAGATTTTTTGGCACAGCAATCTGAACTAAAAAGCCCTATAGAATGTTGTGATGATACTCCCTCATTATGTGCACTTGTTTAGAAGACAGTTATCGGAATTCCAGGAATGTCGCAAAGGGCTAATTTCTCTCGGAAACTTATTTCCATCTATATTTTTAAGTTAAAAAGGAGATCACATCTAGTTCTACGAAACACCCAAGTTCGAATTTTTTTTGTCAATCAAAATTTAAGACAAGTTCGAATAATGACTTTAGATTTGATTATCTATTCAGCAACAGTATTTTGGAATTATTGAAAGTGTAGTAGACTTATTCTATGACAATTCATGAAATAATTTTCAAAATATCAGAATTTCATAGGAGAATTGGAAAGCCCATTCTCAATAAAAAAATAATAATGTTTAGTAATATAAATATCTCGCCTGAATTAAATATTCAAAGATATTGATGAATGACAAGAATGTTCTACTTAATTGTATAAAAAATGGTTGCACGGTTTTGCAAAATTTAATTTTTATATATAATGGGCATGGATATATATATATATATATATAATTTTTATATTTACATTTGTGTATGTATTATATATTCAAGATGAAGGTTACGCTTTCCATTACTAATTTGTATAAATTAGACACGCATCATGCACATAGTTTCAAAAATATATTGAACTTATTTTGACATTGAGTACTTATCTGAAAATCATTGCAAAGACTCTATAATGACGATTTATTACTGATTGCATGAATAGTAAAACAAAAAAATTAAAATGTAGTTTAAATATAAATTTGTTTTGTACTCGTTTTATTTTATTTAGATCTATGAACATCAATAAATATATATTGTAATGCAGAAGTTTAAAAAACCAAAAAAAAAAAAACACACCACCTAAATTTAGTTTTACACTTTCATTTGAAAATCGCTTATATAAAGTGTTAGTTTATTTTCTTTTGAAAATAAATGTTTTGGTTTTTTTCTACGTTAATTTTTAATTTGTTGTTCATCTATCATAGTTGGATAATTTTTTTTGAATCGTTAATTTTGTCTTCAAGCATTTTAAGATTTATGCCTACATATAGTATCACAGTATCATATGTGTATACTTCATAAATAATTAGGATTAAATTTTTTTTGCTAATTATGGTATAACGTGGTTGAATAATCAGTCTAATCCATTATTTTTTTCCCCAGGTACCGAGAACCAGGAAATCACCAGCATCCAGTGAGTGTACTGTCGTCTCTAGCGAATTCGTATACTGGCATCGATAGTTTGGGATACTACGATGTCATCTCCAAAAATTTGGACGCCAATTTGGCCGAAGCTGATATGGAGAGCTTTCGCACAGAGGACATACACTCACTGCTCACTCACATGCCCACCATGTGCTCGGATATGCAAATGCAACAGGAGGTAATAAAAATAATTTGAGTAATATTAAGTAGTAGTAGATCATTTATTTCTTATAATAAAAAATGTTGTATAATTTATACTGTTCAATTGCAAAAGTAGCTCGCTAGTAGATAAGCGGTTAAGTGCGGCGGGACTTGATTCAGAGGTCCCGGGTTCGATACCTACTTCGGACAACTTGTTGTCAGGCAGTAGTGACATCGGTTTTTACTTGGAAATATAGATAGCAGTGACAAAAAGTTGACAAAGCTTATCCTAATTCTGAAAACTGCTCTTATTTTAATTATAATTACCAGAGGATACAGTTCTACAATTTCTTCTAATCTTTCAATTTCACCAATTCAACAAGTATTTATCTATTTTTGCAAAATCATATTAAGCTAGGAGAAATAGAAAATCGCAGTTTTGGCAAATGTCTTAAAATCTTATTCTTGAATTCATTTATTACTTTTGAAGTATTTTGAGTGGGCACATTTACGTATGCACATCTTCTGTTCATTGCCAAAATATTTAGCAAAGTCAAAACAACGAACTTGATTGCAAAATTTAGAAAGTAGAGAAACAGGATACTGTAAACATGGGTATAATGTAAATAAATATTTTAATCGTAAGAACATAATTTGGGAAAATAATGTATCCTGAAGAGTATGAAAAACTAGTTCAATTTTTTTTAATAGCGAGCAAAAATAAGAACCATATAAGTTTTTATTGATGATACTATTCAACGTCGCTCTTTAAAAGACAACCCGAGTAATGATATCCATTTTACTTGAAAATATAGACCTAAAATATGTTTCCAAGTTAAAGTAGCATTTTTAGCATTAAATTTAAAATCAAATACAGACAACCCAATCGATTGTTCTCTCTCTATTTGATGAATTTATTACCGGTGCAACAATGTCGAGTAAGGGCTACTTTCACTTGGAAAAATATTGGTATCTATATTTCCAAGTGAAATCGATGTCATACTGCTCGACATCAAGCTGTCCAAGATGGGTATCGAACCTGAATTTTCTGATTTTATTCCCATAGCTCAGCGGTCGAGAAACTTTTTTAACCATTACCCTAAAATATTTTTGTCTAAGTTGACATTGCCCCTAAAAATGCAATTTTTAGCCCATTTTGGGTAATTTAGCCCGGTTCCACAACTACTGCCAAAGCTGATCCTTAGTAAAAACCAATATTATTTCCTATAATTTGTAACGTTCAGAATGTAAAATTGTTTTTTACTATAATTTTTATCGTTAACTGATTTTATTTAAATGTGTTCAATCAGAAATGAAAACAAATAGTCTGATGTGAACTTTTACAAACACTTCTCGTTTTCTTTCTTATCAGAATCATCACAAATGCTATCACGCACTGACACGAAAACAATGTGATCTCATTCGATGTTGAAAAATTTATGTTGACTAGCAAACATGTAAAATGCTTTTTGAATACTAAGTATAGAAAATAATTTAAGAATAGATAGTTTTTGCCAACTTAAATTCACCTATTTGTTTGAATGGTACATTTATTTACTATTATAGAATCATTTTGATCAATTATATTTTTGATGCACATGATAATTCATCTGGCGAAAGTTAAATCTTTCGAGCATATAAAAAAGTGATAAGATGTCTCTTCACAAATAGAGTACAAAATAGTTATATAAAAGTATATTAAAATTGATAGAATTCGGTTTTCTTTATACCTGGACATCCATCACTGGATTGGCATTCGATTTAGACCTTCCAAGTATGACCAAAAATTTGCTGATGTGCCATATGGAATAAGTAAAATTATAAAAAAAAACTTATTCTTACATATTCATGAAATAATATTTCTTTGGGTAGTATTTTGTTGTAAATTATGCATTATTCAATATATGTATTATTCAATGTATGTATTTTTTATTTCGTAAGTCGCTACAAAATACGTTACGGCACAAATCAAATTCTTCAGACTTTCAATAATGCGGTTAATATAAATTTTATTCAAAAAAAAGTAGATTAAATTTATGGCCAAAGATTTCCGGTTAATTTTACCGGAATAAATAATTTCCAGATTTCACCATGAACAAAATCCATCGCGCAGCACCTCAATACACTCAATATGGTGAAATGAAAGATTTTAAAGGTCCACGGGTAAAAAGGATCACAGATCTCGAAAACAAGCAATTTTACATGATATAAAATTATGTTAACACTTTCCACTCGCGAATTCCGAGATTTATATGAATTTTGCCGTCGGAGCGGTGGCATCCGAGTTGGAAGGGTTAATTTACTTATTCGGAATCTACTAACAAATATTTTTCCGAAATACTAGAGCAAAGTTATAAACAAAAAGGTCTTTATAAGAATGCTCCCATAAAATTTGTACTTTGTAAGATACTCTTAAAATTAAGAAAAAAACGACGTTAGATCTGTTTTCCACCTGACTGTTTTCTTACCTCGCCTATGAAGCAAAAACAGACTAATGAGGAATTTTTTTTTCTATAATTAGGAGTTAACAGGCAATTTTACCGAACATAGTTCGATGATTGTTATTTGATATATGTTATGTGTAGTCATGTAGTATAATTACTGAAAGTAAAATTGGACCTTTGTGCTCCGCCCATATAATAATAACGTAAAATTAATAACAGTTATGTATATTTATGTTATGAATTTACCTTGCCATGGATAATTATTTTTTATTTCGATTAATTTAAAAAATTTGATTATTCTAGCCGGAGAGAAGAGGAGAAATGTTTGCCAGTATTACCGGATCAACCCTGGATAAAATAGACCTGGATGTTTCTATAGGCGCCAGAAGTAATTCACAGGTAATGATTTTTTTATCCATAAAAAACGAATAAAATTTTGCAATCACTATCGGTAACACTTTCTCTTGGGTAACATTTTGTAAGACAAAAAACATTCACAGTACTCTGGTTATGTACATTGAATCATTGAATAGCACATTGTTCTATTATGAAATAGATTATTTTAATTTATTAATAAAAATGATTGAAACTGTAGAGTAAAGTAAAAGTATATTTAAACTGTAAAATGATAATTTCATTAGTTAATAAAAATAGTTTTTTGGTATGCCGTAAAATAAATTTTAATTTCTAACTATAGTTGAACTAATTATTGATTTTTATAATCATTCGACCTACTATATTTATCATATATCATACTTATATATTGAATATCAGCAAACACTAATTTACAAGAACCCAAGTTATGTAACGAAATCAATGCATTATTATATGCATTTAGGATTTATAAATATTAATTTACATAATTTGCTTGCTTATAAAAAGTCTATTAAAAATTTCCAAATCGTTCGATGACATATGAATAACATTCTGAAACATAACACATTTAAAAGACTTTGATTAATAATAAAATTATGCAAATGTGCGTTCCATATCACGCTTAATTAATTATAAAAAAAAATTGATAAATGAAGAATTCTGAGTTATTTTTTTAAACATAAGTTATTTTTTAATTTAAGATGTGTGACGAGAAAGTGGCAATGATTAATATGCGAATATTGAAGATAAACTTTTTTGCTGCGATTTACATATTTTCAAGTCATATGCAAATATTACTGCGACATAATTAAATTATGCTAATGTGAACTTGGAAGAAAAAATAACACTGTTTAGGAAATGGAACTCGATAGATCGTGTTTTTTCTGCATATATATATATATATATATATATATATATATATATATATTTCAATTAAAATTATGTCATCGCTTTTTTTCTTGAACGTATGATGTCAATCTAGATGCCCACGATGTTTCATTTTTATGGATCACATTTATTTTAATTTTAATGTTCTACTAACTATGTACTGGCTATATTTGGCGAAATATTTTTTTCACTTGTTAAATAATTTATTGACTTCAAAATATAGATTAAAAAATTCGTCATTTTTGCCTTTTAAGAAAACATGTTATACGCCAAGTCAGTCATATGTGACTGACGCTAAGATGTTTTACTTTAGCCATACCTAGACAATTTGGTAGAATGCCACATCAATCAAAAAAATTTCAATATGGTTGTCAGTCATATATGTGTGACATAAAAAATAGTGTTTTCCTGGAATTTAAGAAAAGAAACAATTTTTTGATACATACGTTTCCTTGATCATTTTTAACTAAATTATCTAAAATAGTTACCATGGCTCTTGTGAAAATTTTTCTGATATTCGTGGTCTCTTTTGATCACTCGTGGCCTTTGATGTGTTAACTTTTCAAAAATTCACAACATTTACGATATTTTTATATAATTTGCAACATTATTAAGTTTCTTGCGATATTTTCAGAGAATTTCATTTTTTCAAATATTACCAAAAATTTTGATGATCTATATCTTTTTTTAAGTAATTTACGAAACTTTCAAAAAAACTCCAACCTTTGTAGACAATTTATAACGCTTTTGGACAATATGCAAAAGATATTTACATCATTTGGGATAATTTACAAGATTTTTAGGGCAATCTCTCTACATTTTCAGACATTCAGAATATTCAAACAATTTACCACATTTATGGTCAATGTAGTTGATTTTTATACAATTTAGAATATTTTCATATAATTCACAACATTTTCTCAGACATCCAGAACATATGTAAATATTAATAAAAATCTAGTAACTAGCATTTCTCCTTATGGCAAGTTGCATGAACTCTTCCGACAAGAATTGATATTCTATTCATTCCACCTTTTCGGTTAAAACTTAAAACTTACATTACCAAATTATGTTTTTCCAACATGCTTATAATATCTGTAATTGTATAAATTTAATTTTTTTTGGCAAATTTCGATTCATTCGTTTTGGGTTTTAAAAAAGCCTTTTATATAAGTGTAGATATCAACTGTAATCAGTAGTACCTACGAAACACCATAGAACTCGTACAGATGTTTCGGCAAAATGCTAATCTTCGATTTTTCTAAATTTAACAGCTTATCGTTGGTCTATAATATTTTAGAATGTTATTTCGTTCTACAAAATCTATCGTTACACAAAGTTTCATCGAAATCGTAAAAAAAATTGTTCAACATTACGAAGAAATGGCCCGACCGATCTTGACCAAAAGCTAATCAACGCGATTCCCAACGAATACCTTTGGAACAGTTTTTGAATTATTAAAATCGATTCGAGTTCGGTTAAAATCGGTTTTACATTTTTCTGCTAATTACAATGAAACGGCCTGCCGATCATCGCACAAAACTTACAAACGCAGGTCCTTATCGATCAACAGTTGAATTTTTAAAATAGGTCCAGTTGAGAAAACGTCGATGAATGTCAAGAATCACATACATTCGATTCAGAATAACTTGAAACGTCGAGATAAAATTAGCAAACCGGATTTTTTACAAGAAGTTAAATAAAGAAGAAAACTGATGTTTTAAGATGCAGGCTATAATGAATAATCTTGCGATTAATCATAGTGTACTCATACCAATTTTTACTTTTATAAAAAAAAATTAAAAACTATTTTTTTATTGGCAAACATGTGTATATCTTATCACGAATCTTACGTTACTCGTCCAACATTCAATATTTAATTCATTATAATTCAATTATTATCGGCTTATGCAAATAAACGTGTGACACTTTCAGTGCGATGATCTTTCGGCATCGGTACGAGATAACATGTCCATCACCAAGTCGGAGCTTCTGTTCTCGCCCGTCAAAGAGACGCCGATACTGGACGTCAACTTCAGTGTCGATTCCCTGGACATGCTTTCCGAGCAGGATCTGATATTGACTTGTCAGGCCAATAAGAATAACTACACCATCGCATTTGAAGGCAGCATGACCATGTATTCGGAGGAGAGCGAATATTCCGAATTGGGTAAGTGGAAATATTGGAAAATCTTTATTTGTTATGCATAAAAAAGTCAGCCCTATTAGATTAATTCTAATAACAAAAATCATCAAATATGGATGGATTAACCATTGGGTTACCATCTAAAAAATACGAAGTAAGGAGAAGTTTCAGCCCAACAGCTCATAGGACGTAAGGTTTTGATTGCTGTTAAAAATATAATTAAAAAAAAATTGTTATGCAATTTTTTGGTTCGTCAAAAAGAACCTAAACGGTTTTTGCGTTTAGGTTTTGATTCAGTAACTCCATATAAACTTCAGTAAATACATAATGTATTGATGCTTGAATATTTTGTGCGACAATTATTATGGATGATAATAACTTCTTTCCTTACTAAAGCTTATTTATATTGCTTATTTGGCATGACATATTCAAATAGTATTTTTTTTAGGTTATGTCAGTAGTTTTAATTTGCAACTGCCAAGGCCTTGTTGCTTAAATGGTACCTGCACAATTTTTTTTTACTCGTACCAATTTAATAAGAAGAGAAATAATGGTTCAATACAATACAAATAATGCTTCAATATAATATTCAACAATTTTTGTTCAAAAGATAAATCACCAAATGGATGTAATCTATAATGGCTTCATCTTCATGAACAATTCCATTGCCAATTTTTTAAAACCCAAAATTAATAATTTTATAAGCATATTCGTAGCTTTTTGGGATTATTTAATTTTGAGTATTATTTTCATAATCATAATCTTCATATCATAATCATAATCATAAATTCATAATCATAAATTTCATAATCATAAATTTCATAATCATACTCTTCTTTTATCTATGTTCATAATTTTGTTCATCTTGGAGAAAACTGATCACAGACTTATGTAGTAGTTTAGTATGACTAAGAGTATAGGTGGTACGACTATACGCCTAATTGTACGCAAGAACATTTTTGAAAAAAAACTAATAAGTATTAATAACTAACTTAAAATCCAGTGAGAAATACATCTGCAAAATTAAATCAATCAAGTAGTACAAAAGATAAAACTCAACTCATGATTTTCATCTATTGATGCCAATAAATCATTATTTAGATTTCATTAAAATGTATTTCTCCATCTTTTTTAATCGTGCTAATGATTTCATGTCACTGTGTATAGATTATTATCTGCTTTCACAATATTGACTATCATTCAAATTATCATTCTTATTCAAATATTTACTCTTACTCTTCGAGCAAACGATAAATTGTCGGATGTAATGATAACTCGCCAAAAAATGTGTTTCAATAATTTTCTTATTATATTATATAATATAATATATAATACAATAATTTTCTTATTATATATCTTTCCTATTTCAGAAAAAGAAAATTCGGTGAAGAAACAGAACGTAAGCAAGACAACAAATTCTGTATGCTCCTCAATGGGTTCGGAATTGGGCTACACCACCTGGAGTCAACTGAAGAAGCGATCCAGTGAGATGCTGCTTTTGAGGTAATTTTCTTTATAAAAATATTATTTTTTATTAAAATGCTGTAATAAAATATTATATTTCTAGACATCACAATATGTCTTGTGACGATACGTCATTGGGAAATAATCATAGCATGATAAATGTACATAAAAGTCGGAGTATGCCAAATTTAACTGAGGGCGGTTGCAGTTCCATTGTGAGGAAGCGTTCCCGAAGAAATATAGCCAAGGCTAGGAACTTATTCGTAAGAATAATGGTTTTGAATAAAAATTATTATTTTCAAATGGTTTTGTTATAAATTTAAAATTTTTTCAGTTAAATTCGAAATTGCCACTACACACTCGCGATTCAAAATTATTCAACGCTTCTGGATCACTTTCTTCCGACATGGGCGGTTCGAATAACACAACGGGAGGTGGACAAAATGTCTTGAACAAACCGAATCATTATTTAACCTGGTTCAACTGTTTATGAAACAAAGGAGTATCAGCAACGAACGCATGAGCATCTGCATGGACCAATCTTCAGAATGTTGGGGAGCGAGCAATTCAGAAGGCGACAGCGGCGAATCCTATGCCAATGAGAATGCTTACAGGCAGAATTCACCAATGTTAAATTTTGAATACCAACAATAGATTGATCTCGATCCAAAACAATACCAACAATGTAGGAGATACAGAACTGAAAACTTTGAGCAAGAATACGGCGGTGAAATCAATTTTCAACGAGAATAATCTAACTCAAACCAATTGTAAAGAATCCAAACACTTGTTTAATGTGAATAATAACAATAGTTTCGAGCACATAGTTTGTAATAATCATAAAAACCGTTTTGGGAGATTGTACAATGCGAGTGGCAGTGTTTCCTCCAACGCAGTGTTAGTGTGTTGAGCTGCAGCTCATCAGAAGGTACGCAGAATACCAAAATTCCGCAATCAACTGTTTGTCGAAAATTACGAATAGGACCCATTGTCAAGCGGCGGCGGCCATAGATTGTAGTGTACAAACTTCTTTTCTAGCGAATTCGTTACGTAGACATTGTGATAAATCTAGTCAAATAAGTGATTTTATGAAAGTGATTGAGCCATCGTTCTTGTCTAAACTCAAAAACAACGACAAGCAGATACCGATATACGTAATTTATCCCAGCTACACGTTGCCCAACTTGAACTTCCTGCATACGAACAGTGATTGTAGCAAAATGCTGCTATACCCTTTGAAATACAAAAAGTTCAGTCAGGCTGACAAAAATGTAAGTTTGCACACCGTCGGCCTCTATCCTGCAATGATGTTGAGGCCTCTTCGTAAAACCAGCTTTGGACATATAAGGGACTGGGATTCCCGACCATGCTCTTGCCTTGTGAATACCGGAAAATTTTAGTTGACATCCCGGAATTATCAGAAACACATGAAGGACAAGAAAGAAGATTTCCTAAAGGCTGAAGAAAACCGTTGTTTTGTGTATCACCCCCTGCAAGGCACAAACAGAGGCCTTTGAGCTGTGATGGAAATGTTTTAACGGGAAATCACATTACAAATGTATCTTCTAGTTCTAGTACTGCTACTCAACCTTCATCTGGATACAGAGGATCATCCACTATCTTAACAGATTCATCCTCACAAAATAGTCCTTCCTGTAACACTAATGTCAACCCATCATTTGCTTATCACTATGATAATTCTAGCACCGAAGCAATGCACGAGCATCACAGACATATATCAGGGATACATGAAAACATGCCTGATATATCAGAAGCTTCTCCTCCCAGGCCACCTTTACCAAGGGGCCTAAACCGCACTTCTAGTAATACCAAATACCCATCAATAATTCAAAAAAGATTTAGTGCTTGTGACGTTATACCGGACAATATAGAATGCAGCAATATGGATAAGGCGTCCAAAAGAATTTCATTGGATGATCCATACCAGTTACTCAAACAGTATCAAGAAAATACCAAAGAATCCAAATGCAATAACTCAATAATCACCAATGCGAGGAGACAGAAAAAGTATGCTGAAAGTCTCAATTATCTTCAATACCTCGCAATGAACAATAAAAATGAGTGCTACAAAGATGATTCAGTGGAACTGAAAACTAATAATGCTGAAAACGATCTGAATAATTTAACCAAGAAAACGTTTGCTCATCTGAAATCAAATGATTTAACTGTGAATCAAATTAAAGGCAGTCATCTTGAAACGCCTCCCAATTCACCAAATGTTTCTGCAATTGTTAATCGCTTATCTTATGTAAGTATTAAAATTACATTATTTTAAATATAATTCAATCAATTTAATATTGATTTTAATATTCAGGCCAAGAATGGACGTGTAGTGAGTGGTAATAAGGACACAAATGCACCTGTTGATAATCAATCAGAGAACCATTATCAGGAATCAACAAAAAGCTTGGTAAGAAATGAACAAAAATAAACCTATACTTGCATTTGTGAATAAATATATCTGAATATATTTTATTATTATTTTCCAGTGCTAGTGTCGACTGTGACAAATGCAGTTGAAAAAATAATACAACACTTTTCAACTGCTACAAATGAAACCGAGTTGAAAGTTTTGGGTGATTCATCTCTTACACCAGCTTGCAGAAATTTAATTCTCCTAACATTTTGTCCAGCTTTGTTTGCATTGTTTTCTGATGGACTGAAACCTAATATTGAAACTTCTTTTGGGAATGTGAGCAACACCGTTTGGCATGTTGTAGAGGCATCAGCACAATTAGGTAATTAGAACTTAGAAATAAGAAATAGTTCTACTTAATTACAGAAAATATCAAAAAATATTATTAACTTCCCGTAGGGCAAGTTATAGTAATCGCAAAAAAAATCAAAAATTAAAATTTTTATATATCTTTACGTTTCAGAGGTTTCTGAACATTGGCATACCTTAGAAAAATGGATGTATGTGTGTGTGTGTGTGTATGTATGTATGTACGTGTGTGTATGTATGTGCGGATACAATTTTCGTCGACGATTTCGGAAACACGGATCACCGATTTGAATAATTCAAAAACATTCGATTCGTATTGATAAGGAGACGTGCTGATTAGTTTTTGGCGAAGGCAGGTCTAGCCGTTCCGAAGATACGGGGCAAAAAGTGCCGAAAACGGTAACTTATTTTTAAGAGAACGGAGCGTCCCGATTTCATAATTCAAAAACATTTCACTTGTATTGACAAGATGAAGAATCGATAAAATTTTCATGAAGGTAGGTCTAGCGGTTTCGGAGATATGGAGGAAAAGTAAAAAAATGAGCCATTTGGCGGTCAAAAATGATCATTAGACATATGCACATCAATTATAAGATATTTTATAGAGATTTTAACATAAGTTACATTTTGTTAACATTCCGATGGGTTCCGTACCAATGCTTATGCGTTAGACAGCGACGCGGCGCATACGCGCTCTATATTTTGTCCCTATGCAGTTAAAGCAGTACGATTGCTTTGAAAAAAAAGTTCAGATCTTTCACAATATGTCAAAATAAAGAAAAAAAAAATTTTTCAAAAAAAAATTAAAAAAATTTTTAAATTTTTTTTTTTCCAAAAAAAAAGTAATTTTTTGTCCAATTTATAGTCTTCTTATTCTTAATCTTATTTTTTCAAAGTAATTTTTTTTCAAAAATGTTAATCGATTTTAAAAAAATAATAATTTTTGGTACGGGAAGTTCCAAGCAATTTGCCTTAAGGCACGATGCCTTAATTGCCTTAAGACAGAATTCCACTTACAGCTAGTTTAATTCTAGGTCCAGTAACACAATCTTTGAGTGAGCTTGTTATGGCAATAAATGTTAGTGGCATCACAGACATTCTGGACAAATTTAATGCCTTTGTTTTTGGATTATTAAAGTGAGTTATTAAACTACAAATTTAGAAATATTGAAATTTAAAAGAAATATTGATTTATGATCAATTTATTATATTTTTAGTGTGCACTCACTGGATGGATGGGTAGCTTACATCAAGACTCGCGAATCTGTGTTAAAGAAGCATTATTCAGAGCATTCTTTCATGTTATTAGACTCTGCTGGTTGAAATTCTCATCGATCATTATTTGACACCTTATTAGCATCGTTAGAACCATTATCTATCCTACCATTCAACCTACAAGCTTTGGTCCATAATACAAATAGAATGAAAACAGCTGACAAAAAATTGTTAGAAGACTTAGAGAATGAAACAAGGCGCGTTCCAGAAAGACTATCCTTACAGAGGCCCATGAGTACAATCGATACAAGTTTTATAATGGATCATGAGGATAACTCAAGGAAACGTTGGTCTGATGTTCCACCAAGTTATTTTAAGCATAATGCATACGATCATCTCATAAGCGATGTTGAATATTGTGATAGCTTGGAGAATGATAACACAGTTAAAGAAAATGTGAGTATAAGTGGTCTGAGGTTCATCATATAAAAATATCTTTTATTATATCTTATTCCAAAGAATCAGTGTCATCTTGTTTAATTTTTATTACCAAAATTGGAAAAAACATTCAAAATTACATGTTCTTTGTCACACTTTCTAGACGTCGGAAGAAAATGATAATAAAGGTGTGAAATTCCGTACCTTACAGCAGAAATGGGAAGCAATGGCAGGGCACGAGCAAGCTAATACTCAACCTCCTGCAGTGCACACAAAATCTAAGATCCCCAGGCCAGTGACTTCACCGATCAAACCAGAATCCAATGCTATTTCACCTTCTACTCAAAAGCCCAAGAGGTAAATGACTCATAATAAATTATTTTGTAACAGAAGGAATTAGTAATTGAAGAACAAATATTTTTGTATTATATAAGTTAAATAAATCTGGCCAGTTTCAGGGCAATTGCTCATTATTTTGAGCAGCAATTAGAACTTAAGAGGCCTATGAGCTGTCGAGATAATACTTCTTGAATATGTAACTTCTTTAGCTGATCTCTATTTGATAAAAGTTTCTATTGAAATTTCTGTAATACTAATGATTTTGAATTCAATGCACCTAGAGCTATTTTTACTTGAAAGCATATTTCCATCTATACTTTCAAGAGAAGTAGGGCTGTTTTTGCTTGGAAGCATATTCTCATCTACATTTTTAATGGGAAAGGTCTATTTTCATTTGGAAACATATTTTTATCTATATTTTCAAAGGGAGAAGGGCTATTTTCACTTGGAAGCATATTTCCATCTATATTTTCAGAGGGAGAAAGGCTATTTTCACTTGGAAGCATATTTACATCTATATTTTCATGGGAAAAAGGGCTATTTTCACTTGAAAACATATCTACATCTACATTTTCATGTGAAGAATGGCTATTTTGACTTGGAAGCATACTTCCATCTATATTACCAAGGGTAGAAGTGCTATTTTCCCTTGGAAGCATATTTCCATTTATATTTTTAAGGAAATAAGGCTTATTTTCACTGGAAAGCATATTTCCATCTATATTTTCAATGGGAGAAGAATTATTTTCACTTGAAAGCATATTTACATCTATATTATCAAGGAGAGAAGGGCTATTTTCACTCAGAAGCATATTTACATCTTATTTTCAAAAGAAATCTAATAATGAGGAGAAGGACTATTATCATCTATATTTTCACTTAATATTTCACTCCAACTAAATGTTGATTTCCTAACCAGGTCGATACCAGTTCCCATCAGAAAGAGTCCAAGCGGAACAACTAATGGAATTGCTTCAAAGAAACCGGGAAGTGTGGTAGCCAAACCAGTTGTTACGACTAGACCAAATACAGCAAACAGCAGGTAAGATAAAATCAATATAAAGGAATTTTTGAGTAATGTTTTGTTTTTTTTTTTATGTAAATGGAATGTCATTGATTAAGAAATTACTGTTTAAAAATTATTTTTTTTTAATGGTGATAACAAACAGTGATTTAATACAAGAAATTTGATTTTGCACACATTTACTTTGCATTATCTAAATTATGAATTTTTATTGTGTAAAATGTAAAAATTTAATCTACTAAATAAAATATTGAGTCTTATATAGAAACGAAACTGAGTAAAACAATAATTTTGGGCTTTTTATAAAGATGGCAATTGTAATGACATTGTTTTAAGAAATGGCATCTGTATAGTTCAAAATATTATTGTTATGGTGATAAAAATGATTAAATAGAAGAAATTTGATAAAATAAGTAATCTGAACTCAAATTAAACAAAACTAGACAAAATAAAATAATATTTGAGTAGTGCAGAAACTCTTTTTGGTATGCCATAATTATTCCATTATTAATTGATTTCTTTTCATAAATAAATCGTTATAGCACAAATAAATAAAAAGATACAGAGCAAATAAACTATAAATTTATAAATATAATAAATTGTTAGGAAACACTACTTTCTCCATCTTGCAAGTTAAAATAGTTCTTACCAAATGAGACTAGAGATTGTCACGTAAAGGACAAATACTCATTCAAGTGGTTGAATTGCTTACTACATGGAAATTTCAATATTTCAATAAACTCAATAAATATACAGTAGAACTCCAATTATCCGAACTCCGACTATCCGAACTCCGACTATCCGAACTACAATTATCCGAACTACAATTATCCGAACTCCAATTATCCGAACTCCAATTATCCGAACTCCAATTATCCGAACTCCAATTATCCGAACTCCAATTATCCGAACTCCAATTATCCGAACTCCAATTATCCGAACTCCAATTATCCGAACTCCAATTATCCGAACTCCAATTATCCGAACTCCAATTATCCGAACTCCAATTATCCGAACTCCAATTATCCGACTCCAATTATCCGAACTCCAATTATCCGAACTCCAATTATCCGAACTCCAATTATCCGAACTCCAATTATCCGAACTCCAATTATCCGAACTCCAATTATCCGAACTCCAATTATCCGAACTCCAATTATCCGAACTCCAATTATCCGAACTCCAATTATCCGAACTCCAATTATCCGAACTCCAATTATCCGAACTCCAATTATCCGAACTCCAATTATCCGAACTCCAATTATCCGAACTCCAATTATCCGAACTCCAATTATCCGAACTCCAATTATCCGAACTCCATTATCCGAACTCCAATTATCCGAACTCCAATTATCCGAACTCCAATTATCCGAACTCCAATTATCCGAACTCCAATTATCCGAACTCCAATTATCCGAACTCCAATTATCCGAACTCCAATTATCCGAACTCCAATTATCCGAACTCCAATTATCCGAACTCCAATTATCCGAACTCCAATTATCCGAACTCCAATTATCCGAACTCCAATTATCCGAACTTCGACAATCCGAATCGCCCATTATCCGAATCACTTTCAGAAAAAAAATTGTCCAAAAAAAGTCTGAGTGCGCTATTATTCTTCCACCAGCAAAGCCAGTGTAGGCACATTGTTTGATTTGATTTGACGGAGATGTTTACAAAACAATGATTTTTATTTCTAAACTTGTACATTTTTTTTTTTTTTACTCGTTTAAGTACATTTTATTTATATTTAAAACATGTGAAAATGTCATGTTTCTTTCATTTAAATCATTAGTGCAATATCATTTCAAAAAAATAGTGTAATTTCAAAACGTAACTTTTCTTCTCTCCAGTGGCAATTTTTAAAAAAAACTCCGATTATCCGAATATTTGATTATCCGAATGGGTCCCGATCCCCATTAATTCGGATAATTGGAGTTCTACTGTATATGATACCCCATGACGATTCACCATATTATATTAAAGGACAATTACTTGTTTTGTGTTATATCATTACAGGATCCTATTTTTACTCAAAACTGTATTTCTAATTGAAGTGATACTACTAATTTCTACCTATTCTCATTTATTTAAATAGTGTGTTTATGAATTTATTTTTGTTTCAGGACAAGCAGAGTTGATATGAAAGTTGAACCAAAGCATTCAGTTCGCCCAACAAGTTTGCCATACAAATCTTCGAATAATGAATTGAAGGATATTTCAAAGCCATCAATATCAAGACGGACTGCTTCGAGTTCTCAGCTTAGGTCAAATAAAACCAAAACTAATAAGAAAAACAGGTAAGCAATCAATCATAACAGTAAATGATAGATGGAGGAAAATCTGTGTATATTGTTATTTATATTTGATCAGCTACAAGAACTATGTGTTCTATAAGATGTTACGATGTTCATTCCTTAACTTAGTGTTTCTAGAAGGCAACCCAGTGCTTAATGATTTTCTGATGAGATTATATGAAATATATTTATAATAGTAATGTGGATATATTCATATTACAGAAATGCCCCGAGAGGCTTTTCTAATTCGATATTGTATTTCAATATGCATAGTCAATCTAAATATATGCTTAATATAGAAATCCAGAATTAGTACAAATTACAAGATTTGTACCCCGTTATATAGAGACTAATAAATACAGAAGACAATAATTTAAAATTTATTTCAATTGAATTGAAGAGTTTATATAAGTACATTAGAATCTCACTACTATTAAAAACCAGAGGATGTCGGTTTACTGGAATGTTCAGATTACTGGATTATTGTGTAGAAGTTATAGTTTTTAATATATGATATTGGAAATATTGGAAAAGTTGCCAAAAAAAGTCTTGCACTTAGGGCTTGAGAGTGTTGGATTAGTAAAGGTGTTGGTCTATCGAAGTGAGATTCTTCTGTATATAATGAAAAAATAAATTATTTTTCATCGAATTGAAGAGTTTATTATGATTATAAATAGATAATAAAGATTTTATAAAAGAAATGAACCAAATCTGATCTAAAAAAAAATGTTATATGACAAAGCAATTCTCAAACAGAACTTCTTTTTTAGAAAATCCTGTGCTCTGACACTACTAAAACTAATATCTTACACGGCTATGATATAACCTGGCATATCGATATAAACATATTGTAAAAACAAATAATAGTCGATAATAAAATTTATATTAAAACCTTTTACAATACCTAGTTACTAAAGTCGTCCATAGTTCAAACGGAACTTATGGCCTGTTGAACAAAAACCGTGTTATAGGAGTACCGTGTTATAAGAGGGTTGACTATAGGTCAGTCTTTATTTAGTATGGTTCGAAAGGAACTTATGGCCTGTTGAACAAAAACCGTTTTATAGGAGTACCGTGTTATAAGAGGGTTGACTATAGGTCAGTCTTTATTTAGTATGGTTCGAAAGGAACTTATGGCCTGAACAAAACCCGTGTTATAGGAGTACCGTGTTACAAGAGGGCTGACTATAGGTCAGTTTTTATTTAGTCTATTCTTTCAAAAAGAATTTTAATATATCTCGTTTTTTTTGTTATACGAAGGTGATGCAAAAATTTTACCGAAAACAGTCGATCAGCTACGACGACGTCGAAAATGTTTTAACGAGCGTTAAGGATTAATTAATAAGTAATTTCCAGTACATAATACATTTGGTCAAATTAATTAATAGTATAATTAATAAGTCTTTATTAATATTAGCAAATTCCATGATAATAAATGTATGCGACCACGTGCAAATTTTGACACAACAAAAATGTCTAAAACCTACTACTTACCGATGGCGTCCATCGTGCTCAAGATGATGATGGATGGCTTCAGCAAAACACGTGAAAACACAAACCGGCACTAAAAGTTAGTAATACTATTAAATTAGTAGTTTCTAAACACGATTTAATAAATACTTGTATAAAAATTGAAATCACACTTAACTTAAATAAATACCGATATACGAAACACAGGCCTAAGTTGTACAATTCGATATTGCACAATTTTTCGGAAACACGAGGCCTCAAATTCTTGTACGTCCTACCGGCGGCGCGATCGGACATATACTGAAGACAAAATACGATTATCAAAACATTCGGGATGAGTCATCGGGTGTTAGCGTTTTTATTCGTAAAATAAGAATTTTTATAAGAATAAATAAAATATTTTAGTATAAATATTACAATTATAGACAAATTGGTTTGAATATATATTTTTTGGAACTTAAATTTTCATAAAGTCTTTTTCGATCTTTGGAACAACGAATAACAAGAACTTTTATAAGAATAAATATTGCAATTATAGACAAATTGGTTCAAATATACATTTTTTATTCCATTTATTTATAATATTTATGACCCATGGACCTTAAATTTTAATATAGTCTGCCAATCTTTGGACCAACTAATTTAGATTTTTGGAGTAATACTGTATCCTAAATAAATTATATCCCCAAACTTATAGAATATTTTGTATTCTGATAGTTATTGAGTACAGATAATGAAAAATAAAATTGTTATTCTATGAATTGCAGAAAGAACAAAACTTATTTATAATAAAAACTAGTGGTGTATGGCATCGTGCCTTAAGACAAATTGCTGAAACTTTCCGTACAGTAACGAAATATTCTAAGATTATTAAATGTTTTCAAATAGATTATTATAAATACTGCATCCTTTATTATTCTTATGAGAATTTTTATAAGAATTAAGAGCTTTTGAATTGAATGACGACGTTCATATATGATTACAGAAAAGTAAATAAACGACATTGTCTAATATTTATAGGAATTATATAAACTGAATTGCAATGTTAAAATTATTTATTTCGCGTATATGATAAGTGAGCTTTAGAACGTTAGATAGAATTAAAATTAAAATCCGAAATTAAATTTGATTGGGAATTAAAAAATAAATTTCTTTCCCCAAAAGCAATCGTTTCGTCAACACGAGCAGAAATTTTTTGAATGGGTTAAATCGGATGCTTAGTTCTCTCAAAAACTACCATTTTTGCATATTTATCACTATATTTTCGAAACGGCTGGACCTGCATTTGTTAAAAACTTCTCCCCATCATTACGAATAGAATGTTATTTGGATCATTCAAATCGGATGCTCCGTTCTCTCAAAAACTCGATTTCTATTTTCTGCACTCTTTACTCCATATCTCCGAAACGGCTGGACCTGTCTTTGCCAAAAACTAATCAGCACGTCTCCCAGCCAATAGAAATCTGATGTTTTTTACATCTTTCAAATTAATTGATCTGTGCTTTCAAAATCGTGGACGAAAAATTGTATCCGCACATACATACGAACACACACATACATCCATTTTTTCTGAGGTATGCCAAAATGTTCAGAAACTTTTGAAACGTGAAGATATGCAATTTTTTTTTTATTATTTTTTTGCGATTACAATAAGTTACCCTATGGGGAAGGAAAAAAATTACATATTTTTAATTTGATTAGTTTTGGCTATTAGGTGATCCATTTTAATTTTTTATCTAACAACAAGTGGATTTACGGATATTTAAGATTATTTATTGGCGAAATTTCTGGCCATTAAAATGTACAAATATATATTCAATAGAACAACGTTAAGACGATTTTTTAGGAACTGTACCAAAAAACGCGTCTAAAGCAACTAAGCGTATTATGCGGGATAGGGATAATATATTTAAAGGTGAAGCGACCGCAGCAAAATGGGGTATTATGATCGTCTTACCGAGTTTCCACAATATGAATTATCTAAATAAAACAATGAGTTGTTATTGTTTTATCATGTAAATAAATTTTGCAATTGCTAAATTTCTAAATCAACAACAACATACACAAACTTACGCAATTAACTTTGTCCAATAGTCGAGTAATCCAAAATAATTCTAAAAATTATTTATTTATTATTTATCTATAAACAATACTTAGTCCCGGGTTCAAATCAACCTTGGCCAGCCTGCTGTCAAGCAGTATGATATCAGGTTTTTACTTGAGATCATATATCTCAAACATGATCTCAAAAGAAAAAAGCCAACTTAGCTATTAGGACATGTGTATCTAAATAATCGCGCCACAAAGGAGATAGTTACCGCTGGGTTGCTACCCGTCTTGTGCAAATAGTAGTTTTAGCCTTTAAAAAAATTAGCCTAAAGAACAAGTATTTCTGATTGAATAAAAAAACATACACACATACTTTTTCCAATTTTGGTCTCAAACGATTCAGAATGACTTAATACAGAAATTATCCAATCGGATTTCTGACGAAATCATACATTTCTCCTTCGGGAAGTTAACAATTAGGATAGTTATTTGGCCACTAATGAAATATTTAGTGAATTTATCATTTACTTCCAGGACTTGCAAGACAACGTGCCACCGAATGACTTCTGATGCTGGTCATTCTGTCGTTCAACGAAGGCGAAACCCTACAACTGATCCTGGAAGTTGACGCTAAATGGTTGCTTTGCTGCGGGTAGAGCAGAAAGGTCTCGTACCCAGGGCATCTGTCATCATTTTATCAGATACTAGTCATAGATAGTGTGTAAATTAAATTAATATAATCTTCCCTCAAATATATATATTGTTTCATAATCACTATTGACATATTTATTGACTAAGTAAACGGTAATGTTCCTTTTCAAAAATTTTATCGTTTCTTTAATCGTCTTCATACGGAATTACTGATTATTAATTCCTCATGTATTGTAATGTTTTTATCATTAGCGTAAAACATATGTAATATAATATATATTTATAAATATCATCATATAGTTAAGTATCTAGACCATTTTATATGAATTATGTTATTTAATTAAATTTATTATATAGAGACTAGTGAATATCATTATTATAATAAAATGTGTTAATAAATTATCTGCTATATGAAATGTATGCCATAATAAAATAAAACTATAATCAAAATTTAATTGTGGATTTTTTAAATTAGTTTTACAAAAATAATTATATATAATAATTTATTTAAATCATTTTTGTTAACCACAGTTTTATTTAATAAGATGTATCTTATTTATTTTGAAAGCGAAATTATTTTTACTTGACTCTCCTAAATGATAATTTTTTTTATTTTTAATCATATTATTTTGGGCGCGAATTATTTTTACCTATAGGGTAGTTTTTTAAGCTCATCAGTTACTCAAAAAAATAAATTAAATAAAAAATATAACAATTCATATATATATAATATTATTTACGCTTATATCCTTAAATGTTAAACAATATTTTTAACCACATTTGAATTTCTTATTTTTTTAAACGATATTTTTATCAAATGAATTTTTTAACAATATTACATTAAGATCCCGTTAAGACGACTTTCCAGAAACCAGAAACCGGATCAAAAACGCGTCTTTGCGTCCAAAAAGCGTATTATGCGAGAGGGATATGGGATATTTGTGCAGAAACCGACGTATTATGCGTGAAAAATGTATTAAACATGTCGTCTAACGTGGTTCTACCGTGATTATATATTATTTTTACTGAAATCCTTTTGAATGAATGATATTTTTTTATCCACATTATTTTGAACCCAAAATTAGTTTTACTTAAATCTTTTTTTACTAAACCATATATTTTTTATTTTTTTACCACATTATATTGGACGCAGAATTATTTTTACTTAAGTCATGAAGTTATTTTTTTCTTTCCAATTATATTATTTGAATCAAAATTATTTATACTTAAATATTTTTTTTTACTAAATCATATATTTTTTTATTTTTTACCACATTGTATGGGACGCGAAAATATTTTTACTTATGAATTTTTTTCATATTATTTAGGACGCGGTTTGTTAGGTTTCCTTTATGCCCTTTGTACAAAGTTTTACATAATTTGTATTTACTTTTGCATTTTTTACTTGGACATTGCGAACAGGGTGTTCCTTCCTTATACATTTCTTCATATAACCAGTTTCCTACTGGCGCGTAGTTGCAAGCTAGTAGTCGTGTTCGTAATTCCATAGGACCTTGTGTAGTATCATAAGTTTTATTATATTCAGCCATTGCACATCCGACTCTGTTCGTAGGGCCCCAAGCTAAGGCTCCGAAATGGTTTATTTCTTTGTTACCTCTGTGAAAAATTGATAATGATAATGGAATTATATTGTAAACAGGGTATCTGAGAACTCAACGTTAAGGTGGAACGTGGTAAAAGGATAAATTGTAACCATCTGGAGCAAGGCTTCCTAAACTATGAGTTGCGACCCCAAATGGAGTAGCGTGAAAAATTCTGGGATTGCGAGAATTTTAATATCAACTATTTACATCATTTTATAACATCACGTCTTGATTTTTATACGTTTTTAATGAATTCTCAAACTATATATTTTCATATGTATATATACATATGAAAATATATAGTTTGAGATATAAATATACGAGATATATATGAGATATAAAATATTGAGATATAAATATGCATATGTATATTTCTATTGTTACCAAACAAATAAATCATTTAAAAAATATTATTTTTTTTTTTAAATGTGTGGGGTCGCCAAGAAACTCGCAATTGTAAATGGGGTCGCGAAGGACAAAAGTTTAGAAGAAGCCCAATCTAGAGCAAAATCAGAAAGAGTT
>NW_020538040.1:186280851-186303887 GCF_003426905.1 Ctenocephalides felis
TTTATTTTATTTTCAGCATACGAAAATGACTAGTTATTTCATAATTTTAGCACTGCCATTGAATGGTCGTTTTGATTATTTTAATCGATTTATTTTAGTGAATTAACACACACTCTCCTCAATTTATCGCTTGTAATTTGTGCAAATGGTTTGTGCCAAATGTCATTGGCATTTATTTTTGGCGCACTTCTGAATGGAGCATATATATCCATTATAGTTCTGTTCCAAATGAATATTGATCACATATTGCAGTATGCGGAAATAATAATTCCTTGGAAAATACCGACTAAACACAGTTTTATTGGAAAGTTCGTGATGTGATTTTTACACGCTAGTTAAATAAATATAATTATGACCCATATCGGAAATCTTTTTCGATTTACTTGATATTTTATTTTTTATTTTAAGATAGCGGCGCGTCCAGGTTCTCACAAACTACGATGTCTCTTTCGTGTAGCCTTTGTACCAGTGACGGCGGCTGCCTTAGCCCAACGTGATCTGAATGCACTTGACTACCTCTATATGCAATGTTGCAACGATGTTGCTCAGGAAAGATTTGCTCCTGAATTGCAGCCTGATGTAGCACTTAGGTTGCTGCTTGCACATGCATCAGCACGCTTTAGCCAATAATTTATCAACGGTCAAGCTCACCGTTAAAACAGTCGAGTGAGTAATAATAAAGCAACAATTTTTAATGATACCATATTCTTCTATTCAACTTTTACTTATGTATCATTTACCCTAGGAGAGAGTTTGGCTTAGAACGATTTGTACCAAGCGGACTTCTAGAAATATGAAACGGAAAGAATTACGAAGATTAATTGGACATTTTCTTAAGCTCAATCAACATATGACTGGTTCTACGGGTAAACAGTTGACAGCGCTGCAAACCAAACTGCATTATTTAGATATCATATCGACGTTACCAAGTTACGGGGCCAAATGTTTTAGTTTTGATCAAAAAGGCGACGTCGTATCAGCTCCTGAAAAAGTTATATTAGTTAGTCCTCGTTTTGGATTTAGTCAGATATCTAGTGCTAGAAATTCAGTGGTAAGCTTTAATTATTTATTTATTTATTGAAAGTTTTCTATTTTAATACGAGTAATATAACTTTCAGCCGACACTGATATCAAATCTGGAAGATATTCTTCATGTCAGCCTGACCCGAGAAGATCAACTACGATTCAACGTCGAAGTAGGACTGACCGGAGACAGACAAGCGGCGTTTTTGATGGATGTCGTTGAAGCCAAAGAACTTGCTCTTGTTCTAGCTGGATATCATAGATTAGTCACAGGACGTGAACTTTACGTCGAACAAGAAAAAGATCCAGTAAACGACGATTTAGCACCGCCGTACCTCGCGCAACATTGCGTTGTACCCGATTTATGGAGTTATTTGCCAGACTCGGTAGATTTTAACTCTGTGCAGAGTATGGTGTTCAACATGCAACCGCCGTACCACAATACAATGCCGCATTATTGTACTAACGCCATTGCCCAAACTCAGTGTAAGAAATCGTCCACGGAATGTGATAGAAATATGAATACGACGTTATCAAATAACAATCATGCTCCTCGAGCAGCTTCCGAGAGCTTTGATGAATCTGTAGCTTATACGAGTTCTGAAGGCCACGAATCACCTCGACTTGTGGAAGCCCGAAACGAAGAAATACTAAGACGCGTTGCAGAAATGCAAAAGCTTGTCGAAAACTCTGAACAGTACCTCAACGAGCATGGTGAATCCACTCGTGCTGAATGGCAGGAGACGTCAGTTGATTGTGAAGCTGAAAGCGATACGGAAAGTTCTAATAGTAGAATGTCTTCTATGGATGACTCACCTGGAAAACTGAAACACAGTGACTCATTACTATTACTGACGGAAACTTTAAATCAAGATTTACCTATACGTGCGCCAAACGGCCGCGATTGTATGATGACGAATGGTTATACATTTGCTGATGTACCATCACAATCTGAGAGTGATACTGACTCATTATATACACCAAATGGTTCACCCATGCATCGAACGCAGTATACAAAAATATCACAAAAACCTCCTATAACCAATGCAAGCGATCCTGGATTGAAAGAATATTTAAGACGACTTCGACAAGGAACGGATCGCAATAGATTTTCAGATTCGACGGATTGCGATTTGATCGACTTAACTTCAATACCACCACCACAAACTCCGGATGAACCAGATTGCCCTGAGGTTGCATCGGTTGAACCACGACTTCCGCCTACTTCTTTCGCGGATCCTGATCCAAACGCGATGTTGGGTCTTGAAGAATTTTTGGCGACAGTAGCTATTGAGCCACCAGCGCAAAAAGCTACACCGGCAGTTGAATTAACTCC
The DNA here is from genome assembly GCF_003426905.1 of Ctenocephalides felis. Lineage (NCBI taxonomy): Eukaryota > Metazoa > Arthropoda > Insecta > Siphonaptera > Pulicidae > Ctenocephalides > Ctenocephalides felis. Next base: position 186,283,211 of record NW_020538040.1, read on the forward strand.
GGAAGAAATTTTGTCATATATCATTCCACCACCGCCAACGTCCACAGTAAGTTCAAGTATAACACAGAGTGATTCACATTACACGAATCGTTCAGAAGTTCTTCGCGAAATGTCATCTCAAAACGACAGTGAGAGCAACGGCGGTAATTTAAGTGATACGAGAAATAGTTTGATGATGCGATCTTTGGAAAATAATCGCGTTATTGAATATTCGACTATCGACAGAAAAGGAACATTTTCGTGCTGCGCGAAAGATAAAACTGATCGTAGTAAACAAAAACCAATGGTTAATGGCGGTGAACCCAAAATAATGCCACGAAGTAACTCAGCAGAATTTAATAAACCACCTGAACGACCTCCGAAGACTTTGGATCAGCGGATGTATTGCAACGGACACGTTGGAAACACTGAAGCAACAAAAACTACTCAAGTTATTGCCAAAGGTAAATATTTGACACAAAAAAATATTGCTCTATTAGTAGACAGTACAAGTTATATGTTTTTATAGTAGCTCCGATGTCTTCAAGTACATCTAACGAAGAGCGACCACCATCATTGCCTCCACGCAATGGGGATGCCACACCGCCTCCTTTACCGCACTCATACGTGCTTCCTAAGAAGCCTCCTCTGCCACCAGCGCCCATTCTTGCTAAAACACCAGCCAGTCCGAGTTCTCAGCAGCGAGTGGCATCGATCGGATCTCCTCATTTACAACGTGGAAGAATATTTGATCAGGCTAACAGTCATTCCTTACCGAGACATGGCAGGTAAAAATTTATTAGCATGAAACATTGGATCACAACACTATCTTATTACATTCTTAATCTGCTTTCAGATCACACTCAGAAACGACGATAGGTGCCAGGACGTTGTCGGAACATCGTGCACCTTGCTCGCCGCAATTAAACCGCCGTAATAATTCAGTTGGCACTAACCAAGCAGCAGCTTGCCAATTGCTGGGAAAAACAGATGCAGCAATGGCCGGCTTACTGGTGCGCTTAGATCAAGTGGCAGCTCAGTGCACAGCTGCACAAGCAAAGGGAGGTGGAGATAGTATAGATGAAGAAAAATTTCAGGTAAATCTAGTTATATAATTTAACGTAAATTATTTGGGGGTAAGATATAATGTGAACCAGTCAGAGGGCGCACATATTTTAGTAGTCTAGAAACCTACCAATGTCTGTAAGATGATATATAACCATTAGTATTGATTTGATAGCAGAAAGCTTTTAGAAGCACGTGATATAAAAATGAATATTTGAAGTTATGTGTTATACTCATACCTCAATTTGTATCGTGCTTACGTCCAAGTGAATTATTGACTGATATGTCCATAGTGGCTTCTATCGTAAGTGGTCCCTTCTTCACAAATAATAATTCAGTGTTTACTAAAAAATTTTTTTCAATTGTTTTGATGAGCATACTCGTCATGCGTGTGCTCAAATGAATCTTTGACCATTTTGCAAATATTTAGCAATATTGACCATTTATTTTAGATAGCAATTATTCTGATGAAAAAAACATATTAATTCATATAAGATATAAATTTCAAGATATTTAGAGTATTTTGAAGCTTTGGCGGTATGAAGTAAGTAGCAGTCTGCGGCATTCTGGTCTAAAGCAACTTTTTACCTCAAAACAACATTTTACTTCGACTCTGACTTTGCAGAACTGAATGGTGAGTCAATGAGCGCACCACGCTTAACTAGTTAAGGAACGATGCAACTTCGAATAAACGCAAAACGATGCAAAGTGAGGTATGGGTGTCTACATTTGATGCGATATAATATAATATTTTGTACGTATTCAGACCGCACGTGAAGAGCTAACCGCCCAGGCTCTGCGTCTGGTGACGTCCAGCAAATTGTTAGTGATATCAATGTCCGACTCATCATTAGCTGGTCTACCAGAACACCTCGCAGCCAGTCTGACAGCATTACGGAGCATCACCGAGCTCACCCAATCCCTTTGCGTCCACACCAGCTCTCCACTTCAAACGCGTAATATTGTCCTTAAAGTCCACGATGTAGCTTCAGGTTTCCGCGAACTGGCCGCTGTAAAAGTGGGTCCTATGTCCTCATCTTCGATAAATGGTGACCCCGACCGCGGTGGGCAATTAGCTCTTCGGGCAGAGTGTTTAGCCGACGTCCTTGCTGCACTTCTGCGCAGCCTGCGAGTTTTCTCTCCATAGTCGGCGATCTAGAATTGATGGTTGTACAGAAGCGTGATATGGTAAAATATAGCTCATATGTTTAAATTAAGTAGATTAACCGATAGCGAAGAAATGAATGACTTTTTGTATAAAAGATAGGAAAGGGAAAACACCTTCAGCGTTCAGTAATGTGTTTTCTGCTTTTATATTCTGTTGTTTGTTGTTGTTATTGAAGTGCGCCGATGAGAATGTATTATTGAAGTACTGTGTATTAATTTTTCATGTTAATAAATATAATATTAATCACTGTGCCCCACATAATCTATGGTCGTAACAAATGTTAAGGGATAACATTTTATTCGGAATTGACTTACATCCATAATTATATTATATTATTATTAAATTTTTACGTTTTTTAACATAACGTTTATAATAGTTTATACATTTTGCATTAAAATTTTTAATATATTTCGGCATTTTTATCACATTAGCCATACGGGAGTATTCTCCGCCAAAGTGACACTGATGTATGAGCCAACAAGCTGCCCAAGTTTTTGTTACCCAAAATATTTTAAGACTTTTCGATCATTATCAATAATTTAAATCAGACCGATATATTGTCTGTGTGCAGAAGTCAATACATTGGATGTCGTCTACAAGCGACACTCGTACACACAGGTTGCCATGCGGATGTCGACTATAGACGACGCTCGTAGCGAAAGGGCTAATATATAAAATTTTATTAAGACACATTTTATTTTAATTTCAATACTCATCATTTCTTAAGCCGTCCATAAAAATACTGCTAAATAACATAGGTTTTCATTAATAAAAAATTCATTAAAATTACAACATTGGGTAGTATAATACTCTTATATAAATTGTACCAAACACTTTTGCTTACTTATTTTAATTAATACCAATGAAATATTTCTAGATATATTTATGTATAAAAATATGTTAATATATTTGTTTATAGAAGCTATGTTATGAGTGCTTAAATATTGATGTGCTAAAAAAACTTTTTAATTCATAAGTTATTAATATACCTAAGATATATTTGTTTTGAAATTTTGTTCATAGTTTATTGACATATTTTATACTGTTATTGCAGCAAACTAAATTGTTGAACGATTATAATAACAGTCAACCTTCTTATAACGCGGTATCGAGATTGCGACAACCCTTTTATAACGCGGTTTTCCTTCAACTGCCCATAAGTTTATTCCGCGCTTTCTATGGATGACTCTAGTAACTAGATACTAGGATTATAATATAGATTTCAATATCGACTATTCTGTTTTTTACAATATTTTTATATGAACATGTTCTTTATTATGTCAGACCTCTTTTACAGCACTCTAATATTTCTAAAAAAATTCTGATTAAAATTTTTTGTTGGAAACATTTTTTTAGTTTAGCTTTCATTTCATCCTGTAGGGGGGTTGACTGTCCTTATATTATAATCACTTAATATTTTCTATATAATATTTGGCTATTTATACGATATAGTTAATTCCATCAAGGCAGTTAAATAATTATTGCAGTTTATCATTCCAGTTACATGATTTGTTGATAGGTCCTCTAGTTCATATAAGTTGAAATAAAATATAATAAATGTTTTCATTAAAATCATATCATCTTTAACAGCTGTGAATTATAGATGTGATGTGTCATAAAAATTGAAATAATTACTTATATGTTCAGACAAATATACCTAGCTGCCTATATATATAATATTCAGAGGGTATTCTCAAGAATTTGATTTGCGAGTGTGCCGTATTAGATGATCTTATTAAGCTACGATATGCCAAAGTTGACAAAAATTTTGTTAATTCAATACCAAATGACTTGGTTCAAATAGTATTGAGGAAAAGCTTTGTAATTACGCGTTTTTACATAACTTGTTTGTAAGGATTTATTGTTATTTTTTATAAAATCTATATTTCACATAATGGTATTATTTAAGAAGTTAGAAACGGAACGAGGAGTTTATGTTGTTCGAGTTTTAAAATAAAAGTAATTTATGGGACGATTCGGCCGCACAATAGGCTAATGTTATGGCAAGGCCATGTTCGTGCATTATGCTATTAAATCATACTGAATACTGTCAAGATGTCATGTATTTGTTGTGCATTCAGTCGTTTTTCACATAAACTGCAACGTCACTCGTATGTTATGAAGCTGGGTCAGAAAGACCCTGTTATCTAATCGTTTTTTTTTTTTGACATTTGTGCGTTTTCTAGGTTAGGTTTTCTATCTGACAACCTGAGACTGCACAGCTACCATATGGCTTCTGTCAATATTTAGAATGAATTTGTATGGAATATAAAATAGTCTTGCCATAACCTTGGTCTGTTATGCGGCAGAATCGGTTCAATTAGTTTTCATCTTAATTGCATCAGAGTCATTTATAAACAAATGTTAGAGAAACATATGTATATAATTTTTTATACCGTTTTAATATTAAATAATGCAATGTTGGTAGATCTCATTTAGGGTATGGTGTGGCACAGAGGTCCAATTTGACTTTTAGTAACTACAATCACAACAAATAACACATATCTAACAAACAACTTACATCGAACTATGTTCAGTAAAATTTCTAGGAAAAAAATTGATTTGCTAAGTATGTACTTTTCTAAAATTAGTTGCAGCCCATTTTTTTGCCAAGATCATACTGAATACAAATTTCGTATTATTATTTTTTATACATTTGTCATTGTTTACTTGGTCTTTGGTTCACTTGGTCCAGGATGCACTTGGTCCTTTTTACCTCAACCAAATATAAGCTTTTACAGAGTTTTAGTCTAACTTAAAAATAACAATACACCTTATACAACAATTAAATAATGTATATATATAAACTGTATTCAAGTATTGTAAACTAAACAACAGTGCTCAAAACCAAACAGCTGACAGCGAAAAGAAATACTTTTGTTAGATAATTGACAATGCGGTCTTTTATCGGCCGATTTAAGGCAGTGTCTGATTACACATCTTTTGCCCTCTACTTTAAAATAGTATCGTTAAATAATTCCAAACTTAATTTGTTTTTTGAGATAATTGGACCTTTTTACTCACGCCTCTCTCTACCCTAAATTACGTCTGTCAAAAATTTCCAATCATTTTTATAAATCCTGGATTAAAATCGTGCATTCCCAAATTAATGTTGTAGGAACTCGACTGCTGAATCACAAGAGTTTTATAATAAACAAAATCTCATATACGAATATTTGTGGAATTTTACAGGTGGATAATATAATTAGTGTTTTATAAATTTCGTATTGATTTTAGAATTTGCAAGAGATGTTAAGGAATCAATAATAAGTACTTTTTGAAAAAAATTTGACCAATAATAACGTTCATTATCAAAATGTATCATATCCAAATGGAAAGGCATTTCTGTATATGCCTGTGTCTGTGTAGAAAAATCTAAAACTGTAGATTAATTAATAGAGACAAATACTGATTTTTGGATTAAATGTGATAACAATGCATGATCATATCTAACTTTACTGTCAATATACTATAAATAATATATTCACATATTGTTTATTTTATGTACTGTTCCATGGTGTAATTGTATAGTATATACTAAATATGCTACTGATTTATAATTTAACTTTGTTTTCTATTAGCAGACTAATTTGAAATTATTTTAATACAATGAGTTTGAAATTTAGTGCATTTTATAATAACAAAAGATATTTATATACATATATAGATTTTAATATAATTTTCAAATGAATATTCTATACATTCGAATATTATGCATTTTAATACAATTTATTGAAATAGCTGTAGTCTATTGTGTTAAATATATTGCAGACTGAACTGAAAACCGTTTGTTTTTGTTTAGTCTACTTTTCAGTCTAGGTTCGATCTCAACCTCGGCCATCTCGATATCAAGCAGTACGATATCAAATTTCTACTTGATGTTATAGAACTCAGGGGACGTCCATTAATCACGTGTTCGATTTTTAATGATATTGGAATTGACCTTTTTGAAAAATTTGATTTTTTCTATACTGTCAAATATTTTGGAAATTTTGAACTTTTTTCAAAGCAATCGCTATACGTCAGCTGCGTAGAAACGAAATATCAAAGCGCGTGAGCGCCGCGACGCAGTATAACGGTTAAACATTAGTACGGAATCCATATAAAAGTGAACAAAATTTGTTCTCATTATTAAAAGATCTATAAAGCATGTGATAATTGGTTGTGTATATGTCTAATGATCATTTTTGTTCGCCAATTGGCATTTTTTTTACTTTTTTTATTGGATCTCCGAAACAGCTAGACCTGCCTTACCAAAAATTTCATCATTTGTCAATACAAATAAAATGTTTTTTAAATTATACAAATCGGACGCTCCATTCTCTCAAAAAAATCTATTACCATTTTTGGCACTTCTGCCCCGTATCTTCGAAACGGCTCGACCTGCCCTTGTCAAAAACTTATCAGCACGTATCCTTATCAATACGAATCGAATGTTTTTAATTATTCTTCTAATTTTAATTATTTTTTAGTTTAATTATTCAAATCGGTTGACCCATGTTCCCGAAATCGTCGACAAAAAAATGTATCCGCACACACACACATCAACTAAACTAAAAATTGCAAGAACAAATTGGAGTAGGTAAGATTAAAAATTTATTAAACATAAAACATAACCAAAAATTACCAAATTACATATTTTAGTACGCTAATAAAACAAAAATTATCAATCTACTTCCATATCTAGACCAGAAATAAAGTCATGTTGCTTGGGATGATACCACGCCATCTCGAGCCTTTTCATCACTGCCTTGTTCATTATCTTGTAATAAAGCCAGGGCTTCTAATCGACTTTTTTCAGCTTCAGCCTTTTCCAGCAGCAAACGTTCTTCTCTCTCACTTACTTTGGCCAAATCCACAATCATACGAATTTCGTTGATGGCCATTTGTATAAATTTGAGATGGGATTCTGTGTCTTCGCGATCTGCCATAGGTTGGCGAACTGCACCACTTCTGTCTGGAAGTAAATGTCAGGTGAGATAATGGACAATTAAACTAGTGGTGTATATTTTTAGCACATTTTGCTTCATATCCGAAACGGATGGACCTGCCTTTAATGGATCATTACGAATTGAATGTTTTTTGGATCATTCAAAGTGGATGCTCTGTTCCCTCAAAAACTCGATTTCTATTTTCTACACTCTATGCTCCGTAACTCCAAAACGACTGGACCGACTTTTGCTAAAAACTAATCAGCACGTCTCCTTATCAATAGGAATCGAATGTTTTCTGAACCATTCAAATCGGTTGATCTGTGCGTCCAAAAACGTGGACGAAAAATTTTATCCATACATACATACATACACACACATCCATTTTTTGTGAAGTATGCCAAAATGTTCAGAAACCTTCAAAATGCGAAGATATGCAAAAATTTTCGGGAAGTTAATAGTGATTTTAATTTAGTTGCACTGAATAGGAATATATAACTATTTTCTTGAGCAACCTTACCCTAAGAGCTATAATTTTTCTTATTTTTATTCTTACCATTCTTGATCTATAAATATCATTTTACTTACTTCTGCGTTTCATTAGTTCCACATACATGTCCCAAAATAAATCTTTGACAATAAATATTTCAGATTCTTTTGAGTAAACCAAATCTTTTATTCTGACTATTCTTGACTCCCAAATTTGAGACTCGTACTTCACATCTTGATAGCGTTTCTAGAAACATAAAAAAATAATTATTAGCTACATTTTAAACAATCTTTAATTATTGTAATAATCATAATTACATCCATTTGTGCTAATGCTGTATTTAGGCTGATTATTTTGGAGTTCTTCTCGGCTGCCAGTAGGCCAACTTCATTTCGAGTTTTTTCCAATTCTCGCATGTTTCTTTGTTGGGATATAGCAATCTCTTCTCTTGCTGAAACTATAATAGAATCATGATAATTAATACTTATTTTAAATTTTTATAAAGTTATAATTACTATTTTTGGTCTACTTACCCAATGCCTGATAACGCTTATGAGTATCAGCAATGCTGTGGAGATTGGGCGATATCTCTACAACATCTTCTAGGTATTTCTAAAATAATAATAACAAATAAGTGAATTTTTAATATTACAATACATTTTTCTTATACCTACCTCATAGGCCCTGTATTTTTCAATATGTCTTAACAAAACACTCTTGACATGATTATAAAATTCCACCTGATTGTTCAGCTCTGCAACATCAGAAAGGAGAGCATCGTGTACTATTGTTTCGGTTTCATACTGAAATAAACAATTGCACATATAACAAAAAAGCTTTGTAATCCAAATTTTATATTTACAACCTTTCTTTGAGCTCTTTCAATCTTGTCCTTGTTTTCTTTTACAAATTTGTTGAACCGCAGAAAGTGTTTTCTGAGTTCTTGTTCAGCTATCAGAAATTCTTCATATTGCGATTTAAACTTTCGTGTCATTATTGCTTCCCTGCGTCTGTAGAAATATTATAATATGAGCAATCAAATAATAATATAATAAAATATATTATTAACCAACCTTGTTTCATCTAAATACATCTGAGCTGATTCTTTTTCTCGTTGTATCTCCAACATTGCACATGCAGGACCAGCTCGTGATAAATCCCATGGTGGCTTACCTCTGTAAAATATAAATATTTCTATCAAATACTAAGCAAAAACCAAAGAAAATTTATACCTAGTATCTATTATTATTATTATTGTGATATTTATCAACTTACGTCGCAGCCTTCTTCAAAAAAAGTGTTTCTTGATATTCAGCTTCCGCCTGCACAGGTGCAAAATCCAAGGGATTGTATTTAACATGGTATTCTAACTTTATTTTTTGTTCCGGTATGTTCCAGTCTTCCATTTTAAACTAAATATTAATTTATTAATGAATAATTTAGTATTATAAAAATTATACGAAGTGATTTTAAAAATAATAACTTTTGATAAAAATCAATCAAAATATTTAAACAGTCATTTGTTTTTTGAATTTGGTGCTATGGGACATGCATATGAAGTAAGTTACATCATACGTCCATGGTAATAAGGAACTTATTTAATATTTTAACCTTTGCCACTCGCGAATTTCGAGATTTATATGAATTTTGGCATCCGAGTGGAAAGGGTTAACTTCTCGTAGGGTAAGTTATTGTAATCGTCCAAAAATCGAAATTGTAATTTTTGCATATTTTTACATTTTATGGATGTACGTAGTATGTATGTATGTATACAATTTTTCGTCGACGTTTTCGGGAGCACCGCTCAACCGATTTGAATTATTCAGAAAGCATTCGATTTCTATTGATAAGGAGACTTGCAAAATTTGGTTCAGCCGTTTTGAAGATACGTAGCAAAAAGTGCAGAAAATAGAATTCGAGCTTTTGAGAGCACGGAGCATCCGATTTGAATGATTCAAATAACATTCAATTTGTAATGATGGGGAGAAATGGTGATTAGCTTTTGGCAAAGACAGGTCCTGTCGTTTCGGAGATACGGAGCAAAATGTGCTAAAAATGGCAGTTTTTGAGAGAACGAAGCATTAGATTTGAATGATACTAAAAACTTTTTGCTTGTGTTGACAAAACGATGTTTTTTTGGTAAAGCAAAAAAAATTCATTTTTTTTTATTTCTAAACAATATTCTAACCAAAATTCTAAAGCTCACTTAATATATACTTTAAATAAAATATTTTAATTTTGCAATTCAGTTGGTATAATTCTTAGAAATATGAGATAAGTTCCTTCATTCTAGCTCCCCTTTATTAGGTTCTGTTCAATAACTTTTCATGTAAACTTATATAAAAGTTACAAGATTTATAAGTATCTATAATACAGTATTTAGAATATTTGAAAACATTTAATATTCTTGGAATATTTCATTACTGTACGGGAAGTAGCAGCAATTTGCCTTTATTTATTATTATTTTATTTTATTATTTACTTTTAGTTTTCATTTCATTTTAAAATACAATTTAGTGTGACAAAAATTATGTAAAGTGATTTTAAAAACAATTTTTGCAAAAATCAAACAAAATACTTGAACAATCATTTGTTTTTTTGAATTTGGTGCCACCTTATATTCATATGAAGTAAGTAACATCGTACGTCTATGTTAAGAATAAACTTAACATGGACCTAATATTTTTTATTTTTTATGATTCCTGCCATTTTTTTATTTTTAAGCTTCTTTCTCGAATGAAATATAATGTAGTATTTAAAATATTATACGAAATGATTTTAAAAATAATAATTTTTGACTACAATCAATCAAAATATTGAAATAGCGATTTGTGTTTTGAATTTTGCGCCAACTAACATGTGTGTGAAGTAAGCAATATACGACAAACTGTCATCCACTTGATGTAATTATTGTAAGTTTTTGTTTGATTTAGTAACTTTTAGGTTTTTATTTTAAATTAAATATATTTTAGTATCACAATTATTATACAAAAAGATTTTAAAAATAATAACTTTTGACAAAAATCAATCAAAATATTTAAATAGCGATTTGTTTTTTGAATTTTGCGCCAACTAACATGTGTGTGAAGTAAGCAATATACGACAAACTGTCATTCACTTGTTGAAATTGTTTAATAAACAATGTTTATTTACTTAGTGCTCAGCCTCCATATTTGGACAAATGTATGTATTCAGTTTTTTATGAAAAGACTCTATTACAATTATTATATTAAAATATTATTTGTATTCCAGACCCAGCACTATTTTATATATAATTAATAGGTATATGATTTTATAAACCAAATCATAATAATTTATATTTTGATACGCATTGTTGCCAGATTTAGGAATCTACAAAAACCTGGTATAATGAGTGAAGAAATATCTGTTTGCAGCAGGGATCATTCCATAAAAATAAGTAATATGCATAATCATGATGTCGTTAGTAATTCTGTTATATTACTAAGAGGTACTGTAAGAAATACTAGCACATGCAATAATAGCATTATTATTAACCATTATCACAATGGAGAAATCATACAAACGTTTATGTGCAATGTCCACAATTCTGTCTTCAAATGTCTAGTACAACTGAAATTATCAATAAACCATTTTGAACTTAAATATTGCAGCAACACCATTAACTGCAATGTAGACTATAAAGTGATCAGTACTGTTCATACTGTGGCACCGGTTTTAATTATATGTGACAACCACGATGGCACTATTTCTGCTCCAGATGAATATTCAAAATCTTTAGAAAGCAGTCGCAGCAGATTGATGCTTGCTGTACAATTGATGCAATATTTCTTTGCTGAAAAAGTTTATGAGTACACAAATGCACACAAAACTTTTAACATCGAATACGAAGACGATTTACCTAAAATTTATGTCCACAAAAGCAAGTTAGATGTAAATCTTGCAAATGAAATGAACGAAATAGAATTATGGCAATATTTTGCAAAAGAACTCATGATGTCGAAACTGTCCTCGCCGAAACGCAAGTTTTTAGCTGTAATCACAAACACTGAGTACAAAAGTAGTGATGCGACAAGTTTGTGCTATGATGATATTAAAAAACTGACCAATTGCTATGCAAGTGTGGGTAAAGGGAATCTAGCTTTATTTGGAAATCCTTTCTTTTACACCTGGCCTGTGGAAATAAGTGAAGTACAAAATCGGTATGTCAACTTCTATTTTCATTCTACAAACCTATTCTAATTCTATAATCCTTAGTTTTCAGGACAACGTGCTGGAGTCCTTCATTACCCAGAACAAAGAAGTTGATCCTGTGATAAAAACCATTGGAGGTTGTTACTCATTCAGTTTTGGGGCTGCTCTTCATGAACTTGCTCATATTTTCGATTTGGGGCATACTCAATATGGTTTAATGGGTCGTGAATATTTTAACATAGATAAAGTGTTCAGTTTTGGACGATACGACTTGAATCCACAAGCTCCTTACAGTGATTTAAATACAAGTAATGATGATAATAAAAGCGTGAGCTGTAATAGGAAGTCCTTCACAGTTTTTAAAAAACCAGTAAAGCCTCAAGTTACTCAATTTGCAAAGATAGACAAAGGTTGTGCCTACATTCTATTTCTCCATAAATGGTTTAACAATCATGCTGAAACCAAAGAAGCCTTTAGTTATGACTTCAGTTCAAATGAGCTCTTTACTGCTAATTGTTTAGGTGTAGTACAACTTAGACAATTAGAGAGCGAACTTGTTGCATATAGTTTCTTGGCTGATTCTGAAACATACAAATGGGTGAGGCCTGCTGAATTTCGTAATAAATCAATGTATTTATTAGCGATAGACGTATTTGGTAATACTTTTAATTGTATTACCACAAGATGAGTGAGAATTAACACTCGATGAAACAAAGGGTAATTTGTTAATTATGAGCAGATGGAGTAATAATATTTTATACACCATAAATTAAGGAATTCACTTGGTGTTGGCTGTGAAGATTGAAAGGATTAAAAATGCTGATGAGCTAAAGAAGATTTTTTCAATTAAAAAACGGAAAATGATAACAAATTATTGAGATATTTGAATTCTAGTCAATGCAATAAATATGTTTTATACCAATTGCGGTGTTTATACTTATTTTTATATCAATTTCTAAACTGTTATGTTTGTAACAGAAGACGAAGAGCCAACAATTTTGTTTCATATGTCTTTTTATAACCAATCAGCATAGCTTAATAATAACAATTTATACTAATTTTTATTCATTTATATGATCAAAACTAAATCGTTTGCAACTGAAGACAGAAGGCCAGTAAATATATTTTATAGTATTTTTTTTTTTCATAATATAGTTAAATAACAAATATTTATGACTTGCAAAATATTATATTTTGTTATTGTTGTGATAAACAGTTTGCGTAAAAATTGCGAAAGAAATGTGTTTCAAATTAGACAATTTTAGTGCTACGCAATTTTGAATTATTTTCAAAATATCTGTTTATTATAATTTATTTATTATATAGGTTTGAAGTATTATTTATTTTGCGTTCGATTTTCAAAAAATTGTTTAGTTGTTTTTGAATCTTCGAAGAACAAACGTCGTGATGGGTAAAAAAATTTAAATTATTTATACAATGTGTAGAAAAGAAAAACTAATCTTATATTTATCTAACGTGTTTAACAATTATAAAAATGAATACGTATTATAAATATCTTTAGAACGTGTTCATTTCAACATAAATCTAATTTTAATTTACTTTTTCGTTACGAGAGTGTTTTCCACTGCTGTACGAGTCAGCAATCCGCTCAATCATTTCTTACACAAATTATTCTAAGATTTTTCGATGATTATCAATAAAAATGTATTTAAATATTGAGAATTACAGTTAAAGAACTAAAAAGTTCAATAACAAATTTAAATTCTCAATAATTTACTTCGGAATGGTAAATCTTGTCGCAAAAGTTGACACATTGGATGTCGTCTATGGGCGACATTCGTACACACAGGTCGTCAAGCAAAGTGCACTCGTAGCAAAAGGGTTAAACAACAGGGATATTGTATTATAATTTTATTTATTATTACTAGGTTTTCGTCAAGTGACTTTATTATTCTTGGTCTTGACCTTTATCAACTTAACATTTTGCAAATATCGAAACTACTGTACTGGAGATCCACAATTGAAGTTGTGTGATGAAGGTAAAACACATGTTGCTTGTGGACGTCTTGCAAATGGATGGGCATCTAATTGTAAAGATCCTAAAGATATAAATCTAAGTCTTCATCAAAAGCGAATGATTTTGCATCACCATAATTGGTACAGAGAAAAAGTGGCGACGGGCAAAGGACGATCAAAGTATGGAGTATTTCCTAAAGCTGCGAATATGCATTATATGGTAAATAATTTATGAATAGAATTGGTTTTATGTTTTTTGAAGGAGAAGTTTCTTAGTGTCAGAAATCTGATTTGCTTACTTTATGGTTCAAGTCGTTCTGAATCCTTTGACGCCAAATTTGTGTGGGGGCATGTGAGTTAAATATGATTTTTGCCAAAGATTTCTCGAAATGGTTGCACCGATTACCTTAATTTAAAAGCTATTTATTGAAACAATTGTTAAGTTCTGGCACTGATTAACTAGTAAACCTTAAAACGTAATTAAAACGTTAATATTACGTAACAGATGTTACGTCAAACATAGCGGTTATGTAATCTAGAAGGCACACAAACGTCTCTATTTCTGCCTCAAAAACGTAACTATAGTTTACAAAACTATAGTCTTGCAAGATGAATAGCCTTGCCATTTCTTTATAATTATCAGATAAGTACAAAAGTTAAACCATGGGTCCAAAACTTCTTAGAAAATCGAGCACGTGATTAATGAACGCCTCCTGATAAGTTGATTTTTTTCACATATATCGGGAAGTTAATGCAACTTACCTTAAGACAAAATGCCACTTACACCTAGTTAATGTTATTTTACAGGATTGGGATGAAGAACTTGCATATTTAGCGGCGATGAATGTAAAACAGTGCGAAATGGAACATGATGAATGTCGAGCTGTAGGTATGTACAGAATAATAATATATTTATTTTATTAGTATTTATTTATTGAATTTTTTTGTATCTGTTGTCTTTATTTTTTTTCTTGGATTCCTTAATTAGATGTAAAAAGTGGGCAAAATCTTGGATTTGTTGCATCAAGTCATCCAAAAAAAGTTGAGCACACTATAGGAAAAGTTATTAGAGGATGGTATAAAGAAATAAAAGATGCCCGACCTGAAAATGCGAAAAATTACACCGGCGCAGGAGTGTTAGTATAAATTATAAGCAATGTATAAAATATATATATAAAGTTCTCCCAAAATTCAATGTAATATATATAATATATATAATATATATATATATATATATATACAAGATGTTCCATCATTATGGAAAACCTAGAAATTTGGTCAAAATGATGAGAGAGGTTAGCAAAAATCGGCTTACTTGAGGTTTTTAGTTTTTTGCTTGTTTTTTCAAGCTTTCTTTAAATGCCCATAATTTTCGGATAGATTTTCATCTGATTTTCCCCGCGATGGTTACAATCAATCCCGTCATTCCGTTTCACCTAAACGTTGAGTTCTGAGTCCCTGTATACAATATAATTCCATTATTATTATCAATTTTTTACAGAGGTGATAAAGAAATAAACCATTTCGGAGCCTTAGCTTGGGGGCCCACTAACAGGGTCGGATGTGCAATGGCTGAATATAATAAAACTTATGAAACCACAAGGGGCCCGATGGAATTACGAACAAGACTACTAGCTTGCAACTACGCACCAGTAGGCAATTGGTTATATGAAGAAATGTATAAGGAAGGAACACCTTGTTCACAATGTCCAAGTAAAAAATGCAAAAGTAAATATAAGTTATGTAAAACTTTGTACAAAGGACATAAAGGAAAACCTAACAAACCGCGTCCAAAATAATGTGGTAGAAAAAATATCATAATAAAATTAATTTCGCGTCCTATTGTGGTAAAAAATAAAAAATACGGTTTAGTGAAAAACAAGATTTAGGTAAAAATAATTTTGCGTCCAAATTGAAAAGAAAAAATAACATTGATTTAAGTAAAAATAATTTTGCGTCCAAAATAATGTGTAGTAAAAATAATATATAATCACGGTAGAGCCTTGTTAAGACGACATGTTTAATACATTTTCACGCATAATACGCCAATTTTTAGTTTCTGCACTTTAAAAATGACTTTTGGCCGCAGAAGACGCGTTTTTGGTTCGATTTTTGGAAAATCGTGGATTTACTGTAAAATAGTTAAGAAAAGAAAAATATTATTTATTTTTAAGAAGAAAGAAAGTAAAAAATAATACCGCGTCCAAAAGAATATGATTAAAAAAAATAAAAATAATATGATATATTTATTTATATGGGTTATTATATTTTTCTTATTTATTTGAGTAACTAAAAAACTAAAAAAATATCATTCACATTTAAAAAATGAAGAAAATTTATGGTTTGAGAAGATTTAAGTGTAAATAATTTCGCGTCCAGAATAATGTAGCTAATTGTGGTTAAAAAATTTTAACCACAATTTTTCTTAAGAAATTTAAATAAAAATTACTATATGTTTATTTTGCAATGTGATTATTTTATAAGACTAATTACAAAAATCCATCATTAAATTTTGATTATAGTTTTATTTTATTATGGCATACAATTTCATATAGCAGATAATTTATTAACACATTTTATTATAATAATGATATTCACTAGTCTCTATATAATAAATTTAATTAAATAACATAATTCATATAAAATGGTCTAGATACTTAACTATATGATGATATTTATAAATATATATTATATTACATATGTTTTACGCTAATGATAAAAACATTACAATACATGAGGAATAATCAGTAATTCCGTATGAAGACGATTAAAGAAACGATAAAATTTTTGAAAAGAAACATTACCGTTTACTTAGTCAATAAATATGTCAATAGTGATTATGAAACAATATATATATATATTTGAGGGAAGATTTATATTAATTTAATTTACACACTATCTATGACTAGTATCTGATAAAATGATGACAGATGCCCTGGGTACGAGACCTTTCTGCTCTACCCGGCAGCACAGCAACCATTTAGCGTCAACTTCCAGGATCAGTTGTAGGGTTTCGCCTTCGTTGAACGACAGATGACCAGCATCAGAAGTCATTCGGTGGCACGTTGTCTTGCAAGTCCTGGAAATAAATAATAAATTCATTAAATATTTAATTAGATGGTCAAATAGCCATCCTGATTGTTAACTACCCGAAGGAGAAATTATGATTTCGCCAGAACACGCGATTTGCCAATTTTATGTGATAGTAATAGTGTGAGACCAAAAGTGGAAGAAGTATGTGTCTATGTTTTTTTTTATTCAACAGCAATCAGAACTACTTATCTAGGCTAATTATTTTTGAAGGCTTAACCTACTATTGCACAAGATAGTAGCAACCCAGCGGTTAACTATTCTTCTTTGTGAAGCGATTATATTAGATACACATGGTTCTTTTCTTGAGATCATGTTTTGAGATAAGTAAAAATCTGGTATCATACTGCTTGATAGCGGGCTGGCCGAGTTGGCCGAGATTGAACCCGGGCTGGCTGAGATTGAACCCGGGACACTAGATATTGTTTATAGACATTTAAAGATTGCTAGCACACGTTCTTTACCACTATTCACAGTGCGCTCATATAAACCAATAATAAATATTTTAAAACTATTTTTTAAACACTATTTTGATTATTAAACGACTATTGGACAAAGTTAGTTGCGTAAGTAAGTTTGTGTATGTTGTTGTTGATTTAGAAATTTAGTATTGCAACAACCTATTTACATGATAAACAATACACAACTCGGTAAGACGATCATATACCCCACTTTGCTCCGGTCGCTTCACCTTTAAATACATTCCCTATCCGGCATAATACGCTTTCTTGCTTTAGACGCGTTTTTAGTACGGTTCCTGGGGAAATAACGTTGTTCTACTGAATATATATTTGTACATTTTAATGGCCAGAAATTCCGCCAATAAATAATCCTAAATGTCCGGAAATCCACTTGTTGTTAGATTAAAAAAATTAAAATGGATCACCTAATAGCCAAAACTAATCAAATTAAAAATATTTTTTTAACTTCCCATAGGGTGTACTTACGGTAATCGCAAAAAATGAAATTTTTGCACATCTTTACGTTTCAAAGGTTTGAACATTTTGGCATACCTTAGAAAAATTTGATATATGTGTGTGTGCGTATGTATGTGCGGATACAATTTTTCGTTCACGATTTTGAAAGCGCAGATCAATTAATTTAAAAGATATGTAAAAAAACATTAGATTTCTATTGACTGGACGTGCTGATTAGTTTTTAGCAAAGACAGGCCCAGCCGTTACGGAAATACGGAGTAAAGAGTGCAAAAAATAGAAATCGAGTTGAGAGACGAAGTATCCCATTTGGATGATCTAAAAAACATTCGATTCTTAATGATGGGGAAAAGTGGTGATTAGATTTGGCAAACGCAGGTCGAGCCGTTTCGAGATACGGAGCTAATGTGCAAAAATGGCAGTTTTTTGAGAGAACTAAGTATCCGATTTAAATGATTCAAAAAAAATTCTGCTTGTGTGACGAAACGAAACGATTGCTTTTGGGGAAAGATTTTTTTTTTCAAATTTTCAAATTTTTCTTTTTTGAATATCGAAAATAATTAGAATTTTAATTTTAATTCTATCTAACGTTCTAAAGTGCACTTATATACGCCAAATAAATAATTTTAACACTGCAATTCAGTTTATATAATTCCTATAAATATTAGACAATGTCGTTTATTTACTTTTCTGTAAACATATATGAACGTCGTCATTCAATTCAAAAGCTCTAATTCTTATAAGAATTCTCATGAGAATAATAAAGGATACAGTATTTATTATAATCTATTTGAAAACATTAATATTCCTCGAATATTTCGTTACTGTACGGGTTCCAGCAATTTGCCTTAAGGCACAATGCCATACACCACTAGTTTTTATTATGAATAAGTGATGTTCTTTCTGAAATTCATAGAATAACAATTTTATTCTTTCATTATCTGTACTTAATAATAATCAGAGTACAAAATATTATATAAGTTATCGGGATATAATTTATTTAGGATACAGTATTACTCCAAAAATCTATATTAGTTGTTCCAAAGATCGACAGACTGTATTGAAATTTAAGGTGCATAGGCCATAATTGTTATAAATAAATGGAATAAAAAATGTATATTTGAAACCAATTTGTCTATAATTGTAATATTATAAGAAATAAAAGTTCTTAAAAACAATAACAATTGTTATACGAATAAAAACGTTGTTCCAAAGACTGCATTAAAATTTAAGTTCCAAAAAATGTATATTTAAACCAATTTGTCTATGATTGTAATATTTATACTAAAATGTTATATTTATTCTTATAAAAATTCTTGTTTTACGAATAAAAACGTTAACACCCGATGACTCATCCCGAATGTTTTGATAATCGTATTTCGTCTTCAGTATATGTCCGATCGCGCCGCCGGTAGGACGTACAAGAATTTGAGGCCTCGTGTTTCCGAAAAATTGTGCAATATCGAATTGTACAACTTAGGCCTGTGTTTCGCGTATCGGTATTTATTTTGAGTGAAGTGTAATATAAATTTCTATACAAGTACTTATTAAATAGTACTTAGAAACTATTGGTTCTTTCGTGCCGGTTTGTGTTTTCACGTGTTTTGCTGAAGCCATCACCATCTTGCGCACGAGGGACGCCATCGGTAAGTTATAGGTTTTATACATTTTCGTCATGTCAAAATTTGCACGTGGTCGCACGACTTTAGTGGAATTGCTAATATTAAACAAGACTTTTAATTATACTATAAGTAATTATTAGGTAATAATAAGTAATAAGTAATTAATAGAACAAATGTATTATGTACTGGAAATTACTTATCAATAAATCCCTGACGCTCGCTAGAAAACTTTCGACGTCGTCGTACCTGATCGACTGTCTTCGGTAAAATCTTTTTGCATCGCCCTCGTATAACAAAAAAACGAGATATATTGAAATTCTTTTCCAGATTTTGAAAGAATAAAACTTACGATGTTGACTGACGGTATAGTCAACCCTCCTATAAACACGGTACTCCTATAACGCGTTTTCGTTTAATATGCCATAAGATCCTTTCGATGATGAAGCTAGTAACTAGGTATTGTAAAAGGTTTTAATTAAGGTGACCATATTTTTTTGGTCAAATTCGGGACGGAGGGGAGGGGCAGTGCCTTCGAAAGAATAAATCAATTTTTTTAATCAGAATTTCGGATTTTTAGTAAGAACTTTATTATTTGATTACATTTATTACTTTTTTATCTATGGTATTATATTATATCTTATATTTTTCGATCTGTGTTTTATCGCTTGAGTCTTCTATAAAATTCTATTTAATTTTCTTTGAAATTAATTTGAAAAAAAATGGCATATGTTTGTTTGTCGCAATAAATTTACTTCTCAATTCAATTTAAAACCGGGACAATTCGGGACCAAAAAACTAAATCCGGGACATATACTGCTTTTGAAAAAACCCGGGACATAAGGTGGAAATCCGGGACTGTCCCGGCCAAACCGGGACGTATGGTCACCTTAGTTTCAATATAAATTTTATTATCGACTATTATGTGTTTTTACAATATATTTATATAAACATGCCAGTTTATATCATAGCCATATAAGACATTGGTTTTAGTAGTATCGGAGCACAGGATTTTCTAAAAAAAAAGTTCTGTTTGAGAATTGCTTTGTTGTATAACATTTTTATTAGTTTAGCTTTTGTTTCATTTCTATTATCAAATCTTTGTTATCTTCAATCGTTCAATCAATAATAAACTCTTCAATCCAATTAAAAATAACTTATTTTTTCATTATATACAGAAGAATCTAACGTCGATAGACCAAACCTCTACTAATCCAACACCCTCAAGCCCTAAGTGCGAGACTTTTTTT
>NW_020538040.1:186304887-186508115 GCF_003426905.1 Ctenocephalides felis
TAAAGCAACTTTTTACCTCAAAACAACATTTTACTTCGACTCTGAATTGCAGAACTGAATGGTGAGTCAATGAGCGCACCACGCTTAACTAGTTAAGGAACGATGCAAACTTCGAATAAACGCAAAACGATGCAAAGTGAGGTATGGGGTCTACATTTGATGCGATATAATATAATATTTTGTACGTATTCAGACCGCACGTGAAGAGCTAACCGCCCAGGCTCTGCGTCTGGTGACGTCCAGCAAATTGTTAGTGATATCAATGTCCGACTCATCATTAGCTGGTCTACAGAACACCTCGCAGCCAGTCTGACGGCATTACGGAGCATCACCGAGCTCACCCAATCCCTTTGCGTCCACACCAGCTCTCCACTTCAAACGCGTAATATTGTCCTTAAAGTCCACGATGTAGCTTCAGGTTTCCGCGAACTGGCCGCTGTAAAAGTGGGTCCTATGTCCTCATCTTCGATAAATGGTGACCCCGACCGCGGTGGGCAATTAGCTCTTCGGGCAGTGTTTAGCCGACGTCCTTGCTGCACTTCTGCGCAGCCTGCGAGTTTTCTCTCCATAGTCGGCGATCTAGAATTGATGGTTGTACAGAAGCGTGATATGGTAAAATATAGCTCATATGTTTAAATTAAGTAGATTAACCGATAGCGAAGAAATGAATGACTTTTTGTATAAAAGATAGGAAAGGGAAAACACCTTCAGCGTTCAGTAATGTGTTTTCTGCTTTTATATTCTGTTGTTTGTTGTTGTTATTGAAGTGCGCCGATGAGAATGTATTATTGAAGTACTGTGTATTAATTTTTCATGTTAATAAATATAATATTAATCACTGTGCCCCACATAATCTATGGTCGTAACAAATGTTAAGGGATAACATTTTATTCGGAATTGACTTACATCCATATTATATTATATTATTATTAAAATTTTACGTTTTTTAACATAACGTTTATAATAGTTTATACATTTTGCATTAAAATTTTTAATATATTTCGGCATTTTTATCACATTAGCCATACGGGAGTATTCTCCGCCAAAGTGACACTGATGTATGAGCCAACAAGCTGCCCAAGTTTTTGTTACCCAAATATTTTAAGACTTTTCGATCATTATCAATAATTTAAATCAGACCGATATATTGTCTGTGTGCAGAAGTCAATACATTGGATGTCGTCTACAAGCGACACTCGTACACACAGGTTGCCATGCGGATGTCGACTATAGACGACGCTCGTAGCGAAAGGGCTAATATATAAAATTTTATTAAGACACATTTTATTTTAATTTCAATACTCATCATTTCTTAAGCCGTCCATAAAAATACTGCTAAATAACATAGGTTTTCATTAATAAAAAATTCATTAAAATTACAACATTGGGTAGTATAATACTCTTATATAAATTGTACCAAACACTTTTGCTTACTTATTTTAATTAATACCAATGAAATATTTCTAGATATATTTATGTATAAAAAATATGTTAATATATTTGTTTATAGAAGCTATGTTATGAGTGCTTAAATATTGATGTGCTAAAAAAACTTTTTAATTCATAAGTTATTAATATACCTAAGATATATTTGTTTTGAAATTTTGTTCATAGTTTATTGACATATTTTATACTGTTATTGCAGCAAACTAAATTGTTGAACGATTATAATAACAGTCAACCTTCTTATAACGCGGTATCGAGATTGCGACAACCCTTTTATAACGCGGTTTTCCTTCAACTGCCCATAAGTTTATTCCGCGCTTTCTATGGATGACTCTAGTAACTAGATACTAGGATTATAATATAGATTTCAATATCGACTATTCTGTTTTTTACAATATTTTTATATGAACATGTTCTTTATTATGTCAGACCTCTTTTACAGCACTCTAATATTTCTAAAAAAATTCTGATTAAAATTTTTTGTTGGAAACATTTTTTTAGTTTAGCTTTCATTTCATCCTGTAGGGGGGTTGACTGTCCTTATATTATAATCACTTAATATTTTCTATATAATATTTGGCTATTTATACGATATAGTTAATTCCATCAAGGCAGTTAAATAATTATTGCAGTTTATCATTCCAGTTACATGATTTGTTGATAGGTCCTCTAGTTCATATAAGTTGAAATAAAATATAATAAATGTTTTCATTAAAATCATATCATCTTTAACAGCTGTGAATTATAGATGTGATGTGTCATAAAAATTGAAATAATTACTTATATGTTCAGA
Source organism: Ctenocephalides felis (assembly GCF_003426905.1). Classification (NCBI taxonomy): domain Eukaryota; kingdom Metazoa; phylum Arthropoda; class Insecta; order Siphonaptera; family Pulicidae; genus Ctenocephalides; species Ctenocephalides felis. The sequence goes on from NW_020538040.1 coordinate 186,307,127, forward strand.
CAAATATACCTAGCTGCCTATATATATAATATTCAGAGGGTATTCTCAAGAATTTGATTTGCGAGTGTGCCGTATTAGATGATCTTATTAAGCTACGATATGCCAAAGTTGACAAAAATTTTGTTAATTCAATACCAAATGACTTGGTTCAAATAGTATTGAGGAAAAGCTTTGTAATTACGCGTTTTTACATAACTTGTTTGTAAGGATTTATTGTTATTTTTTATAAAATCTATATTTCACATAATGGTATTATTTAAGAAGTTAGAAACGGAACGAGGAGTTTATGTTGTTCGAGTTTTAAAATAAAAGTAATTTATGGGACGATTCGGCCGCACAATAGGCTAATGTTATGGCAAGGCCATGTTCGTGCATTATGCTATTAAATCATACTGAATACTGTCAAGATGTCATGTATTTGTTGTGCATTCAGTCGTTTTTCACATAAACTGCAACGTCACTCGTATGTTATGAAGCTGGGTCAGAAAGACCCTGTTATCTAATCGTTTTTTTTTTTTGACATTTGTGCGTTTTCTAGGTTAGGTTTTCTATCTGACAACCTGAGACTGCACAGCTACCATATGGCTTCTGTCAATATTTAGAATGAATTTGTATGGAATATAAAATAGTCTTGCCATAACCTTGGTCTGTTATGCGGCAGAATCGGTTCAATTAGTTTTCATCTTAATTGCATCAGAGTCATTTATAAACAAATGTTAGAGAAACATATGTATATAATTTTTTATACCGTTTTAATATTAAATAATGCAATGTTGGTAGATCTCATTTAGGGTATGGTGTGGCACAGAGGTCCAATTTGACTTTTAGTAACTACAATCACAACAAATAACACATATCTAACAAACAACTTACATCGAACTATGTTCAGTAAAATTTCTAGGAAAAAAATTGATTTGCTAAGTATGTACTTTTCTAAAATTAGTTGCAGCCCATTTTTTTGCCAAGATCATACTGAATACAAATTTCGTATTATTATTTTTTATACATTTGTCATTGTTTACTTGGTCTTTGGTTCACTTGGTCCAGGATGCACTTGGTCCTTTTTACCTCAACCAAATATAAGCTTTTACAGGGTTTTAGTCTAACTTAAAAATAACAATACACCTTATACAACAATTAAATAATGTATATATATAAACTGTATTCAAGTATTGTAAACTAAACAACAGTGCTCAAAACCAAACAGCTGACAGCGAAAAGAAATACTTTTGTTAGATAATTGACAATGCGGTCTTTTATCGGCCGATTTAAGGCAGTGTCTGATTACACATCTTTTGCCCTCTACTTTAAAATAGTATCGTTAAATAATTCCAAACTTAATTTGTTTTTTGAGATAATTGGACCTTTTTACTCACGCCTCTCTCTACCCTAAATTACGTCTGTCAAAAATTTCCAATCATTTTTATAAATCCTGGATTAAAATCGTGCATTCCCAAATTAATGTTGTAGGAACTCGACTGCTGAATCACAAGAGTTTTATAATAAACAAAATCTCATATACGAATATTTGTGGAATTTTACAGGTGGATAATATAATTAGTGTTTTATAAATTTCGTATTGATTTTAGAATTTGCAAGAGATGTTAAGGAATCAATAATAAGTACTTTTTGAAAAAAATTTGACCAATAATAACGTTCATTATCAAAATGTATCATATCCAAATGGAAAGGCATTTCTGTATATGCCTGTGTCTGTGTAGAAAAATCTAAAACTGTAGATTAATTAATAGAGACAAATACTGATTTTTGGATTAAATGTGATAACAATGCATGATCATATCTAACTTTACTGTCAATATACTATAAATAATATATTCACATATTGTTTATTTTATGTACTGTTCCATGGTGTAATTGTATAGTATATACTAAATATGCTACTGATTTATAATTTAACTTTGTTTTCTATTAGCAGACTAATTTGAAATTATTTTAATACAATGAGTTTGAAATTTAGTGCATTTTATAATAACAAAGATATTTATATACATATATAGATTTTAATATAATTTTCAAATGAATATTCTATACATTCGAATATTATGCATTTTAATACAATTTATTGAAATAGCTGTAGTCTATTGTGTTAAATATATTGCAGACTGAACTGAAAACCGTTTGTTTTTGTTTAGTCTACTTTTCAGTCTAGGTTCGATCTCAACCTCGGCCATCTCGATATCAAGCAGTACGATATCAAATTTCTACTTGATGTTATAGAACTCAGGGGACGTCCATTAATCACGTGTTCGATTTTTAATGATATTGGAATTGACCTTTTTGAAAAATTTGATTTTTTCTATACTGTCAAATATTTTGGAAATTTTGAACTTTTTTCAAAGCAATCGCTATACGTCAGCTGCGTAGAAACGAAATATCAAAGCGCGTGAGCGCCGCGACGCAGTATAACGGTTAAACATTAGTACGGAATCCATATAAAAGTGAACAAAATTTGTTCTCATTATTAAAAGATCTATAAAGCATGTGATAATTGGTTGTGTATATGTCTAATGATCATTTTTGTTCGCCAATTGGCATTTTTTTTTTTTTTTATTGGATCTCCGAAACAGCTAGACCTGCCTTACCAAAAATTTCATCAATTTGTCAATACAAATAAAATGTTTTTTAAATTATACAAATCGGACGCTCCATTCTCTCAAAAAAATCTATTACCATTTTTGGCACTTCTGCCCCGTATCTTCGAAACGGCTCGACCTGCCCTTGTCAAAAACTTATCAGCACGTATCCTTATCAATACGAATCGAATGTTTTTAATTATTCTTCTAATTTTAATTATTTTTTAGTTTAATTATTCAAATCGGTTGACCCATGTTCCCGAAATCGTCGACAAAAAAATGTATCCGCACACACACACATCAACTAAACTAAAAATTGCAAGAACAAATTGGAGTAGGTAAGATTAAAAATTTATTAAACATAAAACATAACCAAAAATTACCAAATTACATATTTTAGTACGCTAATAAAACAAAAATTATCAATCTACTTCCATATCTAGACCAGAAATAAAGTCATGTTGCTTGGGATGATACCACGCCATCTCGAGCCTTTTCATCACTGCCTTGCTCATTATCTTGTAATAAAGCCAGGGCTTCTAATCGACTTTTTTCAGCTTCAGCCTTTTCCAGCAGCAAACGCTCTTCTCTCTCACTTACCTTGGCCAATTCCACAATCATACGAATTTCGTTGATGGCCATTTGTATAAATTTGAGATGGGATTCTGTGTCTTCGCGATCTGCCATAGGTTGGCGAACTGCACCACTTCTGTCTGGAAGTAAATGTCAGGTGAGATAATGGACAATTAAACTAGTGGTGTATATTTTTAGCACATTTTGTTCCATATCCGAAACGTCTGGACCTGCCTTTGCCAAAAACTAATCACCACTTTCCTCCATTATTACAAATTGAATGTTTTTTGGATCATTCAAATTGTATACTCTGTTCCTTCAAAAACTTGATTTCTATTTTCTACACCCTATGCTCTGTAACTCCAAAACGACTGGACCGACTTTTGCGAAAAACTAATCAGCACGTCTCCTTATCAATAGGAATCGGTTGTTTTCTGAACCATTCAAATCGGTTGATCTGTGCGCCCGAGAACGTAGACGAAAAATTGTATCCATACATACATACATACACACACATCCATTTTTTCTAAAGTATGCCAAAATGTTCAGAAACCTTCAAACCGTGAATATATGCAAAAATTTTTGGGAAGTTAATAGTGATTTTAATTTAGTTGCACTGAATAGGAATATATAACTTTTTTCTTGAGCAACCTTACCCTAAGAGCTACAATTTTTCTTATTTTTATTCTTACCATTCTTGATCTATAAATATCATTTTACTTACTTCTTCGTTTCATTAGTTCCACATACATGTCCCAAAATAAATCTTTGACAATAAATATTTCAGATTCTTTTGAGTAAACCAAATCTTTTATTCTGACTATTCTTGACTCCCAAATTTGAGATTCGTACTTCACATCTTGATAGCGTTTCTAGAAACATAAAAAATAATTATTAGCTACATTTTAAACAATCTTTAATTATTGTAATAATCATAATTACATCCATTTGTGCTAATGCTGTATTTAGGCTGATTATTTTGGAGTTCTTCTCGGCTGCCAGTAGGCCAACTTCATTTCGAGTTTTTTCCAATTCTCGCATGTTTCTTTGCTGGGATATAGCAATCTCTTCTCTTGCTGAAACTATAATAGAATCATGATAATTAATACTTAATTTTAAATTTTTATAAAGTTATAATTACTATTTTTGGTCTACTTACCCAATGCCTGATAACGCTTATGAGTATCAGCAATGCTGTGGAGATTGGGCGATATCTCTACAACATCTTCTAGGTATTTCTAAAATAATAATAACAAATAAGTGAATTTTTAATATTACAATACATTTTTCTTATACCTACCTCATAGGCCCTGTATTTTTCAATATGTCTTAACAAAACACTCTTGACATGATTATAAAATTCCACCTGATTGTTCAGCTCTGCAACATCAGAAAGGAGAGCATCGTGTACTATTGTTTCGGTTTCATACTGAAATAAACAATTGCACATATAACAAAAAAGCTTTGTAATCCAAATTTTATATTTACAACCTTTCTTTGAGCTCTTTCAATCTTGTCCTTGTTTTCTTTTACAAATTTGTTGAACCGCAGAAAGTGTTTTCTGAGTTCTTGTTCAGCTATCAGAATTCTTCATATTGCGATTTAAACTTTCGTGTCATTATTGCTTCCCTGCGTCTGTAGAAATATTATAATATGAGCAATCAAATAATAATATAATAAAATATATTATTAACCAACCTTGTTTCATCTAAATACATCTGAGCTGATTCTTTTTCTCGTTGTATCTCCAACATTGCACATGCAGGACCAGCTCGTGATAAATCCCATGGTGGCTTACCTCTGTAAAATATAAATATTTCTATCAAATACTAAGCAAAAACCAAAGAAAATTTATACCTAGTATCTATTATTATTATTATTGTGATATTTATCAACTTACGTCGCAGCCTTCTTCAAAAAAAGTGTTTCTTGATATTCAGCTTCCGCCTGCACAGGTGCAAAATCCAAGGGATTGTATTTAACATGGTATTCTAACTTTATTTTTTGTTCCGGTATGTTCCAGTCTTCCATTTTAAACTAAATATTAATTTATTAATGAATAATTTAGTATTATAAAAATTATACGAAGTGATTTTAAAAATAATAACTTTTGATAAAAATCAATCAAAATATTTAAACAGTCATTTGTTTTTTGAATTTGGTGCTATGGGACATGCATATGAAGTAAGTTACATCATACGTCCATGGTAATAAGGAACTTATTTAATATTTTAACCTTTGCCACTCGCGAATTTCGAGATTTATATGAATTTTGGCATCCGAGTGGAAAGGGTTAACTTCTCGTAGGGTAAGTTATTGTAATCGTCCAAAAATCGAAATTGTAATTTTTGCATATTTTTACATTTTATGGATGTACGTAGTATGTATGTATGTATACAATTTTTCGTCGACGTTTTCGGGAGCACCGCTCAACCGATTTGAATTATTCAGAAAGCATTCGATTTCTATTGATAAGGAGACTTGCAAAATTTGGTTCAGCCGTTTTGAAGATACGTAGCAAAAAGTGCAGAAAATAGAATTCGAGCTTTTGAGAGCACGGAGCATCCGATTTGAATGATTCAAATAACATTCAATTTGTAATGATGGGGAGAAATGGTGATTAGCTTTTGGCAAAGACAGGTCCTGTCGTTTCGGAGATACGGAGCAAAATGTGCTAAAAATGGCAGTTTTTGAGAGAACGAAGCATTAGATTTGAATGATACTAAAAACTTTTTGCTTGTGTTGACAAACGATGTTTTTTTGGTAAAGCAAAAAAAATTCATTTTTTTTATTTCTAAACAATATTCTAACCAAAATTCTAAAGCTCACTTAATATATACTTTAAATAAAATATTTTAATTTTGCAATTCAGTTGGTATAATTCTTAGAAATATGAGATAAGTTCCTTCATTCTAGCTCCCCTTTATTAGGTTCTGTTCAATAACTTTTCATGTAAACTTATATAAAAGTTACAAGATTTATAAGTATCTATAATACAGTATTTAGAATATTTGAAAACATTTAATATTCTTGGAATATTTCATTACTGTACGGGAAGTAGCAGCAATTTGCCTTTATTTATTATTATTTTATTTTATTATTTACTTTTAGTTTTCTATTTAGTTCTTCTATTTAGATTTCATTTTAAAATACAATTTAGTGTGACAAAAATTATGTAAAGTGATTTTAAAAACAATTTTTGCAAAAATCAAACAAAATACTTGAACAATCATTTGTTTTTTTGAATTTGGTGCCACCTTATATTCATATGAAGTAAGTAACATCGTACGTCTATGTTAAGAATAAACTTAACATGGACCTAATATTTTTTATTTTTTATGATTCCTGCCATTTTTTTATTTTTTAAGCTTCTTTCTCGAATGAAATATAATGTAGTATTTAAAATATTATACGAAATGATTTTAAAAATAATAATTTTTGACTACAATCAATCAAAATATTGAAATAGCGATTTGTGTTTTGAATTTTGCGCCAACTAACATGTGTGTGAAGTAAGCAATATACGACAAACTGTCATCCACTTGATGTAATTATTGTAAGTTTTTGTTTGATTTAGTAACTTTTAGGTTTTTATTTTAAATTAAATATATTTTAGTATCACAATTATTATACAAAAAGATTTTAAAAATAATAACTTTTGACAAAAATCAATCAAAATATTTAAATAGCGATTTGTTTTTTGAATTTTGCGCCAACTAACATGTGTGTGAAGTAAGCAATATACGACAAACTGTCATTCACTTGTTGAAATAATAAACAATAATAATATTGTTGAAATAATAAAATAATAATAAACAATGTTTATTTACTTAGTGCTCAGCCTCCATATTTGGACAAATGTATGTATTCAGTTTTTTATGAAAAGACTCTATTACAATTATTATATTAAAATATTATTTGTATTCCAGACCCAGCACTATTTTATATATAATTAATAGGTATATGATTTTATAAACCAAATCATAATAATTTATATTTTGATACGCATTGTTGCCAGATTTAGGAATCTACAAAAACCTGGTATAATGAGTGAAGAAATATCTGTTTGCAGCAGGGAACATTCCATAAAAATAAGTAATATGCATAATCATGATGTCGTTAGTAATTCTGTTATATTACTAAGAGGTACTGTAAGAAATACTAGCACATGCAATAATAGCATTATTATTAACCATTATCACAATGGAGAAATCATACAAACGTTTATGTGCAATGTCCACAATTCTGTCTTCAAATGTCTAGTACAACTGAAATTATCAATAAACCATTTTGAACTTAAATATTGCAGCAACACCATTAACTGCAATGTAGACTATAAAGTGATCAGTACTGTTCATACTGTGGCACCGGTTTTAATTATATGTGACAACCACGATGGCACTATTTCTGCTCCAGATGAATATTCAAAATCTTTAGAAAGCAGTCGCAGCAGATTGATGCTTGCTGTACAATTGATGCAATATTTCTTTGCTGAAAAAGTTTATGAGTACACAAATGCACACAAAACTTTTAACATCGAATACGAAGACGATTTACCTAAAATTTATGTCCACAAAAGCAAGTTAGATGTAAATCTTGCAAATGAAATGAACGAAATAGAATTATGGCAATATTTTGCAAAAGAACTCATGATGTCGAAACTGTCCTCGCCGAAACGCAAGTTTTTAGCTGTAATCACAAACACTGAGTACAAAAGTAGTGATGCGACAAGTTTGTGCTATGATGATATTAAAAAACTGACCAATTGCTATGCAAGTGTGGGTAAAGGGAATCTAGCTTTATTTGGAAATCCTTTCTTTTACACCTGGCCTGTGGAAATAAGTGAAGTACAAAATCGGTATGTCAACTTCTATTTTCATTCTACAAACCTATTCTAATTCTATAATCCTTAGTTTTCAGGACAACGTGCTAGAGTCCTTTATTACCCAAAACAAAGAAGTTGATCCTGTGATAAAAACCATTGGAGGTTGTTACTCGTTCAGTTTTGGGGCTGCTCTTCATGAACTTGCTCATATATTTGATTTGGGGCATACTCAATATGGTTTAATGGGTCGTGAATATTTTAACATAGATAAAGTGTTCAGTTTTGGACGATACGACTTGAATCCACAAGCTCCTTACAGTGATTTAAATACAAGTAATGATGATAATAAAAGCATGAGCTGTAATAGGAAGTCCTTCACAGTTTTTAAAAAGCCAGTAAAGCCTCAAGTTACTCAATTTGCAAAGATAGACAAAGGTTGTGCCTACATTCTATTTCTCCATAAATGGTTTAACAATCATGCTGAAACCAAAGAAGCCTTTAGTTATGACTTCAGTTCAAATGAGCTCTTTACTGCTAATTGTTTAGGTGTAGTACAACTTAGACAATTAGAGAGCGAACTTGTTGCATATAGTTTCTTGGCTGATTCTGAAACATACAAATGGGTGAGGCCTGCTGAATTTCGTAATAAATCAATGTATTTATTAGCGATAGACGTATTTGGTAATACTTTTAATTGTATTACCACAAGATGAGTGAGAATTAACACTCGATGAAACAAAGGGTAACTTGTTAATTATGAGCAGATGGAGTAATAATATTTTATACACCATAAATTAAGGAATCACTTTGTGTTGGCTGTGAAGATTGAAAGGATTAAAAATGCTGATGAGCTAAAGAAGATTTTTTCAATTAAAAAAGGGAAAATGATAACAAATTATTGAGATATTTGAATTCTAGTCAATATAATAAATATGTTTTATACCAATTGCAATGTTTATACTCATTTTTATATCTTATAATTGAAACTAAAATGTTTATAACAGGAATTAAAAGCCAACAATTTTGTTTTATATATAACTGAGTCTTTTTATAACGGATCAACATAGTTAAATGATTTTTTTTTTTTATTTATTTTTCATAGCAAGCTATACAAAGAACATTCAGCTACATTTGTTACAGTTATATATTATTAGACTGCGTGAGAAGGATCGCTATCCTGCGATAGCGCCTTCTTAGATGTTATGTTATATTTTGTAGTAAATCATTGCAGATTCTTGTTTTGAGACGCTTTGGTGGTAAAGGCTTGAGCAGATCAATACATTTGGATGACGAGCTTCGTATCTGGTGTAGTAAAGACTAATTTCTTCTTCTATAGTTGAAATTCTGAGATCTTGATGTATCAACCAATTGGGAACGTATTTTGGAGCATAGTTGTAGGCCATAGGATTATATTGGTTTAATAATTGTCTTGTATATTAGGAGTTTATTTTCTATTGTGACTTGTGATTTCCAGCCCATTAACCAATTAAGTTGCCTACGTGTTAATTCAAGCTGCTGACGCTTCTTTAGAATATGTTCATGCCAGGTTAATCTTCTATCTAAATGTATTCCCAGATATTTAACAACATTGGATACAGGAACCAAATCACCATTCAGTCTAACAGGGGGACATGAACCTTGTCGTAAGGTAAAAGTAACGTATCATAGTTAAATGATAGTAATTTTTACTAATTTTTATTTGTCTTTTTATAGCTGATCAACGTAGCTAAATAATATTTTTTTTCTAATTCTTATTCGTTTTTATGATTAAAACTAAACCGTTTACAACTGAAGACAGAAAGCCAGCAAATATATATCATAGTATTTTTTTTTTTATAATATAGTTAAATAACAAATATTTATGACTAGTAAAATATTATGTTTTGGTATTGTTGTGATAAACAGTTTGCGTAAAAATTGCGAAAGAAATGTGTTTCAAATTAGACAATTTGAGAGCTACGCAATTTTGAATTATTTTCAAAATATCTATTTATTATAATATATTTATTTGTTATATAGGTTTGAATAATTATTTATTTTGCGTGCGATTTTCAAAAAACTGTTTAGTTGTTTTTGAATCTTCGAAGAACCAACGTCGTTATGGGTAAATATTATATATATAAAAAGAAAACATATTTTTATAATCTAACTGAATATTTGAACTAACTTGTTTTATTATAAAACTGAATACGTACTACAAAATATCTTTAGAACGTGTTCATTAGAATATAGAATTTGTATCATCTAGTAAATCTAATATATATTTTTTTTTTGCTACGAGACTGGTTTCCACTGCTGTACGAGTCAGCAATCCGTTCAATTATTTGTTGCACAAAATATTTCAAGATTTTCTAATGATTATTAATTAAAATGTATTTAAAAATTAATGATTACATTTCTAAATAATAAAAACCATAATAACAAATTAGAATTCTCCATAATTTAACTCGGAGTGATAAATTGAAGCAAAATTCGACGCACTGGATGTCGTCTATAGGCGACACTCGTAGCAAAAGAGTTAAACAAAATGGATATTGTATTATTTTATTTATTATTACTAGGTTTTCGTCAAGTGACTTTATTATTCTTGGTCTTGACCTTTATCAACTTAACATTTTGCAAATATCGAAACTACTGTACTGGAGATCCACAATTGAAGTTGTGTGATGAAGGTAAAACGCATGTTGCTTGTGGACCTCTTGCAAAAGGATGGGCATCTAATTGTAAAGATCCTAAAGATATAAAATTGAAACTTGCTCAAAAACGAATGATTTTGCATCACCATAACTGGTACCGAGAGAAAGTGGCTACGGGCAAAGGACGATCAACGTATGGAACTTTTCCTAGAGCTGCTAATATGCATTATATGGTAAATAATTTATGATTAGAATTGGTTTTATGTTTGTTGAAGGACATACATAGCGCCATGGTTTGCATATTTTATGGTTCAAGTCATTCTGAGTTTTTTGGTACCAAAATTTGTGTGGGGGTATGTGAGTCAAATATGATTTTTGCTAAAGATTTCTCGAAATGGTTGCACCGATTACCTTAATTTAAAAGCTTTAAAAGTACTGGCACTAAATTACTCAGTCAACTACAAAACGTTAATATTACATAACAAATGTTACGTCAAACATAGCGGTTACGTAACCTAGAAGGTACACAGACGTCTCTGTTTCTGCTTCAAAAACGTAACGGCTATATATAGTTTACAAAACTATAGTCTTGCAAGATAAATAGCCTTGCCATTTCTTTATAATTATTAGATAAGTACAAAAGTTAATCCATGGGTCTTAAAAAAAAATTCTTAAAAAATCGAGCACGTAATTAATGGACGCCCCCTAATAAGTTGATTTTTTTCACATATATCGGAAAGTTTATGCAACTTGCTTTAAGACAAAATGCCACTTATACCTAGTTAATGTTATTTTACAGGATTGGGATGAAGAACTTGCATATTTAGCGGCGATGAATGTAAAGCAGTGCGAAATGGAACATGACGAATGTCGAGCTGTAGGTATGTACAGAATAATAAAATATTTATTTTATTAATATATTTATTAATTTAATTTTTTATCTGTGTCTTAACTTTTTTTTGGGAATTCCTTAATTAGATGTGAAAAGTGGTCAAAATCTTGGATTTATTGCATCAAGCCATCCTAAATCAGTTGAACACAATATAGGAAAAGTTATCAGAGGATGGTATAAAGAAATAAAGGATGCACATCCCAAAAATGCATACAACTACACCGGCGCAGGAGTGTTAGTATAAATTATAAACAACGTGTAAAATATATATACAGGTTGTCCCAGAACTCAACGTCAAGCCGAAAGGGGGGGGGGATAGAGTTTATTGTAACCATCCTTAGAAATACCAGAAAGAAATATATTTATGCAAGTTGAAGATTATGTGCACATAAGAAAAACCTAGAAATTTGGTCAAAATGATGAGAGAGATGGATAATGGACCTGTTTGCCGAGAGAGGGAGATAGTGACGTAAGGGTAGTGAAAATCAGGATACGTGGGTATTTTTCGTAGTGAAAATCAGGATACGTGGGTATTTTTCGTTTAGTTGGTTTTTTTTTAGCCTTTCAGATTTTCCTTAAATGCCTACAATTTTCATACGGCATGGGATAGAACTCTTTCTGATTTTGCTCTAGATTAGGGCTTCTTAAACTTTTGTCCTTCGCGACCCCATTTACAATTGCGAGTTTCTTGGCGACCCCACACATTTAAAAAAAAAATTAATATTTTTAAATGATTTATTTGTTTGGTAACAATAGAAATATACATATGCATATTTATATCTCAAATATTTATATCTCATATATATCTCGTATATTTATATCTCAAACTATATATTTTCATATGTATATATACATATGAAAATATATAGTTTGAGAATTCATTAAAAACGTATAAAAATCAAGACGTGATGTTATAAAATGATGTAAATAGTTGATATTAAAATTTCTCGCAATCCCAGAATTTTTCACGCTACTCCATTTGGGGTCGCAACTCATAGTTTAGGAAGCCTTGCTCCAGATGGTTACAATTTATCCTTTTACCACGTTCCACCTTAACGTTGAGTTCTCAGATACCCTGTTTACAATATAATTCCATTATCATTATCAATTTTTCACAGAGGTAACAAAGAAATAAACCATTTCGGAGCCTTAGCTTGGGGCCCTACTAACAGGGTCGGATGTGCAATGGCTGAATATAATAAAACTTATGATACTACACAAGGTCCTATGGAATTACGAACACGACTACTAGCTTGCAACTACGCGCCAGTAGGCAACTGGTTATATGAAGAAATGTATAAAGAAGGAACACCCTGTTCGCAATGTCCAAGTAAAAAATGCAAAAGTAAATACAAATTATGTAAAACTTTGTACAAAGGGCATAAAGGAAAACCTAACAAACCGCGTCCTAAATAATATGAAAAAAATTCATAAGTAAAAATATTTTCGCGTCCCATACAATGTGGTAAAAAAATAAAAAATATATGATTTAGTAAAAAAAAATATTTAAGTATAAATAATTTTGGATTCAAATAATATAATTGGAAAGAAAAAATAACTTCATGACTTAAGTAAAAATAATTCTGCGTCCAATATAATGTGGTAAAAAAATAAAAAATATATGGTTTAGTAAAAAAAAGATTTAAGTAAAACTAATTTTGGGTTCAAAATAATGTGGATAAAAAAAATATCATTCATTCAAAAGGATTTCAGTAAAAATAATATATAATCACGGTAGAACCACGTTAAGACGACATGTTTAATACATTTTCACGCATAATACGTCGGTTTCTGCACAGAAATATCCCATATCCCTCTCGCATAATACGCTTTTTGGACGCAAAAGACGCGTTTTTGATCCGGTTTCTGGAAAGTCGTCTTAACTGGATCTTAATGTAATATTGTTAAAAAATTCATTTGATAAAAATATCGTTTAATAAAATAAGAAATTCAAATGTGGTTAAAAATATTGTTTAACATTTAAGGATATAAGCGTAAATAATATTATATATATATGAATTGTTATATTTTTTATTTAATTTATTTTTTTGAGTAACTGATGAGCTTAAAAAAACTACCCTATAGGTAAAAATAATTTCGCGCCCAAAATAATATGATTAAAAATAAAAAAAAATTATCATTTAGGAGGAGTCAAGTAAAAATAATTTCGCTTTCAAAATAAATAAGATACATCTTATTAAATAAAACTGTGGTTAACAAAAATGATTTAAATAAAATTATTATATATAATTATTTTTGTAAAACTAATTTAAAAAATCCACAATTAAATTTTGATTATAGTTTTATTTTATTATGGCATACAATTTCATATAGCAGATAATTTATTAACACATTTTATTATAATAATGATATTCACTAGTCTCTATATAATAAATTTAATTAAATAACATAATTCATATAAAATGGTCTAGATACTTAACTATATGATGATATTTATAAATATATATTATATTACATATGTTTTACGCTAATGATAAAAACATTACAATACATGAGGAATTAATAATCAGTAATTCCGTATGAAGACGATTAAAGAAACGATAAAATTTTTGAAAAGGAACATTACCGTTTACTTAGTCAATAAATATGTCAATAGTGATTATGAAACAATATATATATTTGAGGGAAGATTTATATTAATTTAATTTACACACTATCTATGACTAGTATCTGATAAAATGATGACAGATGCCCTGGGTACGAGACCTTTCTGCTCTACCCGGCAGCAAAGCAACCATTTAGCGTCAACTTCCAGGATCAGTTGTAGGGTTTCGCCTTCGTTGAACGACAGATGACCAGCATCAGAAGTCATTCGGTGGCACGTTGTCTTGCAAGTCCTGGAAGTAAATGATAAATTCACTAAATATTTCATTAGTTGGCCAAATAACTATCCTAATTGTTAACTTCCCGAAGGAGAAATTTATGATATCGTCAGAAAATCCGATTTGATAATTGTATGTTTTAAGTCATTCTGAATCACGTGAGACCAAAATTGGAAAAAAGTATTCAACAGCAATCAGAACTACTTGTTCTTTAAGCTAATTGTTTTTGAAGGCTTAACCTAATATTGCACAAGACGGTGGCAACCCAGCGGTTAACCATCTCCTTTGTGGCGTGATTTTATTAGGTATATATGACCTAATGGCTAAGTTGGCTTTTTTCTCTTGAGATCATGTTTGAGATGCATGATCTCAAGTAAAAATCTGGTATCACACTGCTTAATAGCGAGCTGGCCGAGGTTGAGATTGAACCCGGGACTAGGTATTGTTTACAGGTTTTTAAGGAATGCTAGCATACGTTCTTTACCACTATCCCACGATGGGCTCATATAACAAATAATAAATAAATATTTTTTAGAATTATTTTGGATTACACGACTATTGGACAAAGTTAATTACGTAAGTTTGTGTATGTTGTTGTTGATTTAGAAATTAGCCATTGCAAAACCTATTTACATGATAAAGCAATAAACAATTCGGTAAGACGATTATAATATCCCACTTTGCCTCGGTCGCTTCACCTTTAAATATATTATCCCTATCCCTATATATTTTTGGTACAGTTCCTAAAAAATCGTCTTAACATTGTTCTATTGAATATATATTTGTACATTTTAATGGCCAGAAATTCCGCCAATAAATAATCTTAAATATCCGTAAATCCACTTGTTGTTAGATAAAAAATTAAAATGGATCACCTAATAGCCAAAACTAATCACATTACAAATATGTATTTTTTTTCCTTCCCATAGGGTAACTTATAGTAATCGCAAAAAAATATTTTTTTTTTGCATATATTCACGTTTTCAAAGGTTTCTGAACATTTTGGCATACCGCAGAAAAAATGGATGTATATATGTGTTCGTATGTATGTGCGGATACAATTTTTCGACCACGATTTTGAGAGCGCAGATCAACTAATTTAAAAGATGTAAAAAAACATTAGATTTCTATTGACTGGGAGACGTGCTGATTAGTTTTTGGCAAAGACAGGTCCGGCCGATACGGAAATACGAAGCAAAGAGTGCAGAAAATAGAAATCGAGTTTTTGAGTGAACGAAGTATCCCATTTGGATGATCCAAAAAACATTCGATTCTTAATGATGGGGAAAAGTGGTGATGAGATTTTGGCAAAGGCAGGTCGAGCCGTTTCGAAGATACGGAGCTAAATGTGCAAAAATGGCAGTTTTTGAGAGTACTAAGTATCCGATTTAAATGATTCAAAAACTTTCTGCTTGTGTTGACGAAACGATTGCTTTTGGGGAAAGATTTTTTTTTTTTTTTAATTTTCTAAAAAAATTATTTTGAATATCGAAAATGATTCGGATTTTAATTTTAATTCTAGCTAAAGTGGCTCGCCTGTAGGTAAGCGGTTAAGAGCGACGGGACTTGTTTCAGAGGTCCCGGGTTCGATACTGTTGTCAGGCAGCAGTGACAACGATTTTCACTTGGAAATATAGATAGCAATATGTTTCCAAGTGAAAATAGCCCTTGTCCGGAATTGCTGCACCAATAAAAAGTCAGCCCTATTGGATTAATTCTAATAATAAAAATCATCAAATATGGATGGATTAACCATTGGGTTACCATCTAAAAAGACGAAGTAAGGAGAAGTTTCAGCCAACAGCTCATGGGACGTAAGGTTCTGATTGCTGTTAAAAATATGAAAAAAAAATTCTAGCTAACGTTCTAAAGCTCACTTATCATATACGCCAAATAAATAATTTTAATATTGCAATTCAGTTTATATAATTCCTATAAATATTAGACAATGTCGTTTATTTACTTTTCTGTAATCATATATGAACGTCGTCATTCAATTCAAAAGCTCTTAATTCTTATAAAAATTCTCATAAGAATAATAAAGGATACAGTATTTATAATAATCTATTTGAAAACATTTAATAATCTTAGAATATTTCGTTACTGTACGGAAAGTTTCAGCAATTTGTCTTAAGGCACGATGCCATACACCACTAGTTTTTATTATAAATAAGTTTTGTTCTTTCTGCAATTCATAGAATACCAATTTTATTTTTCATTATATGTACTCAATAACAATCAGAGTACAAAATATTATATAAGTTATCGGGATATAATTTATTTAGGATACAGTATTACTCCAAAAATCTATATTAGTTGGTCCAAAGATCGGCAGACTATATTAAAATTTAAAGTCCATAGGCCATAATTGTTATAAATAAATAGAATAAAAAATGTATATTTGAACCAATTTGTCTATAATTGTAATATTTATTCTTATAGAAGTTCTTGTTATTCGTTGTTCCAAAGATCGACAGACTATATGAAAATTTAAGTTCCAAAAAATGTATATTCAAACCAATTTGTCTATAATTGCAAAATTTATACTGAAATGTAATATTTGTTCTTATAAAAGTTCTTGTTTTACGAATAAAAACGTTAACACCCGATGACTCATCCCGAATGTTTTGATAATCGTATTTCGTCTTCAGTATCTGTCCGGTCGCGCCGCCGGTAAGACGTACAAGAATTTGAGGCCTCGTGTTTCCGAAAAATTGTGCAATATCGAATTGTACAACTAAGGCCTGTGTTTTGTGTATCGGAATTTATTTCAGTAATGTGTGATTTTAATTTTTATATACGTATTTATTAAATAGTGCTTAGAAACTATTGGTTGTTTTGTGCCGGTTGTGTTTGCACGTGTTTTGCTGAAGCCATCCATCACCATCTTGAGCACGAGGGACGCCATCGGTAAGTAGTAGGTTTTAGACATTTTCGTCATGTCAAAATTTGCACGTGGTCGCATATATTTGATCATCATGGAATTTGCTAATATTAATCAAGACTTATTAATTATACTATTAGTAATTAATTGACCAAATGTGCTGGATAATTGGAAATTACTTATTAATTAATCCTTAACACTCGTTAGAAAATTTTCGACGTCGTCGTAGCTGATCGACTGCTTTCGGTAAAATTTTTGCATCGCCTTCGTATAACAAAAAAAACGAGATAAAATATATTAAAATTCTTTTTGAAAGAATAGACTAAATAAAAACTGTCAACCCTCTTGTAACACGGTACTCCTATAACACGGGTTTTGTTCAACAGGCCATAAGTTCCTTTCGAACCATACTAAATAAAGACTGACCTATAGTCAACCCTCTTATAACACGGTACTCCTATAAAACGGTTTTTGTTCAACAGGCCATAAGTTCCTTTCGAACCATACTAAATAAAGACTGACCTATAGTCAACCCTCTTATAACACGGTACTCCTATAACACGGTTTTTGTTCAACAGGCCATAAGTTTCCTTTTGAACTATGGATGACTTTAGTAACTAGGTATTGTAAAAGGTTTTAATATAAATTTTATTATCGACTATTATGTGTTTTTACAATATATTTATATAAACATGCCAGTTTATATCATAGCCATATAAGACATTGGTTTTAGTAGTATCGGAGCACGGGATTTTCTAAAAAAAAAAGTTCTCTGTTTGCAAATTGTTTTGTTCGATAACATTTTTTTAGTTTAGCTTTTGTTTCATTTCTTTTATCAAATGCTTATTATCCTTATAATCATAATAAACTCTTCAATTCAATGAAAAATAATTTCATTCTTTATTTTTTATATACAGAAAAATCTCACTAATCGAACATTTCGATAGACCAAGACCTCTACTAATCCAACACTCTCAAGCCCTAAGTGCAAGACTTTTTTTGGCAACTTTTCCAATATTTCCAATATCATATATTAAAAACTATAACTTCTACACAATAATCCAGTAATCCAAACATTCCAGTAAACCGACACCCTCTGGTTTTTAATAGTATCGGGTTAGTGAGATTTTGAGTACATATATAAACTCTTCAATTCAATTAAGATAATTTATAACTTATCGTATCTTTTGTATTTATTGGTCACCATATAACGCGGTACAAATGCTGTGATTTGTATGAACTTTCTTATAGCATGGTTTCCATATAAAGCATATTTTTTGAAGCGTTATAGTTAAAATGCATATATGATATCGAGTAAAATTGAAATTAAAATAGTCTCTCGGGGCATTTCTGTAATATGAATACATTCATATTACTATTACATACATATTTTATATAATACCATAA
The DNA here is from genome assembly GCF_003426905.1 of Ctenocephalides felis. NCBI lineage: Eukaryota > Metazoa > Arthropoda > Insecta > Siphonaptera > Pulicidae > Ctenocephalides > Ctenocephalides felis. The sequence goes on from NW_020538040.1 coordinate 186,325,781, forward strand.
AATAATGGTCAACCACTGGGTTGCCTTCTAGAAATACTTGGTTAAGGAATGAACATCACAATAGCTTATAGAACACATAGTTTTTGTGGCATCAGGGTATTTCTGTAATATGTATTCACTTCGCTATTAAAAATATATTTCATATAATACCATAAAATGATGGTCAACCACTGGGTGGCCTTCAAGAAATACTTGGTTAAGGAATGAACATCACAATAGCTTATAGAGCACGTAGTTCTTGTGGCATTGAGCTATTTTTGTAATACATATTCACTTTGCTATTACAAATATATTTCATATAATACCATAAGAGAATGGTCAACCAAGGGGGTGCCTTTAAGAAATACTTGGTTAAGGAATGAACATCGCACTAGCTTATAAAACACATAGTTTTTGTGGCATCGGGGTATTTCTGTAATATACATTCACTTCTCTTACACAAATATATTTCATAAAATCTCATAAGGTAATCGTAAACCAAGTGGTTGCTTTCTAGAAACACTAGGTCAAGGAATAAACATCACATCACAACATCTTATAGAACACATAGTTCTCGTAGCTAATCAAATATAAATAACAATATACACAGATCTATCATTTCTTCCATCTATCATTCACTTACCTATTTTTCTTATTAGTTTTGGTTTTATTTGACCTAAGCTGAGAACTCGAAGCAGTCCGCCTTGATATTGATGGCTTTGAAATATCCTTCAATTCATTATTCGAAGATTTGTATGGCAAACTTGTTGGGCGAACTGAATGCTTCGGTTCAACTTTCATATCAACTCTGCTTGTCCTGAAAAAAAATTATACACACTATATAAAAATATGGCATTGAGTAAAGTTTAGTAGTATTACTCTGACTTCAAATAAAAATACAATTTTGAGTAAAAATAGGATCCTGTAATGATATAACACAAAACAAGTAATTGTCCTTTAATATAATATGGTGCATCCTCATGGGGTATCATATAGATTTATTGAGTTTATTTAAATATTAAAATTTCCATGTAGTAAAAAAATTAACCATTTGAATGTGAATTTGTCCTTTACGTAACAATCTGGAGTCTCGTTTGGTAAAACTATTTTAACTGGCAAGATGCAGAATGTAGTGTTTCCTAACATTTATTTGTGTTATAACGATTTATATTTATGAAAAGAAATCAATTGATAATGGAATAATTATGGCATACCAAAAAGAGTTTCTGCACTACTCAAATATTATTTTATTAACTTCCCGTAGGGTAAGTTATTGTAATGGGCCGAAAATCGGAATTAAAAATTTTTACATTGCTCGACGTTTTGAAGGTTTCTGAACGTTTTGGCATACCTCAGAAAAAATGGATGTGTGTGTGTGTGTGTATGTATGTGTGGATACAAATTTCCAGTCACGTTTTAGGGCGCACGGATCAACCGATTTGAATGGTTCAAAAAACATTCGATTCCTATTGATAGGGAAAAGAGCTGATTAGTTTTTGGCAAAGGCAGGTCCAGCCGTTTCGAAGATACGGAGCAAAGAGTGCAGAAAATAGAAATCGAATTTTTGAGAGAACGGAGTATCCGATTTGAATGATCTAAAAAACATTCAATTAGTAATGATTGGGAGAAGTGTTTATTAGTTTTTGGCAAAGGCAGGCCCAGTTATTTTGAAGATACGGAGCTAAATATGTAAAAAATAGCAGTTTTTGAGAGAACTAAGCGTCCGATTTAAATGATTCAAAGAACTTTCTGCTTGTCTTAACAAAATAATTGATTTTGGAAAAAAAAATTTGTTCCAATTTTTTTTTTTTTTTTTTAGTTTTTTTAATATCGAACATATTTCAGATTTTATTTTATTATTTTATATTAGACAATGATACAATATTTATAATAATTTATTTGAAAACATTCAGTATTCAACGGGAAGTTCCAGCAATTTGCCTTAAGGCACGATGCCATAATAGCCTCAAGACAGAATTCCACTTACAGCTAGTTTTGTCTAGTTTTGTTTAATTTGAGTTCAGATTACTTATTTTATCAAATTTCTTTAATTTAATCATTTTTATCACCATAACAATAATATTTTGAATTATACAGCGGCCATTTTTAAAACAATGTCAATACAATTGCCATCTTTAAAAAAAGCCCAAAATTATTGTTTTACTCAGTTTTGTTTCTATATAAGACTCAATATTTTATTTAGTAGATCAAATTTTTACATTTTACACCATAAATAAAATTCATAATTTAGATAATGCAAAGATAAATCTAGATAAATCACTGTTATCACCATAACAAAAAAAAAAAAATTCAGCAGTCATTTCTTAAACAATGACATTCCACTTAGATAAAAAAAAAACAAAATAATACTCAAAAATTCCTTTATATTGATTTTATATCTCACCTGCTGTTTGCTGTATTTGGTCTAGTCGTAACAACTGGTTTGGCTACCACGCTTCCCGGTTTCTTTGAAGCAATTCCGTTAGTTGTTCCGCTTGGACTCTTTCTGATGGGAACTGGTATCGACCTGGTTAGGAAATCAACATTTAGTTGTAGTAAAATATCAATTGAAAATGTAGATGAAAATAGCCCTTCTCCCCTTGAAAATATGGTTGGTAGTATACTTCCAAATGAAAAAAGCCTTTCTCCCCTCAAAAATATAGGTGAAAATATGCTTTCAAGTGAAAATAATTCTTCTCCCATTGAAAATATAGATGGAAATGTGCTTTCAAGTGAAAATAGGCCTTATTTCCTTAAAAATATAAATGGAAATATGCTTCCAAGTGAAAATAGCTCTTCTACCCTTGAAAATATAGATGGAAGTATGCTTCCAAGTCAAAATAGCCATTCTCCACATGAAAATGTAGATGTAGATATGTTTCCAAGTAAAAATAGCCCTTTTCCCCATGAAAATATAGATGTAAATATGCTTACAAGTAAAAATAGCACTTTACCATTTGAAAATATAGATTGAAATATGCTTCCAAGGAAAAATAGCCCTACTCGTTTGAAAATATAGATGAAAATATGCTTCCAAGTGAAAATAGCCCTTCTCCCTTTGAAAATATAGATGGAAATATGCTTCCAAGTGAAAATAGCCCTTCCCCCTTTGAAAATATAGATGTAAATATGTTTTCAAGTGAAAACAATCCTTTAGCTTTTAAAAATGAAGATGGAAATATGTTTCCAAGTCAAAATAGACCTTTCCCCTTTGGAAATATGCTTCCAAGTGAAAATAGCCCTTCTCCTTTTGAAAATATAGATGGAAATATGCTCTCAAGTAACAATAGCCTTTCCCAGACATTGGTGCATTAAATTAGTTTTACAGAAATTCTAATAAAAACTTCTCTCAAATAGAGGTTAGCTAAAGCTATAGAAATTACATATTTAAGAAGTATTATCTCGACAGCTCATAGGCCTCTTTAAGTTTAATTGCTTTTCAAAATAATTTGCTATTGCATTAAAACAAGCCAGATTTATTCAACTTATATAATACCAAAATATTTGTTCTTCAATTACAAATTCCTTGCATTACAAAATAATTCATAATAAGTCCTTTACCTCTTGGGCTTCTGAATAGAAGGTGAAATAGCATTGGATTCTGGTTTAATCGGTGAAGTCACTGGCCTGGGGATCTTAGATTTCGTGTGCACTGCAGGGGGTTGAGTATTAACTTGCTCGTGCCCTGCCATTGCTTCCCATTTCTGCTGTAAGGTACGGAATTTCACACCTTTATTATCATTTTCTTCCGACGTCTAGAAAGTGTGACAAAAAACTATGTAATTTTGAATGTTTTTCCAATATTTTGGTAATAAAAATTAAACAAGATGACACTGATTCTTTGAAATAAAATATGATAAAAGATATTTTTATATGATGAACCTGAGACCGATTCTACTCACATTTTCTTTAACTGTGTTATCATTCTCCAAGCTATCACAATATTCAACATCGCTTATCAAATGATCGTATGCATTATGCTTAAAATAGCTTGGTGGAACATCAGACCAACGTTTCCTTGAGTTATCCTCATGTTCCATTATAAAACTTGTATCGATGGTACTCATGGGCCTCTGTAAGGATAGTCTTTCTGGAACGCGCCTCGTTTCATTCTCTAAGTCTTCTAATAATTTCTTGTCAGCTGTTTTCATTCTATTTGTATTATGGACCAAAGCTTGTAGGTTGAATGGTAGGATAGATAATGGTTCTAATGATGCCAATAAGGTGTCAAATAATGATCGATGAGAATTTCCACCAGCGGAGTCTAATAACATGAAAGAATGTTCTGAATAATGCTTCTTTAACACAGATTCGCGAGTCTTGATGTAGGCTACCCATCCATCCAGGGAGTGCACACTAAAGATATAATAAATTGATTATAAACCATATTTCTTTTAAATTTCAATGTTTTTAAATTTGTAGTTTAATAACTCACTTTAATAATCCAAAAACAAATGCATTAAATTTATCCAGAATGTCTGTGATGCCACTAACGTTTATTGCCATAACAAGCTCACTCAAAGATTGTGTTACTGGACCTAGAATTAAATAATATGTCTTGATATTCTCTGTAATTAGGTAGAACTATTTCTTATTCCTAAGTTCTAATTACCTAATTGTGCTGATGCCTCCACAACATGCCAAACAGTATTGCTCACATTTCCAAAAGAAGTTTCAATATTAGGTTTCAGTCCGTCAGAAAACAATGCAAACAAAGCTGGACAAAATGTCAGGAGAATTAAATTTCTGCAAGCCGGTGTAAGAGATGAATCACCCAAAACTTTTAACTCGGTTTCATTTGTAGCAGTTGAAAAGTGTTGTATTATTTTTTCCACTGCATTTGTCACAGTCGACACTAGCACTGGAAAATGATAATGGAATAAATTCAGATATATTTTTTTACAAATGCATTTATAGATTTATTCATCATTTCTTACCAAGCTTTTTGTTGATTCCTGATAACGGTTTTTCTGATTGATTATCGGCTGGTGCATTTGTGTCCTTATTACCACTTACGACACGTCCATTCTTAGCCTGAAATTAAAATCAACATTATAATTGAATTATATTCAATATAATTTTATATTTTTTTTCAAATATAATTTCAATACTTACATAAGATAAGCGATTAACAATTGCAGAAACATTTGGTGAATTGGGAGGCGTTTCAAGATGACTGCCTTTAATTTGATTTACAGTCAAATCATTCGATTTCAAATGAGCAAACGTTTTCTTGGTTAAATTATTCAGATCGTTTTCAGCATTATTAGTTTTCAGTTCCACTGAATCATCTTTGTAGCACTCATTTTTATTGTTCATTGCGAGGTATTGCAGATAATTGAGACTTTCAGCATACTTTTTCTGTCTCCTCGCATTTGTGATAATTGAGTTATTGCATTTCGATTCTTTGGTATTTTCTTGATACTGTTTGAGCAGCTGGTATGGATCATCCAATGAAATTCTTTTGGACGCCTTATCCATATTGCTGCATTCTATATTGTCCGGTATAACGTCACAAGCACTAAATCTTTTTTGAATTATTGATGGGTATTTGGTATTACTAGAAGTGCGGTTTAGACCCCTTGGTAAAGGTGGCCTGGGAGGAGAAGCTTCTGATATATCAGGCATGTTTTCATGTATCCCTGATATATGTCTGTGATGCTCGTGCATTGCTTCGGTGCTAGAATTATCATAGTGATAAGCAAATGATGGGTTGACATTAGTATTACAGGAAGGACTATTTTGTGAAGATGAATCTGTTAAGATAGTGGATGATCCTCTGTATCCAGATGAAGGTTGAGTAGCAGTACTAGAACTAGAAGATACATTTGTAATGTGATTTCCCGTTAAAACATTTCCATCGCAGCTCAAAGGCCTCTGTTTGTGCCTTGCAGGGGGTGATACACAAAACAACGGTTTTTCTTCAGCCTTTAGGAAATCTTCTTTCTTGTCCTTCATGTGTTCTGATAATTCCGGGATGTCAACTAAAATTTTCCGGTATTCACAAGGCAAGAGCATGGTTAGGGAATCCCAATCCCTTATATGTCCAAAGCCTGTTTTACGAAGAGCCTCAACATCATTGCAGGATAGTGGCCGACGGTGTGCAAAACTTACATTTTTGTCAGCCTGACTGAACTTTTTGTATTTCAATGGGTATAGCAGCATTTTGCTACAATCACTGTTCGTATGCAGGAAGTTCAAGTTGGGCAACGTGTAGCTGGGATAAATTACGTATATCGGTATCTGCTTGTCGTTGTTTTTGAGTTTAGACAAGAACGATGGCTCAATCACTTTCATAAAATCACTTATTTGACTAGATTTATCACAATGTCTACGTAACGAATTCGCTAGAAAAGAAGTTTGTACACTACAATCTATGGCCGCCGCCGCTTGACAATGGGTCCTATTCGTAATTTTCGACAAACAGTTGATTTGCGGAATTTTGGTATTCTGCGTACCTTCTGATGAGCTGCAGCTCAACACACTAACACTGCCGTTGGAGGAAACACTGCCACTCGCATTGTACAATCTCCCAAAACGGTTTTTATGATTATTACAAACTATGTGCTCGAAACTATTGTTATTATTCACATTAAACAAGTGTTTGGATTCTTTACAATTGGTTTGAGTTAGATTATTCTCGTTGAAAATTGATTTCACCGCCGTATTCTTGCTCAAAGTTTTCAGTTCTGTATCCCCTACATTGTTGGTATTGTTTTGGATCGAGATCAATCTATTGTTAGTATTCAAAATTTTAACATCTGGTGAATTCTGCCTGTAAGCATTCTCATTGGCATAGGATTCGCCGCTGTCGCCTTCTGAATTGCTCGCTCCCCAACATTCTGAAGATTGGTCCATGCAGATGCTCATGCGTTCGTTGCTGATACTCCTTTGTTTCATAAACAGTTGAACCAGGTTAAAATAATGATTCGGTTTGTTCAAGACATTTTGTCCACCTCCCGTTGTGTTATTCGAACCGCCCATGTCGGAAGAAAGTGATCCAGAAGCGTTGAATAATTTTGAATCGCGAGTGTGTAGTGGCAATTTCGAATTTAACTGAAAAATTTTAAATTTATAACAAAACCATTTGAAAATAATAATTTTCATTCAAAACTATTATTCTTACAAATAGGTTCCTAGCCTTGGCTATATTTCTTCGCGAACGCTTCCTCACAATGGAACTGCAACCGCCCTCAGTTAAATTTGGCATACTCCGACTTTTATGTACATTTATCATGCTATGATTATTTCCCAATGACGTATCGTCACAAGACATATTGTGATGTCTAGAAATATAATATTTTATTACAGCATTTTAATAAAAAATAATATTTTTATAAAGAAAATTACCTCAAAAGCAGCATCTCACTGGATCGCTTTTTCAGTTGACTCCAGGTGGTGTAGCCCAATTCCGAACCCATTGAGGAGCATACAGAATTTGTTGTCTTGCTTACGTTCTGTTTCTTCACCGAATTTTCTTTTTCTGAAATAGGAAAGATATTGTTATTCTTATATATGGTAAAACATGAACTTCAGAAAATTATTGAAACACATTTTTTGGCGAGTTATCATTACATCCGACAATTTATCGTTTGCTCGAAGAGTAAGAGTAAATATTTGAATAAGAATGATAATTTGAATGGTAGTCAATATTGTGAAAGCAGATAATAATCTATACACAGTGACATGAAATCATTAGCACGATTAAAAAAGATGGAGAAATACATTTTAATGAAATCTAAATAATGATTTATTGGCATCAATAGATGAAAATCATGAGTTGAGTTTTATCTTTTGTACTACTTGATTGATTTAATTTTGCAGATGTATTTCTCACTGGATTTTTAAGTTAGTTATTAATACTTATTAGTTTTTTTTCAAAAATGTTCTTTGCGTACAATTAGGCGTATAGTCGTACCACCTATACTCTTAGTCATACTAAACTACTACATAAGTCTGTGATCAGTTTTCTCCAAGATGAACAAAATTATGAACATAGATAAAAGAAGAGTATGATTATGAAATTTATGATTATGAAATTTATGATTATGAATTTATGATTATGATTATGAAGATTATGATTATGAAAATAATACTCAAAATTAAATAATCCCAAAAAGCTACGAATATGCTTATAAAATTATTAATTTTGGGTTTTAAAAAATTGGCAATGGAATTGTTCATGAAGATGAAGCCATTATAGATTACATCCATTTGGTGATTTATCTTTTGAACAAAAATTGTTGAATATTATATTGAAGCATTATTTGTATTGTATTGAACCATTATTTCTCTTCTTATTAAATTGGTACGAGTAAAAAAAAATTGTGCAGGTACCATTTAAGCAACAAGGCCTTGGCAGTTGCAAATTAAAACTACTGACATAACCTAAAAAAATACTATTTAAATATGCCGGAACGATTGCCAAATAAGCCATATAAATGAACTTTAGCAAGGAAAGAAGTTACAATAATCCATTATAATTGTCGCACATAATGTTCAAGCATCAATACACAATGAGTTACTGAATCAAAAATCTAAACACAAAAACCGTTTAGGTTCTTTTTGGCGAACCAAAAAATTGCGTAACATTTTTTTTATTTTAATTATATTTTTAACAGCAATCAGAATTTTACGTCCTATGAGCTGTTGGGCTGAAACTTCACCTTACTTCGAATTTTTAGGTGGTAACCCAATGGTTACTTAATCCATCCATATTTGATGATTTTTGTTATTAGAATTAATCTAATAGGGCTGACTTTTTTATGCATAACAAATAAAAATTTTCCAATATTTCCACTTACCCAATTCGGAATATTCGCTCTCCTCCGAATACATGGTCATGCTGCCTTCAAATGCGATGGTGTAGTTATTCTTATTGGCCTGACAAGTCAATATCAGATCCTGCTCGGAAAGCATGTCCAGGGAATCCACGCTGAAGTTGACGTCCAGTATCGGCGTCTCTTTGACGGGCGAGAACAGAAGCTCCGACTTGGTGATGGACATGTTATCTCGTACCGATGCCGAAAGATCATCGCACTGAAAGTGTCACACATTCATTTGCATAAGCCGATAATAATTGAATTATAATGAATTGAAGATTAAATGTTGGACGAGTAACGTAAGATTAGTGATAAGATGTACATGTTTGCCAACAAAAAAAATATTTTAATTTTTTTTTGTATAAAAATAAAAATTGGGTATGAGGACACTATGAACAATCGCAAGATAATTCATTATGGCCTGCATTTTAAAACATCAGTTTTCTTCTATTTTTTTCAACTTGAAGTTTATTCTTGCGAAAAAATCCGTTTTGCTAATTATGTTTTCTCGACGTTCGAAGTCATTCTGAATCGAGTTAGACCAAATTTGAAACAAGTATGTTTGTGTGTATGTGTATGTGAACCGATTTTTGCTAATTATGTTTCCTCGACATTCAAAGTCATTCTGAATAGAATTAGACCAAACTTGGAAAAAGCATGTTTGTGTGTATGTGTACGTGAACCGATTTTTGCTAATTATGTTCCCTCGACGTTCCGAATCATTCTGAATCGAATTAGACCAAATTTGGAAAAAGTATGTGTGTATGTATGTGAACCGATTCTTCGTAAATGTTAAACAATTTTTTTTACGACTTCAATGAAACTTTGTATAACGATAGATTATGTAGTATGAAATAGCATACTACAATATTATAGGCCTACGATAAGCGGTTGAATTATAAAAAATTCTAAGTTTAGATTTTTGCCGAAGCATCTGTGTTAGTACTCCTTGGCGTTTCGTAGGTACTACTGATTACAGTTGATGTCCACACTCAAATAAAATACTTTTTTAAACGTAAAATGGATGAATTGGAATGTGTTAAACAATTTAATTTATTTTATACAATTACAGATATATATTATTAGTATGTTTAAAAAAACATCATTTGAAAATCGCATTGATAAAATTTTAAGTAAAAGTGAAAATTTTATTCAACTTAAAAAGTTGAATGAATAGAATCTTAATTCTTGTTAAGTTTATTATGCATACGTATCGGAAGTTTATGCAACTTGTATTAAGGCAAAATGCTACTTACAACTAGTTTTTTTTATTAAAACTTACATATGTTCTTGAAAATGTTGGACGATAATATTCTAAATTGTATAAAAATCTCCTACATTGCCAGTGAATGTGGTAAACCGTTGGAATATTCTAAACGACTGAAAATGTAGAAAGATTGTCCTAAAAATGTTTGTAAATTATCTTAAATGATGTAAATTATCTTTTGCATATTGTCAGAAAATGTTGTAAATTGTCTACCAAAGTTGGAGGTTGTCTGAAAATTCCGTAAATTATTTTAAAAAATATGTAGATCATCAGAAAATGTTGTAATTTTTGAAAACATTGGAAATTCTCTATATTGTAAAATAAATTATGATGCAAATTGTATGAAAGTATTGTAAATTAGTAAATATTGTAAATTTTTGAAAAGGTAACACTTCAAAGACCATAATATATATAATAATATCAGAAAAATTTTCACGAGCGCCATGGTGGAAACTTTATTAGATAATTCAGTTAAAAATGATCAAGGAAACTTATGTATCAATGAATTTTTTCGCCAAAATTCTTGGAAACACTATTCGAACTTTTTTTGATTGACGTGGCCTTCTACCGGCTAAGGTAAAACTTCTTAGCGTCAGTCACATATAACTGACATGGCGTATAACGTGTTTTTCTTCAAAGGCAAAAATGACGAATTTTTTAATCTATATGTTTGGAATCAATAAATTATTTGTCGTCAGTACATAGTTAGTAGAACATTAAAGTTAAAATAAATGTGATCCATAAAAATGAAACATCGTGGGCATCTAGATTGACATCATACGTTCAAGAAAAAAAGCGATGACATAATTTTAATTGATATATATATATATATATATATATATATATATATGTATATATATATATAATGTATATGCAGAAAAAACACGATCTATCGAGTTCCATTTCCTAAACAGTGTTATTTTTTCTTCCAAGTTCACATTAGCATAATTTAATTATGTCGCAGTAATATTTGCATATGACTTGAAAATATGTAAATCGCAGCAAAAAAGTTTATCTTCAATATTCGCATATTAATCATTGCCACTTTCTCGTCACACATCTTAAATTAAAAAATAACTTATGTTTAAAAAAATAACTCAGAATTCTTCATTTATCAATTTTTTTTTATAATTAATTAAGCGTGATATGGAACGCACATTTGCATAATTTTATTATTAATCAAAGTCTTTTAAATGTGTTATGTTTCAGAATGTTATTCATATGTCATCGAACGATTTGGAAATTTTTAATAGACTTTTTATAAGCAACTCAATTATGTAAATTAAAATTTATAAATCCTAAATGCATATAATGATGCATTGATTTCGTTATATAACTTAGGTTCCTGTAAATTAGTCTTCGCTGATATTCAAAAAATATATAAATTTTAGAATTCATTAGTAATAATTTTTATAAATATAGTAGGTCGAATGATTATAAAAATCAATAATTAGTTTAACTATAGTTAGAAATTTAAATTTATTTTACGGCATACCAAAAAACAATTTTTATTAACTAATAAAATTATCATTTTACAGTTTAAATATACTTTTACTTCACTCTACAGTTTCAATTATTTTTATCAATAAATTAAAATAAACTATTTCATAATAGAACAATGTGCTATTCAATGATTCAATGTACATAACCAGAGTACTGTGAATGTTTTTTGTCTTACAAAATGTTACCCAAGAGAAAGTGTTACCGATAGTGATTGCAAAATTTTATTCGTTTTTTATGGATAAAAAAATCATTACCTGTGAATTACTTCTGGCGCCTATAGAAACATCCAGGTCTATTTTATCCAGGGTTGATCCGGTAATACTGGCAAACATTTCTCCTCTTCTCTCCGGCTAGAATAATCAAATTTTTTAAATTAATCGAAATAAAAAATAATTATCCATGGCAAGGTAAATTCATAACATAAATATACATAACTGTTTTTAATTTTACGTTATTATTATATGGGCGGGGCACAAAGGTCCAATTTTACTTTCAGTAATTATACTACATGACTACACATAACATACATGTATATCAAATAACAATCATCGAACTATGTTCGGTAAAATTACCTGTTAACTCCTAATTATAGAAAAAAAAAATTCCTCATTAGTCTGTTTTTGCTTCATAGGCGAGGTAAGAAAACAGTCAGGTGGAAAACAGATCTAACGTCGTTTTTTTCTTAATTTTAAGAGTATCTTACAAAGTACAAATTTTATGGGAGCATTCTTATAAAGACCTTTTTGTTTATAACTTTGCTCTAGTATTTCGGAAAAATATTTGTTAGTAGATTCCGAATAAGTAAATTAACCCTTCCAACTCGGATGCCACCGCTCCGACGGCAAAATTCATATAAATCTCGGAATTCGCGAGTGGAAAGTGTTAACATAATTTTATATCATGTAAAATTGCTTGTTTTCGAGATCTGTGATCCTTTTTACCCGTGGACCTTTAAAATCTTTCATTTCACCATATTGAGTGTATTGAGGTGCTGCGCGATGGATTTTGTTCATGGTGAAATCTGGAAATTATTTATTCCGGTAAAATTAACCGGAAATCTTTGGCCATAAATTTAATCTACTTTTTTTTGAATAAAATTTATATTAACCGCATTATTGGAAGTCTGAAGAATTTGATTTGTGCCGTAACGTATTTTGTAGCGACTTACGAAATAAAAAATACATACATTGAATAATACATATATTGAATAATGCATAATTTACAACAAAATACTACCCAAAGAAATATTATTTCATGAATATGTAAGAATAAGTTTTTTTTATAATTTTACTTATTCCATATGGCACATCAGCAAATTTTTGGTCATACTTGGAAGGTCTCCAATCCAGTGATGGATGTCCAGGTATAAAGAAAACCGATTGCTATCAATTTTAATATACTTTTATATAACTATTTTGTACTCTATTTGTGAAGAGACATCTTATCACTTTTTTATATGCTCGAAAGATTTAACTTTCGCCAGATGAATTATCATGTGCATCAAAAATATAATTGATCAAAATGATTCTATAATAGTAAATAAATGTACCATTCAAACAAATAGGTGAATTTAAGTTGGCAAAAACTATCTATTCTTAAATTATTTTCTATACTTAGTATTCAAAAAGCATTTTACATGTTTGCTAGTCAACATAAATTTTTCAACATCGAATGAGATCACATTGTTTTCGTGTCAGTGCGTGATAGCATTTGTGATGATTCTGATAAGAAAGAAAACGAGAAGTGTTTGTAAAAGTTCACATCAGACTATTTGTTTTCATTTCTGATTGAACACATTTAAATAAAATCAGTTAACGATAAAAATTATAGTAAAAAACAATTTTATATTCTGAACGTTACAAATTATAGGAAATAAATAATATTGGTTTTTACTAAGGATCAGCTTTGGCAGTAGTTGTGGAACCGGGTAAATTTCCCCAAATGGGGTAAAAATTGCATTTTTGGGGGCAATATCAACTTAGACAAAAAAATTAGGGTAATTAAATTAGGTTAAAAAAGTTCCTCGACCGCTGAGCTATGGGAATAAAATCAGAAAATTCAGGTTCGATACCTATATCGGACAGCTCGATGTCAAGCAGTATGACTTCGGTTTTACTTGGAAATACAGATAGCAATATGTTTCCAAGTGAAAATAGCTCTTACTCGGCATTGCTGCACCATTAAAAAATTCATCACTAAGGCAGAAATTGTGATAATTAATTACATATAGATAGGGCAATCTTGTTGTCTTTATTTGATATATTTTTATTATTAAAATTTCATTAATATTGCTGCTTTATTTCTAATTTAATGCTGCAATGCTGAGAATGTGATATTTTAATTTGAAAACATATTTCTGATCCAAATTTTCAAGTAAAAATGGATATCATTGCACGAGTTGCCTTTTAAAAAAGGAATTTTGAGAAGAATCTTCATTCAAGCATATAGAGCTCTTATTTCTGATCGCAGTTAAAAAAAAATTGAGCTATTTTTTCATACTCTCAAATATACATTATTTTCCCAAATTATGTTCTTACGATTAAGATATTTATTTACATTATAAGCCCATGTTTTGACAGAAACTTAAGCAAATCGCCCTACATCAATGGCAACTCAATTATACAAAGTCGCTAGAGAAAAAAGGATACAAGTATGGATCAATAAAACCGAAAATATCAACAAAATCTTGGTTTAAAAATATAAAACAAAATAGAAAATACATTATAAATATATGTAGGATCCGACTAGGTCACGGGAGGTTTGGACAGCACCTAAATAAAATTAATATTATCAATTCCCCGGCATGTACATGTGGGTATGAGGAAGAATCACTTAATCACATCTTTTTTGAATGTCCTCGATACCAGTTTACAAGGGATAAATTTTACAAGAAGCTGCAAAAAGAGAAAATCGAATTTCCGACCAGCATTCATCAATTACTTATAATTAGTTCTGAAAGTATACATAGTATTATTAATGATTTTCTTATGGAGAATAGCTTAGAAATTTAATTTATAAATTCAACATTATATTGTATTGTATATTCAAAGTTTATGTATGTTTATTAGTATTCAAAATTGTTTGTATATAAATCTCTATGTAAACTAAGTGGTGGCAATATGATTCAAATCAGATGCCATTATAATAAATAAATTTAAAAAAAAAAAGCCCATGTTTACAATATCATGTTTCTTTACTTTCTAAATTTTGCAATCAAGTTCGTTGTTTTGACTTTGCTAAATATTTTGGCAATGAACAGAGTATGTGCATACGTAAATGTGCCCACTCAAAATACTTCAAAAGTAATAAATGAATTCAAGAATAAGATTTTAAGACATTTGCCAAAACTGTGATTTTCTGTTTCTTCTAGCTTAATAAGATTTTGCAAAAATAGATAAATATTTGAATGGTAAAATTGAAAGATCAGAAGAAATTGTGAAACTGTAGCATCTGGTAATTCTATTAAAATAAGAGAAGCTTTCAGAATTATGATAATCTTTGGCAACTTTTTGTCATTATAAACGTAATTTCCAAGTAAAAACCGATGTCACTACTGCCTGACAACAAGTTGTTCAAAGTAGGTATCAAACCCGGGACCTCTGAATCAAGTCCCGCTGCTTTTAACCGCTTACCTACAGACTAGCTCTACTTTTCCAATTGAACACAATAAATTATACGACAATATTTTTTATTATAAAAAATAAATGATCTACTACTCCTTAATATTACTCAAATTGTTTTTATTACCTCCTGTTGCATTTGCATATCCGAGCACATGGTGGGCATGTGAGTGAGCAGTGAGTGTATGTCCTCTGTGCGAAAGCTCTCCATATCAGCTTCGGCCAAATTGGCGTCCAAATTTTTGGAGATGACATCGTAGTATCCCAAACTATCGATGCCAGTATACGAATTCGCTAGAGACGACAGTACACTCACTGGATGCTGGTGATTTCCTGGTTCTCGGTACCTGGGGAAAAAAATAATGGATTAGACTGATTATTCAACCACGTTATACCATAATTAGCAAAAAAAATTTAATCCTAATTATTTATGAAGTATACACATATGATACTGTGATACTATATGTAGGCATAAATCTTAAAATGCTTGAAGACAAAATTAACGATTCAAAAAAAATTATCCAACTATGATAGATGAACAACAAATTAAAAATTAACGTAGAAAAAAACCAAAACATTTATTTTCAAAGAAAATAAACTAACACTTTATATAAGCGATTTTCAAATAAAAGTGTAAAACTAAATTTAGGTGGTGTGTTTTTTTTTTTTTTTTTGGTTTTTTAAACTTCTGCATTACAATATATATTTATTGATGTTCATAGATCTAAATAAAATAAAACGAGTACAAAACAAATTTATATTTAAACTACATTTTAATTTTTTTGTTTTTACTATTCATGCAATCAGTAATAAATTCGTCATTATAGAGTCTTTGCAATGATTTTCAGATAAGTACTCAATGTCAAAATAAGTTCAATATATTTTTGAAACTATGTGCATGATGCGTGTCTAATTTATACAAATTAGTAATGGAAAGCGTAACCTTCATCTTGAATATATAATACATACACAAATGTAAATATAAATTATATATATATATATATATATATATATATATATATATATCCATGCCCATTATATATAAAAATTAAATTTTGCAAAACCGTGCAACCATTTTTTATACAATTAAGTAGAACATTCTTGTCATTCATCAATATCTTTGAATATTTAATTCAGGCGAGATATTTATATTACTAAACATTATTATTTTTTTTATTGAGAATGGGCTTTCCAATTCTCCTATGAAATTCTGATATTTTTGAAAATTATTTCATGAATTGTCATAGAATAAGTCTACTACACTTTCAATAATTCCAAAATACTGTTGCTGAATAGATAATCAAATCTAAAGTCATTATTCGAACTTGTCTTAAATTTTGATTGACAAAAAAAATTCGAACTTGGGTGTTTCGTAGAACTAGATGTGATCTCCTTTTTAACTTAAAAATATAGATGGAAATAAGTTTCCGAGAGAAATTAGCCCTTTGCGACATTCCTGGAATTCCGATAACTGTCTTCTAAACAAGTGCACATAATGAAGGAGTATCATCACAACATTCTATAGGGCTTTTTAGTTCAGATTGCTGTGCCAAAAAATCTTTGATCGTTTATGAGAAAAAACTAACTATTACTAGACCTGCCTTTTAACTAAAATATTATTATTAAATTATTATGATTTTTTCCCTTACAATTCAGTGACAACTTTTGCTTGTACTTGTATTTGTTCTAATTGTAAGATCCCATAAACATGCATTGTGCGCAATAACGTCCGAAGGCCGCGTTAGAATCATTTAATCTAATTTTATACACTGTACTCTTGTCACCATAAAGTTGATGTCAAAAGTAATTGAGAATGATACTTTATTTTTGTTCCCATTGCAAAATGGAATAGATGAAAAACAATGTAAATAATACTAACTGAATAACTACAAATAAATGTCTCATAGGCCTATAATATATAAGGGGTTTGTTTTGACAAGCAACTCTATCACTATGCCAAGTTTCATCAAAATTACAGGAGATTAAACTTGAGGTTGTCCTTGTAGGTTACATTTTGTTAAATTTCTTTATTGAATAAAAGTTTTTATATTGATACTAAATTATTATAGCCCTCGCGAAAAACTAAATCGACTGTGATATGAAGCTAAAAATAATGTATGTTCAAAAATCATTGATAGAATTTCAATAAATATGAAAAACGCCATGTAATAAAATATAAAAATAACATGGAAGACTAAGTGAAGTAGGGTTAATTTAAAAAAAAATATATGAGCTGATATCACTACTGCTTGATATTAGTCTATCCGAAGTGGGAATAGAATCTAAAACCTTGTGCTGTATTGTAATTCAATATTTTTCAAGTTTAGAAAATTCCAAACCAATTACATCTGCACTCTCTAAGTGTAAATAATTAATTTTCTAATCCATGTGCATCGTTTTCCATTTACAAAACAGGTATTTTCATCTACTTAAAGAATGTGCTGATGCAACAAAGTAGATACATGTGTGACCTTAAATAACATTTATTATTTTTTGCTGACAATTGTAACTTGTGATTAGGTTATATTTACAAATGGTATTATGGAAGACAACCTGATTGTTGTTTTTAAATAAAGATTTTATTTATAAAAGTTATATTTTTAATTCGTTGCAACAATCAACTTTAGATAGTTAGATTTATATTTTGAAGTGAAAAAGGATATCACTACTGCTTGATATTAGGCTGTCCGAGATAACGATTGAACTTAAAACCATGTGGTTGTATGACCTAAGATCTAACTACTTTTTTCAGATATGTTTTTTAACATCATGTTAATGTTAAACACATTTGCGATAGGAATTTAATTTAATTACTTAGCACTGATTTTAAGATCAACATAAGTTTCACAAAAAAATCTGTTTCAGGCAGTCCTTTTTTTTAATCTAGCTTTTCTCAAGTAATAATTAAGCCCCCAATAAGACAGGGATATTTGTGTATTTTTTTGAAAATAGACAGGTGTGTAACTATTTATTAATTTTTGCAACAATTGCTGGAAACTTCATATTTGTTTAGGAATTGAAAATACACGTTTATACCATGCATTCAAAATTACGAAGCTTTGATATCAAATAAAAGTTTTGACTAAGAGAAGTTTGCTCAAGTATTGAAGACTCGATTAGGTAAAGGTCTTAATTTTTTTTTTTTTTTGATAATTTTGTTATAAAATTGAATATTGAGTAAAATTTCAGATACTTACATCATACTTAAATAACAATACACTTAAAACTACTTAGTTTATGATTTGAAAAAAACATTAGGTTTTATGAAAAAATGCAATTTTATGCATTCTTTTTGAAATTCGAGGATCGTTTAAGTATCAAGTACCCGGCCAGAGGTCTACGTTTTCTTTCCTGTTAATTATGTTGTAAAGTTTAATTTCTACAAATTAATAATGAATATAATAACTAAATCATTTTCTATATCCCATGACTGCAAAAGCAAACAACAATAGAATTATTATATCGCCAAGCTCGAACAGTCACGAGATTTTGACCTCAAAAGTCGAACCGCGAAATACAGCCTGTTGTCTGTCCGTCAAATAGTCGGTCTAATGTTTATAATCATGAGGCAGCTCTTTATATGGAGTATCTTACTGACGCAATAAATATTCTAGATGCTTTCAAGCTTATTTGTGGCTGATTCATACATAAAATTTACAGTTTTCAACGTCTAACATCAAAATATGTGTGAGAAAATTGTCTGGCGGCCTCTGGATTTTACCCACCTGGGTTCAAATCCTGATATCAAGTTTTAGTGATATTCATTTTCATTTCAAAATATAAATCATAACAGTTTCCAAGTAATCACAGCCCTTTTTAAACTTAAAATTTATCATCACTTTTAGCAAACCCAATCTATAATATAAACCCTAAACTAAACCTGTTGTCTGAAGGTAATCATTGGGTTGCCTTCTAAAAATGGCGTTGAATAGGAGTATCCATAACAAAAGCTTACAGAACCTTTAGTTCCAATTGGTGTTCAAAATATAGACAATACTCTAGTAGTGCATGGCATCGTGCCTTAAGGCAAATTACTGGAACTTCCCGTACCGAAAACTAAATTATTAACAAAAAGCTTTGCAAAACTTTGAAAAAAATAGATTTTTGAGAAATTTTGAAATTTTTGAAAATATTTGGCCTTTGAAAAATTCGATTTTTTTTTTAAATTATGGACATTTTTTAAAGCAATAACGCTGCATAGCTAATTTGGAGTCGAAATAACAAAGCGCGTGAGCGCCGCGTATTCGTCTAACGTGTAAACATTGATACGGAACCCATAGAAATGCACACAAAATTTATACTTATTAATATAATCTTTATAAATTATCTCATAATACGATGTACATATGTCTCATGTTCATTTTTGACCGCCAAATGGCATTATTTTTTACTTTTTTTTATTGGATCTCCCGAGACGCTGGACCCCTGTTTTTACAAAAATTTCACCAGTTCATTTCGTCAATACAAGTAAAATATTTTTTGAATTATTTAAATCGGACGCTCTGTTATCTCAAAAACTGAAATACCATTTTTGGCATTTTTTGCCCCGTATCTCCAAAACGGCTAAACCTGTCTTTGCCAAAAACTAATCAGCGCGTCTTCTTATCAGTAGCAATCGAATCTTTTTTGTTCGCGAAATCGTCGACGAAAATTTGTATCCGCACACACACGCACACACACACACACACACACATATACATTCATTTTTTTAAGGTATTCCAAAATGTTCAGAAACCTTTGAAACGTAAAGATATATAAAAATTTTCATTTTCGATTTTTTTGCGATTACTATAACTTACCCCCCACGGGAAGTTAATAAAAGATATTGGTCTTTTATTCCTTTTAAAAATGACAACCAAAGTAATCAAATTTATTACCTTTGTGTGTTTCCTTCTTCTGCCATTATAAGTCAATTAGTAAAAAGTATTACTCAAAAACGTGAATTAATCTTTAAATATCAACTAATTTATATTGAATTTTCACATGTTACGTTGTTCGCTAATCTTTTGTTAATGATTTCAGTTCTAATAAATTGTAGCAACACAAGTTGGCTACGAGTGCCAACTAAATAAATTATTATTGCAATCATATACAACAACTTATCAAAACGATTGTTTTCATATAGTGAATCAACATTAATATCCATTTTGCGCATATTTCTGTTATTCGCTAATAATTTGTTTATAAACTCGCTTATACGTGCAAATACATTCCGATATTTATTGCAATTATATATAGCAATTAACCGACTAGAAATATGAGGTAAGACATCGAGTATTTTATAAACATTTAATGGAAAACGCGATATAATGTTTATACTATTTTATCTGATTGTAATACCGAATATACTTGACTCATACTATGAAAATGACTCAATATTGCGCATTAAATTATTAAATTGTTAGATATGTTTCATTATAATACTAATTTCATATATATGTATTCTACATTTTTTGAACAATTACAACCGTTTAGTGTCCTAAAAAGTGTTGCGACTGATTTCGGGTTCTATTTCCATTTCGAAACGCTTGATATCAAGCAGTAGTAATAACAGATTTTCATTATTTCAATAACGCGACCGATTTCGGGTTCTACATCCATTTCGAACAGCTTGATATCGAGCAGTAGTAATAACAGATTTTCATTTCTTTAACAACATATCTGTAGTTGCAAGACCAAAGCCTTCACCACGGAGCCACGGCCAGCTCATGTGTTCAAGTGTTATTTAGAGTTTTCAAATAATTTAGAATTTAATGTGTTTGTACTTATACTTTAAAGGTAGTACTTTAAAGGTAGTACTCTTCAATTTTTTTTTTATTTTTAGTATTAAAGTAAGTAATCCAATTGTTTATTGTGTAATAAGTCTACCTAATTTGCCTTTTCATAATTTTCAATTATTTTAAAAAATTGTACAAATGTCTTCAAACACAAAAAAAAATATAATTTTGATTTTACCATATATTTTACAACTGTCTTTATGATCTATCAAATCTATCAAGTTAATAAAGAAATTGTAATAAATTAATGACCATGAGTAGAATTTATCACCATATACTTCTACTTTCAACAAAAAAGTACAATTTCTGAGAGTAAAAATAATTTTCTACAGAAGAAATCACAAATATATATGAAATTGAATTTCTACACGTAGTAGAGTTCTGGTGGGTGTTTTTTTTTTAAGTCTTTTGTTTAGGAAACTTAACAGACAAAAAGCTTTGGGCTAATTGATTAGGATGAGACATCTGTTTTCTTTGTGTCTGGTTGCAAACCGTATTATTTCTCCTCGTATAGAGCAACATATCGGTGTTGTAGAGGTATTGGTAGAAACCATTAAAAAATCATAGTATTTGCGCCTTTTCTTTCTGTTATGGAACATCATCAAATTTTTTGGTACTACCAAGAATATCTAAATCTAATGCCAATACTTTAGTGTTTCCGCGTCCAGGTATGATGGTAACAACATATGTTTCAATTACTACAAATTATTTATTTCCCCTTACCCGTAGTCCAAAAACCACTGGTAATCCGAGTTGTCGTGGGTGAAGTCCTGGGAAGACGTGATGCTCCCATAAGTACTGCCCGTGGTGAAGCATGGTACATGGCTAAGTTTGTGGTTACTGTTACAGTCGGAATCCGGACTCTCCTGCTGATGTTTACGTTCGTGCATCCCTCTGTGCAAAATACCTGAAAGAGATATTAGTCTCATTAATAAACTAATATTTCGTTATGGAATAATAATTAGAACTTAAGGATCCTATGGACTAAAGATGGGCTAAAAAATTAACCGAAGTTCTGAGCGTCTACTACCGCAGCGATATGAACTGCGATATGGGTAGTTTCTACTATGCTGATAATTAACTTCCCGTAGGGCAAGTTATAGTAATCGCAAAAAAATCGAAAATGAAAATTTTTATATATCTTTACGTTTCAAAGGTTTCTGAACATTTTGGCATACCTTAGAAAAAATGGATGTATGTGTGTGTGTGTGTGTGTGTGTGTGTGTGTGTATGTATGTATGTATGTATGTATGTATGTATGTATGTATGTATGTGCGTGTGTGTATGTATGTGCGGATACAAATTTTCGTCGACGATTTCGGGAACACGGATCAACCGATTTGAATAATTCAAAAAACATTCGATTCGTATTGATAAGGAGACGTGCTGATTAGTTTTTGGCGAAGGCAGGTCTAGCCGTTCCGAAGATACGGGGCAAAAAGTGCCGAAAACGGTAACTCAGTTTTTAAGAGAACGGAGCGTCCGATTTGAATAATTCAAAAAACATTTCACTTGTATTGACAAGGTGAAGAATCGATAAAATTTTCATGAAGGTAGGTCTAGCGGTTTCGGAGATATGGAGGAAAAAGTAAAAAAATGAGCCATTTGGCGGTCAAAAATGATCATTAGACATATGCACATCAAATTATCAGATATTTTATAGAGATTTTAACAATAAGTATACATTTTGTTAACATTTCTATGGGTTCCGTACCAATGCTTATGCGTTAGACAGCGACGCGGCGCTTACGCGCTTTATATTTTGTCCCTATGCAGTTAAAGCAGTACGATTGCTTTCAAAAAAATTTCAGATCTTCTACAATATGTCAAAATACAGAAAAAAAAAATTTTTTTCAAAAAAAAAAATGTTTTTTTAAAAAAAAATTTTTTTTTTCAAAGAAAAGTTATTTTTTGTCCAATTTATAGTTTCTCAAAAATCTTATTCTTTCAAAGTAATTTTTTTTCAAAAATGTTAATCGTTTTTAAAAAAATAATAATTTTTGGTACGGGAAGTTCCAGCAATTTGCCTTAAGGCACGATGCCTTAATTGCCTTAAGACAGAATTCCACTTACAGCTAGTTTGGGGATGAATTTAAAGTGGATGTGGCACTGTCGATAGCCGCACCAGAAACAAGGCACGTTGACACCCGCAGTCAACGTGTTAATAAAGTAATATTTAAATTTCTTTCAATTTTTTTTTTTTTTGATAATTTAAAATTTAGGAAATTTCTTGATCACCTGGCAGAACAATTTTATGCAAACTTATATAGGGGAAAGTTCCGTAAAGCCGGACGGCACCTAATGCCGGACATTCGATGCAATATATAAATAAAAATGTTAAGACCAAAATACAAAATAGAAAAATATTTTCAAAAATCTTTATTTTTTTATCCTTTCCTGAAACAAAATTCCGCGAACATACTATTTAGTTCATAGTTATTTAATGAACACATTAGGTGTCATGAACACGTTCACCGCCACGATAATATCAGAAAACTATCCACATGAGCCTTGGTATCTTCACCATTTAGTAAAATATGTATCAAGGAACCTTAATGCATCAAAAAAACTTTTTTTTTTTGCTAAAATTTCTGGAAAAATACTATTTTTTATGTCATATATATGACTGACTGCCAGATCTTTAAAAACTTTTTTCTTGACAAGCCAAGAATTTTTTAGATTGATTTGTCAGACACACTTGTCTGACATGGCTCATATATAACCTCTTATCATCAGACACATATGTCTGACATGGCGATTAACGTGTTAATGTGCATCATTTGTGAAACGTTTGGAAAAGTAAATATTCTCTAAAATATTTTTCTTTTATTTTATATCTTGAACATTTTTTGCATAAACATCAAATTTACATTAAAAAATATGATATATAGCTTTTGCTCACTATTTTTCCACCTCTACATACATATTATATAAAAAATAACCAATTTAAAATTAAACCAAATTAAAACATGCAATTAATAAAAGAAAATCTTCAATTTTTTTTTTCAATTCAGACTCGGTATAATAACTTGTAGACACTGCGACTCTACATACGTCGTAAAACAAGTAATAAAATTTTACAACTGGAAACAACTCTAAAAAATGTTACATTTCTATCTATATATAAATTCTTTTTCTAAATATATAAATTTTGACATTTTTGTGACACGTCGTGATCTAATTTTAACTGTCGTTGTACGTGGAAAAATGAGAAACCATAAAAAAGTGTTCATTTATAGTTTTTATATAAATCTTGTTTCTAAATATTTCTATATTACTATTAAAAATAAAATAAATATATTACATAATAGGGAATATAATGCACAAATTATATTGATATTAAAAAAAATTAAACTTGTATTAAAAAAAACTATGTCAGCTCGAATCAAGTCTAAAACACACATTTACAAAACGAGCTTTTCTTCTACTTGTATTTTATTATTTTCTCATAATTTAAATATGCAAATTATATTCATTTATGATTACAAATAATTGAATAATCGCACTTAAAAACTTTAATGATTCATAACGATTCAATTCAAAAAACAAGCTCTACACGTTTTTGTTTTGACACCATTTGTTATTACAAACAAAAATGTATTGTCTCCATATTTTATGTTAACTTATGACTAATGTATTTATTTTACATAATGTTTAGTCGAGCAATTGTTTCAGTATTTTTATTTACATGTACGAGGTGTGTTCAAAAAGTACCCGGAATTACTAATAATTAAATTTCGCGGGTCTGGAGTGTCTGATTGTCAAAATTTTTTTTTTATTGTGTTGGTATACATGCCCCTAAAGTATGATGAAATTTTCAGCTATATTCACTGTTTACTTTGTCTGTGGTAGTCGCTAAGGTTCGACGTGTTTTTCTGAGCTCGGCGATTTTTACAATGGAAGAATTGAAAAGTCAAAGAATTTGTATTAAATTTTGCGTAAAAAATGAAATAAAGTGTTGCAAAGTGCAAAAATTCACCAGATATGGCTCCGTGTGACTTTTTCCTATTCCCAAAGTTGAAGAGACCCATGAAAGGACGGCGGTTTTCCTCGATTGAAGAAAATCGCTGAGAGTGCTCAAGGACATATCAAAAAGTGAATATCAAGGGTGCTTCGAAAATTGGAAAAAACGCTGGCATAAGTGTATTATATCTGGGGGGGACTACTTTGAAGGGGACCACATTAATATAGATGAATAAATAAATATTTTTTTGAAAAAACGAAAATTCCGGGTACTTTTTGAACAGACCTCGTATAATACCCAAGAAAAATGTGCGAGTTTATATTTTTTCTGGTCATTGTGGTTTCGTGGTTAGAGTTATGGACTTCAAACAAGTTCAAATTATAATTTCCAGACTATTTATATTTATTTCTATTATAATGGCACCTTTTTATTATTATTGAACCTAGGGCGTAGACGAGACTCATAATGCATTTCTTGCAATTGCGACATGACTTGTGAAAGTTTTGTGCAAGGTAATTGAAAGAAGAAATTTTGCATTTGCTCATTTCATATTCATTTCTAGAAACACTTTGGGACCTACGGGGTTATAATAAAGCATACAAAACACAATATTTGAATTCAAAATTATAGTAGTGTCATCCATCACAAACTTAGGAGGTTATTGTATTTTAGTGTGCTGGTAAGAACTAAAAATATAATAGTTGTGTAGTAGACGCTACTGAGCACAATCCTAAAAAGAAAAGTGTCTCGAGGGTAAAATAGGAGAATCATGGAAGCAAAAAGTTAAAGTTAGGAAAGGAAAATACATGAAAAAAATTGTAAAAAGGCGGGAGGGTATAGTAGTAATGTAAATATTTTTTTTGTTGTGACTCACACCACGGACCTGCTTTCGAGCAGATTACCATTTGTTATTTTTATTAGTGCGAACCAAATAGATAGATGGCTCTGTGACAGCATAGGATGAATAATTTCTTTTAGCCAGCAAAAGGCGGTTATGAAGTTAGAAATGATATATGTAATGGTTGATTAGCTTGTTGTAAAAGGAAAAATATAGATAATTAAGATATTGGTGTTTAGTACAACTTTCATGGTGATAAATAGAGGATAACATAATCGAGCAGACTTACAGTACTGATTATTACATCTAAATACTAACTACCAAATATTTTTTTCAAATTTTAATTATTATGAGACAAAATTAAATAAAAATTAATAAAATTATATTTCAAGATACAAATTAAGAGATTTAGCATATGTATGATTCAAGAATACAGGAATGCCAAGAGTTTAGATCTCTCTCATCAACCGCGCGTACATTATGTAAATATTTATCTCAGGAGTTCTATTTTCTACTGAATTTTCAGCCTTTGGAATACTTAGAATTGTTTTATACAAGGACTGCCGAATTTACAAGAATAATTAAAAATGCAGAATCATAACGAGAGAATCAATTTGTCTTTAAACGAATTAAGCGATCCTGTTATAACTTTCCTTCACGACCAGATTTTTGTGACAACAGATGCTAACTTGCAAAATTGTGATAATTGTACGAGCAAAAGGTATTTTAAAATCAGCGTGCGATTTCTAGAAGAGAAAACGAAACCGAGATTTGCACATAATATAGCTGATGTTTGTTTATATAGTGTATATGTATGCACGTATATATAATTTCTATACTAAATGCCTTTTTCAGGAAAGATATGTAATTTTTTACATATCTTTCACGTTCTGGAGATATGGGATGAAATTTTATCTTTCAAAAACTGTACAATACAAACAAAATTTTTGTTTATAAATTATTTGAACATTGCTTATTATATACAGTGGAAGAAATGTCATAATTAGCGAAACTAAAAAAAAAATAGAAGTACACTTGTTCGGACACAATTTTTAAAGCAACAAATTCTTAGGGCAAAGAAGTCTTGATTACCATTTTATATCGTTTATCAACGGTTCCTACATTTATTTACAAATTACACCCAATATTAATAACAAACACAAACCTTCTTTGACTTGCCGATTTCTTTTCCATTATCAACTATAGGTATATCTAGGTATTCTAGAAAGTTTTACAACATTGTCCTATATCGATGAAAATAATTCAGAAATATCAATAATGCTTTATTTCGTCGCAAAAGAGAAAGTATTCAATAAATTTAACCCTGGATTTTGAAAATATACACTTTTGTATGCTCATGGCAACGCGCACGGCTCGACTAGAATTTCTTTGAAGATTATTTGGCAATTGTGTTCAATTTATTTTAATTGGATCACAATACAGATGAAACATCATGTAATTGAATGTCGCCAAAATAAGAATAAGTGTAATGTTATAATGAATCTTTAGTCTGGCTAGTTTCGTTTTGTAAGATTTCTATTTGATTAAATTTTTTATACAAATTTTAATTGTGAAAATATGTGTAAGTATCTTCAAGATATATTGCATTCTAGTGAAGATCCAAACGTATGAATAAATTTCTAACTGTAGTAAAAATGCTCTCCAAAAACTATACTTCAATATTATTGACAAGAATGATACATATCAAACAAATAAATACTTAAAAGTCTACTTGAACACTTGTGAGTAATCACCGTTGATATATCTGAATTTTTATCTTATTATTAAGGATGATAATTTATACTTTCCAACCAATCATAATTTATTGATCCAATAATTTTATCCAAACAATTAGTTTTTTTTTTTTGTAAATATTTGATATAAAATCTCTCTGTAAAGGTATATTTGCGGATTCATCAAGGAAATAATTGCAATCATAATGTTAAGAGATTCCTTACTTATCCTAGCTTTTGGCAATTTAAT
Organism: Ctenocephalides felis; assembly: GCF_003426905.1. NCBI lineage: Eukaryota > Metazoa > Arthropoda > Insecta > Siphonaptera > Pulicidae > Ctenocephalides > Ctenocephalides felis. The sequence goes on from NW_020538040.1 coordinate 186,353,534, forward strand.
AAAAATTTTCTTATTGGTCATGCAAAATAAGAGAACCATATTAAATTATAATGTGTCATATAAATACTTCTTTCATTTTTAATATTAACAATACCATTATAATTCAACAATGGATATAATAGATATACTAACTTTTTGTTTAATTTATTTCATTATTAATATACTCATTGAAATTAAGTTTTGTCTAAAATTACTTCCAAGAATTTTCAAGATCTACTCTATGGGATCATAGAATTTTTAATGTGTAAATTTAAATTGAGTATTGAATTAATTTTTGTTTAACAGAGAATATGAAATCTATTTTATAAAATTTTTATTTTCGATTTTTTTTGGAGGTTGGAAATCACAGCATAAATAATTGATTTTTGCAGGCATATAGAAAATAATATTACTATGTATTTATTTTCAAATATTTTTGTTTATACAATACAAAACATTAACTTCATCACTTGTTTGCATTATGCAGATAACCGGACATAGTAAGAATCATTCATACACATGATACGAGTAATGTACAGATAAACGTATTTAGATTCAGATTACTTTGTATTCTGATTCATTCTTATCAAAAGGAAAAACGCATTTTATCACCTACAACCATATGAAATGTGATGCAATTCTACATATAAAAATAGGTTATCAGAAACGATATGCCTGTTTACACTTTATTTTTTAAAGGTATTGCTTCAGACACTTAGTAAGTGGATTTCTAATTGTGTTATAAAGTTTATTGACATCATAAAATTTTATCATCAGCATCCGTTTAATGAAGAAATTATGAAAAATGTATATAGATAGTAAAAATGAAATTGAAATTCACCAAATTTTTAAGCTATAATTATTTTAAAAAACAATAGAAGATTGAGAAGCAAAAAGCCACTTGATCTAAGCCAACAACAAACTAATCAGAACGTCTCCTTATCAATACGAATCGAATGTTTTTTGAATAATTGCAATCGGTTGAACCGTATTCCTGAAATCGCCGACTAAAATTTGTATCCGCACACACACACACGCACATATACACACATCCATTTTTTCTAAGTTATGCCAAATGTTCAGAAACCTTTGAAATTTAAAGATATATGAAAATTTTCATTTTCGATTATTTTGGGATTACTATAACTTACCCTAGGAAAAGTTAAAAATTCAAAAAAATATTAGCATTTAATAAATTCAAAAACTTGAAAAATTAATATAATATCACTCACTACTACAATTGATTTAAGTATTGTCTAAAACCAAGAATATGATTAACTTATGTTCATATAATAAGTGAAGTTGATTTATCTAAAAATGGTACATTTACTTTTCGTTTAAAATTTATATTTTTATTTCAATATCCCATAAAATAGTTTTATTTCTCCTATGCCTTCTTTGATGTACAACATTGCAATTCCTACTACAGCAATAAAATTATTTAACAACTCCAACATAAAAGCTTGAATTTTATGAGGCACAGAAGAACAAAATATTAAACATAGCTCTAATAAAAACTATTTCAAATTGAAATGTATGAATATTGCCAAGTTGGATTTAATCAAAGTAAAAGGAGTCTTATACTTGTTTTTGTGTATCATAAGTATTTCGATACAATGTCGATAAGAGTTTAGTCATATTTACTCTAAGAATTTACTGACTAATTAACGTGCGTATCTGTTCCCTTTGTGAGTTGTTTACAGAGCAAACAGGCTTTGAATATTCAAGCATTGTTACTTTGATCTAAATGTAATGATTTTGTGATGAATAGACTTACTTTGTAGATAAATCGTGTATTTATGAACAGAATTATTAAACCGTAATACCTTACTTAATACACATTAATAATGGTATTATCCTATGGAGTAGGTCTGTGAAATACTTGGATTGCAATCTTAAATTGGAAACTGAATTTCAATGAGTTTTTTTATTATAAAATAATATCAGAAAGTTAATATATCTATAGAATGTTCAAAATAAAAATTGAATTTATATGACAATAATGAGATTTTAATGGTGTATGTAGCATTACCAATAAGCAAAATTTCGTTTTTTTTCTTTAAGTAACAAAAATATATTAATAAATTGCACACCTATCCAATTAATATCAATACAATCATTCAAATTATATAAAGAAAGGATGAGTAAGTTCTTTAGGAAGTAATAGATCATTTCACATTAAAATTAAATTAAATTAAAAACATAAATTATTGGTTAATTATGAAGTTTGGAAGTCTGTAACTATTGTAACAAAATATATCTTCACTTGTTTTACCAATCACATTGATATTGTGTCACTATCAGTGCACCTGATAGAAATTGTTCAAGTGACTTTATAATGTAGTCTTTGATATAACATTTGATTTTTCGTGAATTATACAAACAGTACAAATTTCTTTTAAGATTAGTTGTTGGACAAGAAAGGAATATCATCACTAATCATTATATTGGCAATTAACACCTGCAAATGCACGTTTATTTGAAGATTTCTAAAAAAACACTAGTTGGTTGAATATTTCAAATCTCACTATAGGTACTATTGGATCAATAAATTATCATTAGTTCTGGTACAATAAGTACAAACTACCATCCTCAATAATGAGTTGAAAATTTTAGATACATCAATTCTGATTTTATCTAAATATCCACTTACAATTTTGTAAGTAAGCTCTTGATTATTCGATTCGAAAGATTTTCGTATTCGAAGTTGCATTTGACTAACATACTAATATTTAAAATAAATCATTGTGAGAGTTGTAATATTCAATTCATAATATTAACCCTTTCAACTCGGATTCCGCCGCTCTGGCGGCAAAATACATATAAATTCCGGAATTCGCGAGTGGAAAGGGTTAATGTTATGCACTTGTTCGGCAATAAACGCTTTATTTATTTTTATTATTAATACAAACACTATGCTGAAACGAATTAATGGGAAAAATTGCTTCGAGATACGAGATATTCGACATGCGAGCGTGGTTTCGGAACGAATTAGGCTCGTAAGGCGGGGTGCAACTGTAAGCTTTTACAATTTGAAGATAATTGTACATGCTTTTTTATAATTTGAGAGAATATAAACAAAATCTTTAAAAACTCTAACAACAAGAACTGTAATGACTTGCTAATACACACAGCTAGCAATTTGTTCCGCTTAATCTTTATGGTCTAGAAAGTAGAGTCGCACTTTTTGGTTTTGGAATGAGATAGGATTTTTTTATTTATTATTAAAGATTAGATTCTATTTCTTAAATGCAAAAAACTTAGACAACTTATTATTTGGCAACTTATAATTTTGGATGAGATCATAATCCGAGTTTTCAATTGCTGCAAACCCATAGAGAAAATCAGTCTATGTAAATTAACCCACTAATCAGACCCCGCAATGTACAAAATAAGTACAAGTATAATAAAATGAATTTACCCATTGTATATGAATCTATTACTACAATAAAAATAAATTTAACTCCAGCTCAATTTACTCTTTTTACCTTCATACAATTGAATGCACTATAAAACAAAATTTATTATATTCACCTCGAGCATGTTTATAAATCCGTTGCCCTTTGGGTACAGTCATTGTTTATTAGCAATAAACTAGCCTCATATTTATATTTGCAAAACACTATCACAATAATGTACACAGTATCACTAGCCACACTAATTCACTAATAAGGATACGAATAATGTTTAAATTAATGTTGCAATTGGGAGCAACACACACATTCGTTGAAAAAAATAGTTTGGGAAATCACCTGGAAAATTGAACACTATTAAAAACCCGGGGAAACTCGATAATTAATAATATTTAAATAATTAAGCTTTAACTGGTACACAATTAATGTTTGAATCATTGGTTCCCAATCTGTGGGTCTCTACTCCTCAGGGGGCGCAAGACTGTTTTTTTTTTGAAGGGAAGGGTATCTAAATCTTAACTGTTTTTAGTTGGTTTATCTCTAGTAAGAGTTTAAATCGCTATTGGGAGCAATATACCTATTCGTTAAAAATATAATTTGGGAAATACATCTGATAAATTGGACATTATCAAACCTTGTAGAGAAAATTCAAAAACAAATGTGTACTACTATCGTGCTATTTTTTGTAAAAAAATATTTAAAATTGTCTCAGTGGTTTCCAAACTTTTCGTAAGTGTTTTGTTTAAATTAGGAGCAACATAAACATTCGTTTATAATCTAGTTCGGAAAGTTCATAAAGAAATTTGGACTCTATGAACAAAACTTAAGAAAACCCTACAAGTTGCGTATTACAACCCTGATATTTTCACAAATAATAAACTACTTAAATCTTTATCAAGCTTTAACTCTGCGGTTTCCAACCTGTGGGGCGCGGCCTATCAAAGAGACGCAAGGCGGTTGCAAGGGGGCATAATATAATAGAGTTCTCAAAATATTATTTTCGAAAATCAACCAAGAATGTTCAAGTGATATGAAAAAATAAATTGATAAACAATTATTTTTATGTATTAATTTGTAGTCTAATGAATACATTATATCAATTGAGTATTCATGAAATTAGATCGTTAGAAAAATTAATGGAGTCGCATCAATTTTCGTAAAAGAAAGAGGGGGGGGGGCGTACTAAAAGGTTGAACACCACTGCTTTAACTGTTACTATTTTATTTATCATTAGCTACAATTCACTAATGAGAATAACAATAATTTTTGAAATAATGTTACAATTAGTACTAACACACATCCGTTAAAAAATAGTTTGGGAAATTTTAGTTTTTTTTTTTAAATTCTTATTGCAACTTTTATATTAAAACATATGTAGTATCATCCGATATTTTTGAATAAAACACAAGGAAAATGAGACTGTAAAAGATTCGGTACTGATAAAAAAACTATTCAAATTTTTATTAAGCTTTAACTGTTACTATTATTTATTACAGTGGTTTCCAAACTTTTTCGCACCGCGCCCCCCTGCTCTAATAAAAAAAATGTTGCGCCCCCCCTTATTTTTTTCTCATTTGACATAACATGCAATATTATGCAAAAATTTGCATAAAAACCAATATTTTTATTTGTTTATTTTTTAATATCATTTCAAAAATTTTGAGTTGTTTTCATTAATAGAATTTTGGAAACAGATGTAAAACAGCCTGGCGCCCTCCTGAGCCCCATAGGTTGGAAAATGCTGATTTATCATTAATAATAAATTCATGTTGCAATTAGTACTAACACAGACATTAGTTAAGAAATATTTGTGAAATTTGTCTCGTGTTAAAAAAAATTATTGATACTGTTATATAGCACATCTTGTAACTTTATTTTGATAAGGGATAATGTTGTCAAAGTTTGGCAACAAATTGCAACAAATCTTCAAGACGGTCTCACAACATAAATATTTGGTATCACAACCCTAATATTTTTTCAAATTAAAAAAAAATATTAAAATCTGCAAGAAAGTCGCACTTAAGCAAGCCCTAACTGTAACGATTTTATTTATTTGTACTGCATCAAGTATGATGACTAATAGTGATAAATATGTAAATAGAGACGCAATAAACAACTCTACACTTCCAAGCACGATTACAATACACAAATAAACCCCACAAAAATTAATAACACTAATTTTAAAACCAAAAAACTTTTATTATTTCACTTTACAAACCAAATTTCATTTATTATTTCCACAACACTTCCACACTCTTCAACTCTTCGACTGGAACTGGCTTGACGGAAAGAACTGAAGAACACAAGCGAACCCATACACTCGTATGGAGATACCGCAAACGAGTACTAACACACATGCCCGCAATTCACATATCGAATGCTAGAGTTGAACGAATATCTGAATCAGCTGCATATAATGTAATATAAAAAGATAAGTCTGGAGCTCGAAAAATACTTGATATTAACCGGAGGAAGTATTAAACGGACTGAGAATTTAGAGCAGCGGTGGAAAACGTGCGGGTCGGGGGAGATAGTGGATTTTTGCAGCGGTATAGAGTCACCAAATATGTTAAATAATTTTATTATTAACCGAAGGTAGTATTAAAAGTGAGAATTTAGAGCAGCGGGGGAAAACGTGCGGGTTGGGGAAAATAGAAGATGTTTTCAACGCTGTGGATCCACCAAATATGTTAAATTGTTTGATATTTTACCATCATTTTTTGATTGAACGAAAAATATTAGATGTTGAATAGAGAAAATATTAAACTCACTTATAATTAGAATTTAGAGCATCATCAAAAAATATGCAGGTTGGGAGAAATAGTGTCCCTGTACTACCCTATATAACCAGAAAATATGTTAAATGATTCGAGATTTTATCATTATTTTTCGGTCTTGAGCAGTAATCAGACCTAGAGGGGTTTTATAAAGCTGTTGTGAACGATATCTATAGTTAGTAAAAGGCCAGTGATTGTCTCTACTAATAGAGAAATATTTCATTACTCCTAAGGGCTATTTCACTTTAAAACATATCTAGATCACTATTTTCAAGTGAAAACTGATATCGATACTGCTTGATACAGATCTGTTCGCGACGAGAATTGAACCTTATACCATATTTATTTATTTTTTATTACATAGCTCACAGAGTAGCTCCAGAAGGACTTACAAAGGGCCCGCCAAATAACATTTTTTTTGAAAATGCTATAAAAAGTACTAAATAAATAAATGAATAAATTATCAAATTCTTTTTTATTTGAAAGTGCAATTCTCGGGGTTAATAATGGAAAAAAAATAATTTCATTCAAATAGTTGCCTGGTTTGAAAAGAGTTATTTTAGCACTTTTGCTCAAAAAATGTTATTTGGCGGACCCTGTACTATTTATTATATATTACATGGTATATAAGTTACGATATGAATAATATAAAGTAACTCTAAATTACGTTGACAATAACATAGAAATAAAAACAAGAAAAATAACTTCATTATGAGAAAATAATAATTGTATTTCTTCTTGCTATTGCAAGACCAAAGCTCTCACCACTAAGGCACGGATACAGCTAATTTTATTATTATGTATAATATTATATTTTTATTGCTTTAAGTGATACTTGTGGTTTGTCATTTAACCACAACTGCTTCAATTTGACAAACTTCGAAAAAATATGTACTGCTGTTAATTTTAAGACACATTTTTAATATAAAAATATATTTTTTATATGACCTGTGTCGCCTGTAGACGACATACAGTGTGTCCACTCTTATCATTGGGAATTCTAATTTATTATAATTTTTACTTCTTTAGAAGTTCAATTTACCTATAATTTTTAAACACATTTTTATTGATCATGATTGGAAATTCTTAAGAATTGTGAATGTGCCTGGTCCGTTTAGTAGTGCTATTGGGCGGCTCGCTGTCTCGTATAGCAGTATCTCTTCTGAGGAAATCGCGGTTAAAAACCAAAATATAAATATTTTACTTATCTTGTAAAAAGAGTTGAATTTAATTAATTTCAGTTATTATACAGATCGATGGTTAAAACATATCAAAACTTTGCAATAAGCTTTCTAGAGCATGTGTCACGACAACAAATGTTCGGAAATTTCTAAAATCAGCTTTTGAAAATTCGTTATTTGCAATTAATTTAAATTTAATTTGCAATCAAACATAATTATACATAGTTAATATATACTAGTTTATGAAGCCACCAATAATATTAAAATAAAATTGGTCCAGATTTTGATTTTTTCTTCATCAAAATTAAATCAGCGCTCGAGTCCAATGTGCTTCAAAATTTTTGTAGTTTCTGTATACAATGTGCAAATATTTTGCATAAATTCTGACACACATAACCCTCAGTTAATCCTTCAATCTATTATTATGTCTACAATTTTCCAGTTGAGTTTAATTTAAATTCAACGAGAGAATAAAATGATACATAAACTGCCATAAGACGTTTATTATTCTAGTTGTACTTCTCGTAATGATTATATTGTATTCAGCACGCCTGGATAGCTTGTTTTTCATTAGAATTTGCAACGATAAGTTGGCATGTACTATTACTTTCTCAAGAAAGATAATATTGTTCCAGTTATTGTTAATGATGCTATCAAGAAGTACTTGCATTCTTGAAAATTAGATATACATACACCTATCTTCCTTCCTACTTTAGACCATTATTTCATGAACTTGAATGTTTACTCTGGCTTATTTTCAGCCTGGATTTCTAGGTAAATGTTAATATTATAATAACTTTACGACGCGGCGTTATATTATACTTTTGAATATGATATGAAAGAATATTATTTTTTCGCTTGCCTAATCAACTCGCATTACAAATGAAATGCCGTCATTTGTTTTATATCAAAGTTGTACATACTTTATTAAATTTCATGAATTTTATATTTCCTAATTGAAATAAATTTTCTCAGAATGCCAAGTCGTTTCTACGGTAATAGATTGGTATAGTGGGTATACCATTTCCTTGTTTTTTCTAAGAAAAAAATAGTAATTTTTGTTTGAATTTGTAGTAATTCTCATGATAAAAAAAACACTGTATTGGTAAAATATACTGAAAAGCTATCTTTGAGTATTTATTTTTCTTTAAAAAAAAGCTACTGATATTTTGTATTTAAAATTTATTAACTTTCCGCAGGGCAAGTTATAGTAATCGCAAAAAAATCGAAAATAAATTTTTTTATATATATTTACGTTTCAAAACCATCTGAACATTTTGGCATGCCTTAGAAAAAATTGATGTACGTGTGTGCGTATGTGTGTGTGTTGTGCGGATACAAATTTTTGTCGACGATTTCGGGAACACGCATCAACCAATTTGAAAAAATTCAAAAGCATTCGATTCTTATTGATAAGGAGACGTGGTGATTAGTCTTTGGCAAAGGCAGGTCTAGCCATTTCAAAGATACTGGAAAAAAGTGCCAAAAACTGTACGTCAGTTTTTAAGGGAACGGAGAGTCCGATTTTAATATTTCAAAAAAGATTTTACTTGTTTTGACAAGATGAAGAACTGATTAAATATAAGGGAAGGCAGGTCTAACGGTTTCGGAGATCTAGTAAAAAAAGTAGAAACAAATGGCGGCCAAAAATATTTATTTGACATATGCACGCCAAATTATCAGATATTTTATAGAGATTTTAATAATGTGTACGCATTTTGTGTAAATTTTTTTGGGTTCTGTACTAAGATTTTTAATTACGGTACGGGAAGTTCCAACAAATAGCTTTAAAGCACGATGCCATGCACCCCACTAGTTTTTTTTTTACAAGTTTTTCACAATTTATAATTAATTTTATATAGTATGTAAATCTGAAGATAAAAAATATCGTATTACTCTATAGTTTTTACATCCAGTGGGCAAATTCAGCAAAATACTTTAAAAATCACATATTTTGTGCCTCTATGAATTTATTAATTTCAATTATTTTATTAATTAGATCATCATTTCGAACGTCATTTGATTGGCATTCGATTTAGACATTCTGAGTATTACCAAAAATTTGCTAATATTTCATAATGTAATAGGCGCAGATATTAACAAAATATATATATTTATTACAATTTTTGGAACATGAATATTTGAAAGTTTTTCATTTATATATTTCTGTATTTGCTGTGTTTTAGGGTTTTGGAATTATATTGTGCTCCAAATCGATAAATTTGCACCATGAGTAAGTCAGAAAATTTATGCACCCCATAATATTGACAATCTAGTGCTTTTCGCTTCCAAATCTTTATAAATTTTGCCGGGGCATGAAGTCAATCTGGTATCATTATACTACTAATATTGACTTCACAAATGATTTATTATTTTTTACAAATTTATTACATTACATTTATTCACGACTTAACTTCTTCACACACCAATTATAGACATATTCCAGATTTTTTGTTATTCGCTTTTTATCCACGTAAAAAGTTCAGTCTTTCTTCTCATTGTTTCAAAGTACAATACTAGAATTGTTTAACCTGGTTCAGAAGTTGGAATTGGGATAATTTTTATCTCAACGAAATAGAGCACACGTACATTGCAAATAGAAACAATACGTTGTTCCGAGAAGCCACTTCAACTGCAACCAAAAAGCTGACTAATTGAACTCTTCACGAGTAGCAACTACTTGACATAGATTGTAAAAATACCACTTGCAATTGAGTATTCATTTTGTAAATAAATATGTAACATGTTATGTAATTGAAGGATGAGATATAAATGTTAAAAATGATGGGATTAGTAATTAGTGTAATTGAAAATCTAATTGTGTTATTGATCGCACGGTTTGCGCCTGGGTGATCAATATCAAGCGCACTCGAGCAGCTTTTATGGCTATTTATATCACCTGCGTTGTAGAACCATTTATATAGAGAACATGATAATATATTTTTCTTATTGGACAACAATCAAAACTATTAAATTTTGTACTTATCTGCCAAATATAAAAATATGGCTGGGCCGGAGATGCCTCTCGCAAAAATGAGCAAGTCCAGTTCTTAACTAGGTCCATCAAAATGCCCAAACATTTTTGAAACCAGTACAGCCATTTTTGAGGAAACGTCGGTGAAGGCACAACCACAAATTTTATTCAATTTTCGTATCAAACGATTCCCATGATTTGATGAATCTCGATGAACTGGCATAAAGTATTTTTTTTTTTTTTAATTTTTAACTTTAACAGCAATCAGAACCTTAAGTCCCATAAGCTGTTAAGCTGAAACTTCTCCTTATTTTGAATTCTTAGATGGTAACCCAATGGTTCATCCATCCATATTTGATTATTTTTTTGTGATTATTAGAATGTATCTAATAAGGCTGACATTCTTTATTAATGCCGGATTAAGGGCTATTTTTACTTGAAAACATATTGCTACCTATATTACCAATTGAAAATCGTTGTCACTGCATACAGTTAATAAATCGAATACTCTAGCAAAGCAATAAACTTTTCCTTCGTGCAGTTGAAAAATAAATAAATAAGTATCTATTATCATTTCTTCCCGACGTTTCTTTTCATTGAAGTACAAATGGATTAGATTAAGAAAACAGAGTGAATTATATATCCAGAAGACCATTGCTGGTTTTATATTGTGCAATGCATCATAGCAATAAAAGATAACAAAGATCTATGAGCTTCGTTCTGAAAATAATATTACATTGCTTTCAGACGATATTCTCTACATCGTTGATGATATAGACATGTTGCACGATTTGTGCCTGTTCCAGATGCAACTATATTTTAAAATTCAAATCAGTGATTTCCAAACGTAAAATCAATGATATCTTTACTGGTTTTTACTGGTCCAAACATAAAATTAGTGGTAGCTTTAATGGTAATGGTATGAAAGATGTGGGTTTTTTTTGAAAATAACGGTAAGAAAGCTGAGCATTTTTTTCTTTTTTTAAGTTTTATTTCATGATATGTGCTGTTGATATATCATGATATAGTATACATCTGTTTGAGCAATATCTGAAGAACTTTTCTGTCCATTAAGATCCAAGAAGCTATATTTGAACTACTAATACGTTAAATTGGGAAAAAATAATAAATTAAATTTCTTAATTTTACGTTTTGACACTTCATATGATGTCATCGTTCATATAAAATAATACAAAACAATGAATATTTAAATCAATTTATATATTGAATAAAATAATGTTCACCAACCAAGAGAAAGTCTACAAAATATGATCCCTAGAATTGTTAGTACATATTGAGATTTGACTTTTAAATAGAAATTTCTGTTGTCATTTATTATTCGTAAAAAAAAATATTTTGCATAAGCACGTTTTGTGGTCAGTTATTCAATAACCCATTATTTGCTATTTGTGGTTTTATCCATCATTCACAATATTTCTTAAATATTATAATAAAACTTTTTTAAAACCTAAAGCAATAAAATTGATATCTCAACTGTTACACTTTCAATTACCCATTAAAAAAACAATTATCAATTTGAATAAAAAAAAGTTCATATAATTTGCTTTGTACGTTAATGTTTGATTGTTTTTGCATCTAGGCCCTGCTTGCAAATTTTGCATGCGCCCCTCAATTTGGAAACCGCTGATGTAAATTGTGTAAATATATATATATATATATATATATATATATATATATAATGAGACCAGTCTCATCTCAGTAATAAGAAAAGATTAAATTCAATAGAACTCTCAGCGAGGAGTGCTGAGGTCGCGATCCAACGTTGTTCCATGTCGTTTCAAATTCCGAACGACGTAGTAGAACCACAAACAATGCAATTGTATAATTATATCATTACTAGGATCCCAACAGAATGTAAACTCCATTAAAAATATTACACATTAGAACGGAACACAATTTAACTTTCATAGTATTAATAAATTAATATTATGTACAAACGCAGCACCAACTAAAAAGTAGTGAGGGGAAATTGGTTTCATGTTCTCCCATGATCGCGAAACTAGAGATTCAAAATTTTTACCAATATTTGGACCAAGTTGTGGGGATACTTTTACTTAAATGTACCGAAAATGTTCTTGTTACTCCGTACCATGGATTATACGCTTATTGTTAGATCTCTTCTAATTCTAGGCAACTGGAGTCAAAATTTAAGAACACATCCAAAAACTCGTGCATCTAATTAATGGGCCGATTCTGCCGCACAACAGACTTGCATACATTATTCCTAGACAATATTTTAATGATTCTATTCAACTATCTATTACCCACGACAAATCCAATATTTATCCAAGAACAAGTTTTTGCCGTCAGAGGAATTCCTCCGACTTACAGTACCGTTTACGAGATCACCTCAAGCCTAATCGTCCTGCCAGTAATGATAAATGAGTTTAACGGAGAACATATTGAGAATATCTTGAGTACACATTGAGTAATTTCATCTAAGCATTCCTTTCTTTAGCACCAAGCAGAATCGAGAAAAACTAGTTGCCAAGGTATGCAGGAATTATGTTTTCTAAATGAAAACAACGGAATGGTTGCTACCCCTGGTAGAGGGGGTAGCGGAGTGTTTTAATTGAACTAGTTGTTCACTTCTAAAAGTAAAAGTCCGCTTAACAACATGTAAATAACCAATAAAAATAAATGTATCTTCCATTATAACTTAGTAACAAATCAGTGATTGTAATTAGAACTGCAACAAATACATAATATACAAACAAATCAGTGTTTAATACAGTCCATAGCTACAAGGGTTAAATTATAACCCTACAACCTGAATTATCGAAGGAGAGTTTTAATAAATTCTATAACTACGTGACATAAAATACATAGATTTTTAAAGGTATGAAGAGTTAGGTTGTTGAAGAAATGATACTGATACTGATACAGAATACTATTTTAAAACTTGGTTTGAAAATTTCTCTTCTTTTAAGTGATCGTGGTGAGTGTCCGAAACCGTAATATGCTTCTACTTTGTCTTTTTTGCTCACTTATTGACCGATTCTGCCGCATAACAGACCAATGTTATGGCAAGGCTATGTTATGAAAAACATTACATACAAAATCGTTCTAAATATTGTCAAAAACCATGTGGTCGCTTCACAGTCGGGCGTTTTTCTCAGGTTATCAGATAGAAAACCTAATCTAGAAACTGCACAAATGTCAAAAAAACAATCTTAAATAACAGGATCTTTTTGACCCAGCTTCATAACATATAACATACGTTGCAGTATATGTGTAAAATGCCTGAATGCACAGCAAATCCATGGCATTTTGAACAGTACTCATAACAGTAACATAGTCTTGCCATAACATTGGTCTGTTATTATGAAATATGTATTATTTGAGCAGCGATTAGAATTAATGGCCTGGTCTTATAAGCTTTTGTGATGATTTGGATAAACTACAAGTTTTTTTTTTGTAGATGGCTACCCAAAAAATTGTCCTATTTCTGTGTGATAAATTTTTATCTGTGGCCGATGCGGTCGGTGATCCCTGGTCGTCCATGTGTGTTATAAAACCGATGGACCTAATGAATAAGGACAAGCACGTGACCGTCAATATATTCTAACAATGGTGCTAGATCGTCATTGATCGCGTCCGACAAGATTGACAATAAGACAATGTTTTTTTCTTCATTCACTCCTCGATTCATTTGATTCATTATTCTTCTGTTGTTTGTTACAGAGCTAAAGTGCTCGCACGCGATCTCGACGAACCGAATCAATCACGTCCTTAGTTCTTAATTAAAACGTTTTTCTTCTTTGTTTTTCTCAATTAGAGCTCCGATATGGGATAATTGGCAACGATAATGGAAGAAGATAATGATTTATATATTTCTCAGAAGGTAATATATCACCGTTTCTCAAGGTACAGAGTACAATATTTTATGGTGCAAAGTTTACTCGCAAATTGTCAAATTTATGCATTATATCCAATGCCTCACCTTCAACTATCTTACTAGATGTTGCACTTAACATCCGATGTTCATGTGCGTTCTACTTGTCTCGAACATATAGGGTAAATATATGTTCAAAATATGTCAAACTGGTCTAACAGACTAATAACAACATATACTCAACGATATTCAATGTATATAAAGTATGCATATTTTATAAGAACTATAGATCAGAGATGGCCAACAGAAGGGAAATATTTGGACATATTTTAAACGACACGATTTTCTTTACTTCAAACCCTTAAAGATAGAGTTAAAACCATAAAAGAGTTATGTTAATATGAATATAATGCCTAAAATTGCATTTACTTGCTCTATATTAGGTTAGTATTTATACTTTGAAAACTGTGAACGGGTTCGCAGCTAGAACGTGACAACAATTTTCACTTGGAAATACCGATAGCAATGTTTCCAAGTGAAAATAGCTTTACTCCGTATCTCCGTAACGACTGAACCTGCCTTTGCCAAAAACCAATCAGCACATCTTTCTATCAACAGGAATCGATTGTATCTAAATTTTTCAAATCGGTTCATCCATACTCAAAAATTGTCTCCACACATATACACACACATCCATTTTTTCTGAGGTATGCCAAAATGTTTTGAAACCTCTGCAACGTGAAGATATGCAAAAATTTTCATTTTCGATTTTGGGCCCATTACTATAACTTATCCCATGACAAGTTAAAATAATTGAATACCATTTTAGTCACCTTTTGAGTCGAAACTATAAAAGGTAAAAAAATTTCATCCTTTGATGGTATAGAAAAAATATTAGAGTAAACTAAATAAAAAATCTGAGCAAGAAAAAAGTTTTACTCAATTTTTGTCTTTAACTTTGTGAATCCATAAATGTACCTACCACGGTGACTTATTTTTATTCTCTGGTATTTAATAACTATCACTTGAATATCTGTATATAAGTAGCTCTAAATATAATAATTGCCTAAAAAATTCCTTGTTGATTAAAAATTCTCATCTCTTACCACAATTAAAATCTAATTATCAAATGTCCTAAATTGAATTAAACTAAAATTCTGGCAAGCCGATTGCGACGTATTTTTATTATTTAGAAAAATTTGTTACTGAACTAATGTCTGCTCTAGATATCTGAATATTGTAGCTCTATATATAGTAAATGCCTAATAAATGCCTAGTAAATGTCTAGCTGATTGCAAATTCTCATCTTTCATAAAAAATATCTAATTATTGACTTTATTTTTAAATTTGAAGACTTTATCAAGCCGATTGCTACATAATTTAATATCAAGAAGAATATGTCATTTATCTGGCCATCTCTGCTCTAGAGCAGCGCCAGCCACGCAGAAACAGTCTTTCGATCTCAAAACTGGTATAAAAGGCGAGGTGGTCTGCCCACATAGTTTTGCAATAAAAACATTAATTAGCATTGGACGATATCGGTAAATTGCATAATTTCATGTATTGAATGAGATTTGTATCTGACACAACGCCCTAGTAGATGGAGGATCCTAATTTGGAGCACGATTCAAAACCCGCATACTTTTAGATGATTGATTAGGTAGATTTTGGTAAAAATAGATCGAACATGTAATTAATACTCGGATTTTTATACACCTTTTAGGAAATTTGACAATTTTTTGACGGTTTGTGCTCGTTTCTCGTGGACAAAACATTGCAGTGGGTGGTCTATATTACTTGTAATGTTTAGGCCTTTGAGAAAGGATCTGATCTGTAATTAGCCTTTGATAACTTATTGATTCTATCTGAACTATCGTGTTAGGATATTATATAATTCAACATATCTCATTACAAACTGATCCATTTAACAATTAAATATAATTTATTACATTTAATAAGTAAATTTTAAGTTACAGTGTCGACTCCCAGAAAATTTGAAATCAAGCCTATTTAAGTTATCTTATACACATATTATTTGGAACATATTATGTAATGGATATTCGTAATAATAATTCTCTTTTAATTAAATTGCTTCACAAACCATAAATTTCAGTGTATAAAATTATTTATACCGGAAACTATAAACCCAAATTAATTCAACATTTTTGGCAAATATTATAATACTAATCTTATTAATCTTCTCATTTCTAAAAAATTCACATACAAGAATTTTAATGACTCTATTAACGTTGCATACGTACAATACTACATTTTTTTATGATTTCCAAAAAGCAGACAAACCACAAATTATGATTTTTTTTGAACAGCGGTTAGAACTTGCCAGTTCTATGAGCTGATGCATGTAATGAAACTTGTTCAACTTATTAGAAAAAAATCCAACGGTTGATCTATCTATTTTTATGTACCTTTATTATAACAATTTATCTAATACCGATGATATGTGTACTTAATTTGATGCAGCAATGGTGAAATGGACGTATTTTCACTTCGGACAACCTGATGTCTGACAATTTCCAAAATACTGCTATTGCTGCATAATTTATCAGTATTATAGAAATTGTAATATAAACTCATTACTATCAATAAGATAAGACAACCGTTTGGGTTGCCTTCTAAAAAAGCCACGTCGTGTGAGAAGTCATCACAGCAACTCATAGAACTTCTTAAGTAGTTTTAGCACTAGTTGTCCTCTAAATAGTAGTACAAACAATTTCACGGCATTTTTAATCGAGTTACGTGCAATTTCTTCCCATTTCACAAGTACACGTAGTAAAATATCTGTGACTATATCTTGATACCAGACTCACGTGGGAGTACACATAAAAAAGAAAAAGGAACAAATACTACTAAAAATAAAGGAAATGAATTGGTTATTAATAAGACAATCCAAATTATCCGTGAAAAATAAACTATTGTTATATAATCGCCATCATAAAACCAACATGGACCTACGGGCTAGAGGTATGGGGATGCGCCTCCACATCGAATTTGGAAATTATACAGAAAATGCAAACTACAATATTGAGAACAATATTCAACTTCCTTTGGTCGTCTACGGGGATTTAAGAGTGCTGACTGTGTACGAAACTTACAGAGAATTGTCATTAAAATACCGCAACAGATTAGAGATGCACCCAAATGAATCTTTAAAGAACGTCCTTTGCCCCCAACAAAATTCAAGTCATCAAAGTCAAGTAAATTAAAATCATTAAAGATATATATTTTAAGTATTAATATTTTGTAAGATAGATTACAATGGATCCTATCTTATTTCAACATTCACTTAGTTCTCACTTTAGATTGTAGAAATATTGTAATCTCTGATTGCTAAATAAATCTATAACAAAAAAAACTCCCCATAATGACGCAGAGGCGTCTGTTTTTTACATAAACAAAATGTAAATCTTTTCTCCAGATTGTACCAAGAAATATCTAATTATCCTCAACGGAGGCACTACTTTATTTTTGTCAAAACTGACAATATGTCATTTATATAAATCATTCGGCTTGAATGGACAACAGCTGTCGCGTCCTTATATGCCATAGAACGATCATCTTTGTGTATTTTACAATTCATATATAAACATGTGTCTCCATATGATATTTACATATAATGTACATGCGTATGTGTTAGTAGGTGTATACAGAATAATAATCATTGTCTTTTGTTAAAAGTGACGGTGGCAGGACCGCACCTTAAAAATCCTTGTGAAATCATTGTAAAGGTTCAAGTTGTAAAGGCACACGTGGGTGAAATGGATACATTAATTATAAAATATTGCTCAAGTTAATAAAAGAAATATTTTACTCGATATTGTTTATAAACGAACTAAAATAGTGCATTTATTAAAATTATTAGGTGTGTAAGATAGAGATGATATTCATAATTGAAATATTGTAAATTTTTCGTAGAATAAGTTATAAGTTATAGCAAAAAATAGACAATGTAAATTTGTGTATGTCATTACGTTTCAAAGGTTTCTGAACATTTTGGCAGACCTTTATGTATGTATATGCAGATACAAGTTTTCGAGAGGCCGAATTAACCGATTTGAATGTTTCAAAAAACATTTGATATCTATTGATGGGAATTGGGGACGTGCTAATTAGTTTTAAGCAAATGCAGATCCAGCCGTTTTGATGATACGAGGCAAAAAGTGCCAAAAATGGTAATTCAGTTTTAGAGAGAACGGAGCGTCCGGTTTGAATTATTAAAAAATTGATTGAATTTTTGGAAAGGCAGATCCAACGGTATTGGAGGTCCAAAAAAGAGTAGAACAAAATGCCATTTGACTTGAAGAGATTTTATAAACATTCAAAAATTTCCAAAAAAATAAAATTAAAACAAATAAATTCAAAATTTTCAAATTTTTTTTTCAAAATCTTCAAAAATAGTTTCTAAATTTTTTAAATTGCTGCACGCTAGTTTTAGCAATTTGCCTTAGGCATAATGCCATGCACCAATGGTTTTTATCAGTAATTTTTTGGCGGATTATATTTAAGAAAAACGGGAAGATATCTAGACTAGTAGTCAATTTAAACAAAAATATTGTTTGACCCACTACAAGTTGATGCATTTGATTCCAGCGTTTATTATTTCGTCATAGAAATGTTTTCCGGCAATTATTTATTATGGGAGCAAACGGAACTAAGTGGCTAAAGTACATTCTTTGGAACATAAATCAATTTCTGTTGGTTAAAATTTGTCGGCATAAATCATTTAAAATGTAATTGCTAAACTTGATAGTAACTTAGAACATAAAATCTATAGTCCGACAACTATATAAACTTAACTAGAATTGATCAACTTTTTCTTTTTTACAACCAGGTTTTATTTACCAGGTTTATCTTTACCAGATGAACAAAATTACTATACAAAATCGAATAGAATATCGATAATTCAGATCCTCGGCGTTCTTACCACAAAGTACACAATTTTACACAGATCCCGTACTTTGTTTCCAAATTAATAAATGTATAATCAGTTTATTATCCGAGCTCAGGAAATAAAAGTACCGTCAAATTGCTTTACCGTTTACCATTTACGAATTTCATAACCGCTAATGAGATTCTTCCTACAGTTTGGCATTCAAGACAATGGCTTTTTATATGAATTAAATATGCACAAGCCACAGTTCTCGGTTTCATCAATAATTTATAATTCATATTTCTTGAATATATTATTGTATTTACACCCAACGTAGTCGGTTCATTGATAATTAACATCGTGATTGAAATTTTAATGCTTTCATTGGCTCAAAAAAATTCAATCAAAATAATAATTTTATTTATTATTTGTTCATACTACCAGAAACTATTTCAATTGTTTTATTAATAATTTTTTTATTTTAATAACAATTAAAATTGTACTATAGACTAATTTGATTTACAGAAGACAAAACTTGAAATGTGAGAAATAAATGCTACATGAAAGCCCGGATAGCATAGGATAGTCTACTCTATAAATCAATTTTATTTGGCTTTTCTGCCAAAAATTTCTCGTATCTATGCCAATGAAAGCAGTTATAATAATACGTGAATAAATTATTTGAAGAGTTTGATCTGTCAAGATCAAATTTATTTGTCAAATAAAAGTTTCGTCTTTTGTGTATAATAGAATCCACCTTTGTCTGGGAATTCAGATGAATTTTTTATGTTTGTCAACACACTTGTATGTAATCTAAAAAAAAAGTAGTAAAGTAACTTAGATTTATCTACTTTTCATTATCTATATCTTATTTTGTAATTTATTTAACTTGCGACAATAATGAAAATGTTTGAAAAAGCTTGAACATCCCAAATTATGCGTCAGTTCCATATTTCAATAGAGTATTCCATTCAAAGATGTATAAAAAATCAAGTACCTTTTATTTCGTGTTCTTGATGATAGTAATCTAGCCATATGTAACTACATTGTTTTGTTTACATTATATTTTTGTTAAATAACTTCTGCCAAAATCCATTGCGAAAAAGCAGTCTAAAATTCGCATGATCCGCTCTCAGATTCAACGTAATATTAATTTAGTCTCTTGTCTCAAATAATTCATTTATTACGAAATTTCACACATTACATCATGAAGTTAAATTTAACTCAGAATTCGCAAGAAATCTCTCCGAATGGATTCAAGACACGGTTAAAATATTTAAATGCATCTGAATTCAAGATTTATGAGCTGCAAGAAGCACGTTGCCCTTATAACGATTATTTTTATTTTTTATGCAAGTTATTTATACTGAGTTTTATAGAGCTACAGCAGAGCTAATTCATGGCACCAAATAATGTATATCAATCCTCAGTTGCAGTTAGTATCCAATTTTAAAATTGTAGAGAAAATAAATGTCGTCGGAGCATTTAGCTCACTGGAATAAAATGTAAGCACTAAGAAATTTATATGGAGATAAGACATTACAAATATTATTTTTAGCTTAGCAAAAAATCGCAAATGAAAATTTTTGCATATTTTTACTTTTCAAAGTTTTCTGGATATATTGGCATACCTTAGAAAAATTTATATGTGTGTAAATTGATGTATGTTCGGATACAATTTTATGTCTACGATTTTGTGAGGACGGATCAACCAATTTGAAAAATTAAAAAACCAATCGATTTGTATTGATGAGACGATATGCTAGTTAGTTTCAGGCAAAGGCATCAGGTTCAGCCGTTTCGAAGATACGGAGTGAAAAGGGCAAAAAATATCAATTATTGAAAGAACGGAGCATCCGACACTCCAGACCCGCGAAATTTAATTATTAGTAATTCCGGGTACTTTTTGAACAGACCATGTATAAAGGTTGTCGCCCAAATACAAGCACTTACATTAGATATATAAAATATGAGCAATAAAATTTATAGTATTTATAATAATTATTTGAGAATATTTGAAACAATGGCTACTAATCATTCACAAAATCGAAATCTGTAAAAGTAACAAAATTGTTAAGGGAAAAATTATCAACCAGCCCTACGAATTAGACCAACGAAGGCTATTAACACTATCCACACTTTCAGACTTAAATGAACTAAACTAAAAGTTATTTTAAACTAGATAAAAATTTATTTTAAACTAGATAAAAGTTTGTGATATTTTATATTATTTATATGTTATAATTCCTGATATTTTCTCCTGAGCCCTTTCAACTCAGATGCAAAATACATATTAATTTTGAAATTCACGAGTGGAAAGGATTAATATAAGATCTAATACTGTCAAACCCTATTAGAATTAAATGTATCATAATAATTAATAAGTGACTAATATAAGACAAAAGAAACTCATGGATCATTTGGTGTTGACAAATATTAAAATGATAAATATTACATGCAACAATTTTTGTATACTCTTGGAAGAAATGATTCAGCCTTATATTTATAAATATACACACGTAGTTCGTATTACACATATAGTTACGAGAAAACATTAATGAAACTGAAAAAATGCTTATCGGTTACCTATAATGAATCAAGATATTATACTAATAACTTTTGTTTTTATTATGGAATGCTTCGAACACAATTACAATCTCGAGACATAAAGTTGAGTAATGAGCATTTATTGTTTAGAATTTATAAATAGTCAAGTTAATTTATTTATTATTATTTTAACTAGTGTTATATGGCATCGTGTCTTAAAGCAAATTGCTGGAACTTCTCGTATCGTAACGATGTTCGAGGAATATTAAATATTTTCAAATATATTATTATAAATACTGTAACTTTCAATATTCATATTTTATAGACAAAATGTAAGAGCTTATGAATTGGACGATTATGTTCATATAAATTTACATAAAAAGTAAATAACAGAACTTAATGAAGCGGGGTTAAGATGAAAAATCTTATCTCAGGTTCCTAAGAGTTATATAAACTGAATTGCAAAGATAAAATTATTTAATTAGTGAGCTTTAGAATTTTAGATATACAAAAATAAATAGTTTTCGGAAATTAACAAAAAAAAATTGAAATGAAAAATATTTCTTTTCCCCTAAAACAATTGTTTTATTATTACAAGCAAAAGATTTTTTGAATCATTTAAATCAGATGCTTTGTTCACTCAAAAACTGCCATTTTTTGCACATTTAGCTCCGTCTTCTCCAAAAACTAGTCACCACTTCTGTCTATCATTACAAATTAAATATTTTTTGAATCCTATTTGCATCCGATTTGAATCATTCAAATCGGATGCTCCGTGCTCTCAAAAACTCAATTTCTAATTTCTGCACTCTTTGCTCCAATTTCTAATCTGCACGTTTCTCCATCAGTAGGAATTGAATGTTCTGTTGAATCATTCAAATTGTTTGATCTATGCGCCGAAAATGGACGAAAAATTGTATTCGTACAAACATACACACATACAGTCTTTTTATCTAAGGTATCCAAAAATGTTCAGAAACCTTCGAAACATAAAGATATGCAAAAAATTTCTCTGTCGATTTTTGGACAAATACTATAACTTACCCTACCCAAAGTTCATTAACATAATTTTGATTGTCATTTGATTTTATGGTAGTTGTTACACTAAATCTGATAACAATTCCTATGGCCCAACAATAAAATTAATCTCCAACCATTCGACACTAGTTGCTTCCCTAAATATTATCCCTTCATATCTAGATTAAACCTCTCATCCTTGTTGACGGATTCCGGCTTATCGCTTTTAAATTAACCTAAAGAAAACGTAACATCATCGACAAAAAAGGCAAAATCGCGATCATCGAAAGGGAAGTAAAATGGTGATCGCCGAGCGTTTCGCGTTAAGTTTACAGGCCTCACAGAAAGAACTTCTTTCCCTTGAATGTAAGGGGTGGTTTCGTCGTGCGCCCGCAACGCGACGGATCAATAACGACCGAAGATACAAAAGGGGCGGCAGTGCAAGGAACAAGTGGCCGACAACAACTGGGTCCGAGGGGAAGGACGAGATACCGCCGACACGTTTTTATGACTCAATAAAACACGAAAATCATCAAAACACCATCGTAACAGAGATAAGATGCGGTTTGCTGGGAATTTTAAATTTTAAATGCAAAATCAGTGTTTACATTCCACTAATTTCAACTGCCAACTTAAAACCAAGTTTAAAATTAAATATTATTGTTTATTTTAGTATTACATTTTATATCCTTGTATTCACTAACCATATGGGCACTTGTGAATCTTTTAAAGATTTTTATTAAAAAATATATAAATTTATAAAAAATTAATATATGTTCATGTTTTTTATAAAAATATATTAAAATTTATGATTATGAAAACTATACAAAATATCATGAACATTTGTTTCTCTCAAAAATTCATGGTTTACTTGATTCCCACATATAGCTTACAGAGATTTTTTTAACTTACCGTAGGGTAAGTTATAGTAATCGCAAAAAAATCGAAAATAAAATTTTTTATATATCTTTACGTTTCAAAGGTTTCTGAATATTTTGACATACTTTAAAAAAAATGAATGTATGTGTGTGTGTGTATGTGCGTGCGTGTGTGTGTGTGTGCATATACAAATTTTCGTCGGTGATTTCGGGAACACCGATCAACCGATTTGAATAATTCAAAAAGCATTCGATTCGTATTGATAAGTACACGTGCTGATTAGTTTTTAGCGAAGGCAGGTCTAGCCGTTCCGAAGATATGGGGCAAAAAGTGCCAAAAACGGTAACTCAGTTTTTAAGAGAACAGCGTCCAATTTGAATAATTCAAAAAACACTTTACTAGTATCAACAAGATGAAGAACTGATCAAATTTACATGAAGGCAGATCTAGCGGTTTCGGAGATCTAGTAAAAAAAGTAAAAAAAATGCCATCTGGCGGTCAAAAATGATCATTACACATATGCACCAGTCAAAAGTGATCATTGCACATATGCATCAGATATTTTATAGACATTTTAACAATAAGTATAAATTTTGTTTACATTCCTATGGGTTCCGTACCAATGCTTATCCGTTACATGGCGGCGCGGCGCTTACGCGCTTCGATATTTCGTCTCTATGCAGTTAAAGCAGTACGATTGCTGTACGAAAAAAAGTTCAGAATTTCCAAAATATTTCAAAAATGTTAATCTTTTAAAAAAAAAATTTGGTGCGGGAAGTTCCAGCAATTTGCCTTAAGGCACGATGTCATGCGCCCCACTAGTTTTCTCTCAAATCAAATATAAACTGCACAATATATTACACGAATTGCCGGAAAAAAGGCGATTACGATTTCTCATAAAATATGTGCAAACGCCCAAGAATCCGCGCCGGAGTGGCAACTTCCAAACGCGCATTTGACGAAACAAATGGTTTCAGCAAAGCATATGCCGATGCGAAATGACTGTTTTATTTTCAGATGCTTATATTTTTTTAATTTATTTTTAGAACGACTCTGTTGCCAAATTAGAGAACCGTCTGTCAACGTGTAGTCAATTTGAATTAACAAAATGCAGGGAAATGGGTATTGGAAATACAAAAATATACACGTGAAAATTTCTCTTGACAAATCTAATAATATACATGAATGATATCTGAGAAGCTCAAGGGAATATATATATATATATATATATATATATATATATATATATTATAATTCAGATTTTTTTTAATATAGTGCCATCAAAAATTATAAAGCTACCATTTGCATTACAGTTTTCAATCGTGCGCAACTCTTTCTTAAGATCCTATTAAGTTACGTCAACATAAAATTCATATCAAATGTGTTCAAAATTCTAGAGATGATATTTAGTTTTTTTGCATAATTTCCAGTATGCATATTTTCAAAAGTATTTGTACTCATTTATTTAACTTCATTTTGTCTAATGATGGGTTTATATCATATATCACAAGAACATTTGGTTTACTCGTATGGTATATTGATGAAACTTAGCATGGTCATTGAGTTGATAGTCAAAATGAAAACCTTGAAATATTATAGGCCTATGAGAAGTTATTTACTTATAAAAATCCAATAAAGTTAGAAATAGTAAGAAATGCATAAAAAATTTGAGAATAGTTTTGATTGCTATTTAAATAAAAAATAAAAACATTAAATAAGTAGAAGTTAATTTTATTTTTAATTGTGCATTCGAAGAATCTAATTATAGTAATTCCTTTACCAATTGGTCAATTTCGTCAGCAAAAATCAACTACACGAACTTGTCTCCGGCAAGAATGCAGTACAAGTCATTAACTCAATAAATTTCTCGGTGTACCAAACGATTCTGGAATTTATAGTAAAATTCTTAGCCGCATAAATGACATAACATTACTGAGATGCCATAGTCATAGTCATAGTACTCCAACGTGAAGGCGCCGCACTCACCCTCCAATGAGTTATCGGTCGATGCAACAGGGCGGGCGAGGCGAATGCACCATGACTTTTAGAGAAAGGAAAAAAATGCATTCGAGACTTGGGAAAGTTTTAATACGATAAGTTGTAAGGAGATTTTAATGTATATTTTATTATGAATTTGAATTTCTTTCTTTGATATAAAACTTGCGTTTGCAGTTTGTAAATATTTATATTCTAATCCAACATAGAACATACTTTGTAAGTATGTAGTTGTGTTTTTGATTTATGTATATGTTTCGACGTATTTTCGTTTTATTATATTGGCCATGAAAATGACAACCTTCATGGCATTAAGCTTTACACGGAATAGTTGCTACCCCTGGTAGAGGGGGTAGCGGAGTGTTTTAATGGAACTAATTATTCACTTCTAAAAGTAAAGTCCGCGAAACAACATGTATAACCAATAAAATATAAATAAAAATATCTTCGTTCATTATAACTTAGTGCCAAATCAGTGATTGTGATAAGAACTGCAACAAATACATAATATACAAACAAACCAGTGTTTAATACAGTCCACAGCTACAAGGGTTAAATTATAACCCAACAACCTGAGTTCATCGAAGGAGAGTTTTGATAAATTTCATAACTACGTTACAAAACAGTATATATACCCAAAATTCTATGTTCCCATTTATCAGAGTTATTACGCTATTGCAGTTTTCTTGTATTTGTTATTTTTATTAGAATTTCAGATTCAATTATTAAATTAACTAGTTAGTAT
The DNA here is from genome assembly GCF_003426905.1 of Ctenocephalides felis. NCBI lineage: Eukaryota > Metazoa > Arthropoda > Insecta > Siphonaptera > Pulicidae > Ctenocephalides > Ctenocephalides felis. Next base: position 186,379,785 of record NW_020538040.1, read on the forward strand.
TGGTATTTTGCCTTGAGGCAAGTTACATGAACTTCCCTATATGTGTAAATAATCGACTTAATCAATAAAAAATAAATTAATTTATGAGTGATTCAAAGTATTCCGAGTGGATTTATTGAAAACAAACAAACACGTTAACTCGGAGTATTTTCTAAAAGCAAATTTTCAAAAATCAATAACATTTATAATTGATCCAGTTTCCCTAGGACTTTAATGGTTTAGTAGGTTTATTAAGACCAAGTACTTTATCGTTATACCAAGTAAATCGTCTAATTTTAATTTTAACAAACGTCTAAAAAACTACTCATTTTCTCAAACATTGATTAATTTTAAAAACTACTTGTTGTAAGGCCGTAATAATTCAGTAAGTTCTATAAGACCATGATATATATCGCCAAAAAAGTTCCATAAAAATCAACCTATTTTTTTTAAAAAAAATATATAATTTTGTTGTTCTGATATTATTAGTTCGACTTTTGTGTGGTTTGAGAAGTTGATTCAAACTAATATTTAAAATTTTTCTTAACCAGGTAGACATAATTGATATCTCCAAATCAGAGACCATGTTACTTTGATTCACAAATAATATAATTTATTGTAGTGTTAACTTTTATGTTATTTACTAAATAATTTATTTAATCATCTCTCAATTATGTAGAGACTTCTAATTAATGTTAAAATCATTTTTGTTTCAGATTCTGGCAGAGAACTTATAAAATGCGCTTTGGCTTCGCAGTTTCGGTGAGTCAATATATTCTTTGCATCCGTTCATATGTTCAACAGGAAATCGATCCGTCATCGATATCTTAATTCTGTATACAAATGGTGCTCATAGAACGTGATTTATATATAAGTATATATATATATATATATATATATAAAAGTTTTATAAAAACAGCAGCACCCATTTCTGCTGACGGATTTATTTCCTGTCCCCCATAGACATCATAAACGCAACCATTATAATGTTGTGGTAGCAAGGCAAGCATTAAATTGCTTTTCAACGATGAAAATAAGAAAATATTGAATTGCTGGAGATTATATATTGCGAATTTCAGAATTTCTTCAAATATTCCTTAATTGCTTTCTAAAGAAAAAATGTCCATTGAAGCTATCTAGAACACATGTCAAAATCATTTCCTTTCCTTCAATATCTGCTGATATTCTCTTGTGATTTTTATCATTTTCAAGAAATGATTTCTTGAGATCGATAGCGAGAGTCGTTGGCTTCTCCAACTGACCATATCGAAATGCACCAGATTCCGTGCAACTCTCGTTTTACATAAAAATCACAGAACCACAACAATACTTTCTCCCTGAGACTATTATTATTCACACCGACTGCTGTGTTTGTCATAAATGTAGATCAGATATTGAATAATAGACATCTGACAATTAAGAATTCATCCAAAAAGATCTGAGATACAAAATTATTATACTATTTTGAGTTCAATTTTTTTAAAAGCTGTATATCGTATTTGTTAACTTTTCTTAAATAGAAGCTCTATTTCTTCTATTAGTATCACTAAATTTACAAACAAGTTTGATTAACGAAAATTTTCTAACAAAGATTTTTTATTAACTAAATTAAATCAAAATATTAAATGGCCTCTCTAAAATTATCATATCCTCAATAATTTATCATAATGTTATAATTATTTTAACAATCATTTAGACCATGACCTAATATGTTTCAGCACTTACTGCTTACTTTTTGTGTATGTCAACATAATGGATAATTTTTAGGTAAACCGTAAAAAGCAAATATTTGAACCTTTATTTATTAATCACCTTATATATTTCAATGGTTAAATCAATTAATAATGGGTTAATGGGTTATAATATTTTTCTAACCTTATTTATCAAAAAAAATTTTTGGGAGTGTACATTTTAGCAGTTATTCTAACGATTCATAAACTCGTGTGATCCAAAATTTTAACTCTATTCATTAGTCGATTGTTTTTGCAAGTGCACGTAATTATTGTAATTTTATAAAACATTAATATGCAAGTACTCATTTGTACTAAAGCATATAAAATGTAAAATGCCTCAAAATATTGCAAATCGATTAAACATGTCTGAATGTCTGAAAATGTTGTAATTTGTTGGAAAATGCTGTAAATTGTTAAAAAAATAATTTATACTGCCTAACAACGTTATAAGTAGTCTGAAAATATTGTCATATCATAGCAAAACTCTGTAGATTTTATGGAAAATGTCATAAATTGCTGAAAAATATTGCAAATTTTCAATAGATGTTAAATTTCGATAAATGTTGAGAATATTTCTAAAAATGTCGTAATTGTTGTAAATTGCCCAAAAATACTGCAAAATTGTTGTAAATGCCTGAATATGCGGTGAATTCTCCGAAAATATTTTTTTATTATAATTTTTGCGATATACCTCACCTTTGCCATAAATTTCAAATTAATATTAATCAATTAATAACTGATTTATAGAAATGTAATCCAAAGTACTTACTATTGATTCAATTCATTATATGAATAAAAATTTCACAAATTTATGAAATTTTCTAAATCTTTTTTGGTATCAGATCTGTAGAAGTGTGATTGAAAGTTGGTATCACTGTTTTTAATTTCAACTTGTTTTTTTTTTAATTTCATTATTTCGACTAATTTTATATATTAATTTTTTAGCTCAGTTTATTCACTATTATTTTATAAATTTATTATTTTTTATAAACAGTGTCTAGTATTATTGCCTGCAGTTGTTCCCTCGCCATAAATTTAATTTATGTAATCGCGTGATACACGCGGAAAACTATCCCAAAGAAGTTCGCTCAAGGACAAATTGAACTCAATATAGAAGTAGAGTAGTTGGCATTTCCCGACTATTTGCCCACAACAACGATCTTGTTTTTGAAATCAAACACCGCCAATTTATTTTATTCTTGTACTTCAACAGAAAATAAATTCGACAAAAATAATAAAAATGAAAATCCGAGGACGCTGTTAAATTAGAAAACTCGAACAGGAGCAATAAATATAATTGAAAACTTTGACCTTGGACTATTTTTCTTTATATTTATCAAAATTACATACCAAATTTTACAACTTAAACCCTTTGCCTATAATAAGACATAAAAATAAGACATTTATTAGTAAGTGTTTTGTGGTTATTATTCAAGAGATAGCTATTAGAAGGCATCCCAATGGTTGGCCTTTTTATTTTTGTTGTTACTCCATTTTTGCCTTATTTGCAACATTTGATAAATGCTTTTGGAGTTATGGAGTGCAAAGGGTTAAAATTGAATATCGGGATTGTGAATTATTTGCTTCAGCACAATGTTGTCAATGTTTTTTATTCAAATATGCATTATTTGTCTATTTCTATAAGAAGATATTAAGTAATTGTTTTGTTAGTTATTTTTAACAGAAAGCTATTAGTAGGCATCTTCATTGGCCTATCAATATTTGCTATATATTTTTATTACAATATAACTAATGTTGATAATAAATTTGAATTAAGTGCATCAATTCCGGGAATAACAGTAGATGAGTACCTATTGCACGCAATCTTTTTTTTGCATCGTTTATTAATTTTTATAATTAAACCACTTCCCATAGGCTTATATTATTTTAAGGTATTTGGTTTGACTATCAACTCTATCACCATGCAAAATTTCATCAAAATCCTAAAAGAGTTAACCTGAGGTTCTTCTTGTTAGAACATACACTTTGATCTGTTTTTTTTTAATTGAAAATTGTTACCACCTTCTGATATTTTTTATCTTATGGTATATTATTTTTAAGGTTTTCATCTTTTAGCTTTTTGCAAGTTTAAAATGAAATTTACTAAAAAAAATTTTTGTCAAAAAAGGGAAAAGTATTTATAACGCTTAAAACAAACGAAACGACGAAAAAAAAATCGTAAATCTTCATTTCGTTTTAATAACGAATCATATTAATCTTATAAATATCATTTTAAGTCTATTTTTTTTTCAAATTAATAAATTTTATAATAATAAAAACAAAATTCGAAAATTCAGTAATCAATTATTTTTTCCTCGTTCTTATTTTTGTATCTGCAACTTCAATTAATTTTCCTTAATTCATTTCCATATATAGGTGTTCAAAATATAATTACTCTAGAACGAATAAGGGTGAGACCTGAATGAAACAACCTAAATTGCCTCGAGCTACATATAAAATCGATTTTGATGGAAAATAGGGCCTGTGGGTACTCATGGCTACCTAATGGAAAATTTTGGTACACTCAGTCTTCAATATATTATTTTCTTCCTAAAATAATTTTTTATTAAAAGAAATTTCAACACATCAATATTTCTGAAGTTGAATACAAGATGTTTTGAAGTAAAATCATAAATTAAAATAAATATCTCTGAAGGTGTACTTTTGATCAAACTTTCTTCAATATTTGCTGCGGTGTTTTGCCAACATAAATAATTATTTTCCGGCTTTTCAAAGCGCTTTGAATATCTTGATATCAAAAATAATATCTGTAGGTGTATCTACTTGTGCATCAGCAAAATATTTTCTAGAGTATTTTAGTAAACAAATGTGGGCGACGCAATTTTCTTGGATTATTAATTTAAATATGTTTCATGTTTTGAGATTTTATAATATTACAATGAAATAAATGTTGTTGATTATTTCCATGCATTTATTCAAATATACTTTGAATACTTTGTTATAGTGTAAAATTAAGTTTACGAGGGAATACATCAATCAACAAGATAAAACTTGCTACTGGATAATCTTTTTATTCTAACTTTATACATATTCATCATAGTAATTACTAAATCTTTGTTTTTAAAAAAAACACATTGTAATTTCATCTCGAGAAATGAAAAATAACTTTGTTATAAATAATTACTTCAGACGCTCCAAATATGAAATTCTTCAGAATTATCATATAGAACTTTTGCTATCGTGTTCATTTTTATATATAAGTTAATAATCTATTTTTAATATCAAAAAAGTCAAAGCTGAGCATTTTTTTCTTAATATTTTGTTCCTGGGAATATAAGAACACTCTAGATTCTGGAACAAGTCTCTGGTATATAATTTCTTCGAATCATTTAATGTCAAAAACAGACTTTTTACGTATAGTAAGTATAACCATAAGTATATGAATTTTTAAGTGCAGTTTAGGTTATTTAGTTCATTATTTTAAATACTTGAATAAAGTTTTGATTGACAGAAAAAATATTTTAAATAAAACCTTTTTTATAATTTTTTATCTAAGTTACTATCTGTCTACTTCTTCCATAAGTTTGGTAATTGTTTTCTTAATTTTCACCGAAGGCAACCCAAAAATTGTGATTATACTTTGCGATACTTTAAATTAGTATTTTTGACTCAACATTTTTCTGGCACATCCAAATAGGCTATTTCTACTTAGAAACATTTTTATCTATAATTTTCAAGTGATAATGCATATTACTATTGCTTGATATCAGGTTGCACAAAACGCGACATTTGAGTTTGAGAACCTTGGTGTTACGAAGCCAAAATCTTTCAACCATGTTCCAAAAAATATTTATTATTAATACCACAGGAAAAAGATATATGTGAGCATAGTTTAGTCACATGATGAAATTGGCTCCAACTGCGCCTAATTGAGCTTGATTAAAATGACCGTACGCTAACGTCATATGTGTAATGGCAAATATAAGAATTAAAACATTGATATATGTTTCAGTGTCGTAAAATGAGGCTAATTGTTATGTAGATTTTAAAAAACAAATTGGAGTATTAGTAGTTTAGTTTTTTGATATACAAAATGTTCTTTAATGAATACCAATTAGAAATGAAAACAATCCCGACCCTCGTCCATTCAAAAAAAAAAAATTTTTTTTAACATCCATATATTCTAGTTAGTACATAAAACTCTCAAAAAAACATCCGTCTTCATTCCGTCAATACAAGTGAAATGTTTTCAGAATCATTTAACTCCGACGCTCTATTCCTTTAACCCGGCGCCAATGACGCGAAAAAAATTGCAAGAACGATGACGTTGGGTCATTTTGACCCGACGTTTTATTGAGGATTTATAATAAAAAATATATACTTTTACTAAATTGTAATTAATGTTTACTAAATAAAGGTATTTTCTGCATAAAAATAAATAAAATAAAACTAATATATAATAATTAAACTTTTATTGACATACTTAACAAGACATGCAAAATCAACTTTGAACAAACAACATATGTTAATTATAAGTTTTGGTTTAAGTAATGTTAATAATCATTGGTAACAAACATCTTATAATACTAAAAAAGAGATCAAATTAAGTTATTTTTAATTATAAATGCCAATCAGTCTTCTATTTCCTCATTTACTGACATCGAACTACTACAATTATTGCAGTAGGTAATAAAATGATCAGGGCATATATAAATTTGACATTCATGACAGGTATGACTTGTCTTCTTATCTTTTTTGGACGGACATATTTGGCATCTCTTGCGAACGCCTAGAATCTTTCGAGGTGGTTCATCTGTGGTTTCACCTGTGAATTGTGCGATTCTTTTGCGCAGTTGACGTGGTAAATTCACTCGAGCTCGTCGCACTTGTAAATGTTCCTGCACCATGGCGAGTCCCAGATTTTTTAGGAAATGTCTTCTTTTCATGCGTGTATCATCATTATTAGCCCGGTATATTATGTTTGCGTTTATTTCCGATATATTTAGCATTGCAAAAAAGATAGTCAATGGCCATCGTTTTGTGTTTCTACTCACGTTGTATGACGCAGAAAGATTGTCCACTACATCCACTCCACTCTTGGTGTGATTGTAAAAGGATATGATGTCTGGTTTCCTTTTGTCACCTGTAGACTCATCAATTTTTTCGTCATGATGTAGACTGGACATCAATAAGACAACTTTATTTTTCTTTGGAATGTAGGAGACTAGAGTTATGTCCTTTTGATGTCCAAAGGTAGATGATCCTGGACATTTTCCACGTGTTGTAATGAATTGAGGTGGAATCTGCCGTTTGTTTTTGCGTAAGGTTCCAACTGCTGTAAGTTTATGTTCCGTTAGGAGGTGAGATACTAATTCATAACTCGTGAACCAATTGTCGAATGTTATGTTACGATGGCTTTTAGAAACGGGCAAGACGACGCGATTTACAACGTCAAAAGGTTTGTTGCTGAGTGAGTATGGGCCACTTGGCTGCTTTCCGCTATATATTTCTAAATTGGTCACATAATATGTCACTATAATCACTAAATAGAAAATAAAAGTATGTCACGAAAATATTACATTTACAATGACGCTGGGTCAAACATACCCGATTGGACTTGACGCACGAGTTGCTCGTTGCGCGGGCGGCGTCGCACTGAGCGAACCATCGGGGCGGGTAGCGGGGAGGCATCGCTTCAGCTACTCAAACGCTTAAACCACATAACCCGGGTAAACAAAATATATGTTCGTTAAAAAACGTCTCGGGTCATTATGACCCAGCGTCATTGGCACCGGGTTAAAAACTAAATTTTTGGCACTTACTGCCTTGTATTTTCGAAATTGCTGGACTTGCCTCTGCCAAAAACTAATCAGTGCGTCTCCCTATCAGCATGAATCGAATGTTTCTTTGAAACATTCAAATCGGTTGATCCGTGTTCTCAAAATTGTCGGAGAATATTTGAATCCCCATGCATATATACATACATACATACATACATACATACATACATACACACTTACATATACATTGTTATTTGAAAAAAAGTATCTAAAATCTATGTTTTTACGGCACTTGACAACTACAGATACCAAACTTTAATCTCGTCTCTATCAGCTTGATATCAAGCAGTAATGAATTTCAGATATGTAGATCAGAAAATAATTTCAAGTAAACATACATTTTTTCAACCTTTGTATGCAAAATTTTTTATTAATTTCCCGTAGGGTAAGTTATAGTAATCGCAAAAAATCGAAAATGATTTTTTTTTTATATCTTTACGTTTCAGAGGTTTCTGAATATTTTGGCATACCTTAAAAGAAGTGGATGTATGTGTGTGTGTGTGTGTGTGTGTGCGTGCGTGTGTGTGCGTGTGGGTATGTGTGTTCGGATACAAATTTTCGTCGACGATTTCGGAAACACGGATGAAGCGATTTGAATAATTCCAAAAACATTCGATTTGTATTGATAAGCAGACGTGCTGATTAGTTTTTGGCAAAGGCAGGTCTATCCGTTCCGAAGATATGGGGCAAAGAGTGCCAAAAAGGGTAACTCCGTTTCTAAGAGAACGGAGCGTCCGATTTGAATAAATCAAAAAACATTTTTTACTTGTATTAACAAGGCATTTTACATGTATTAACAAGATGAAGATCAAATGTTTATGAAGGCAGGTTTAGCGGTTTCGGAGATCCAGTAAAAAAAGTAAAAAAAAAATGCAATCTGGCGGTCAAAAATGATCATTAGACATATGCACATCAAATTATCAGAAATTTTATAGAGATTTTAACAATAGGTATAAATTTTCTTTACATTACAAAGGGTTTCCTGCCATTGCTTATCCGTTAGACGGCGGCGCGGCGCTTACGCGGTTCGATATTTCGTCTCTATGCAGTTAAAGCAGTACGATTGCTTTGAAAAAAATTTCAGATTTTCCAAAATACTTCAGAATACACTTTTCTTCAAAAAGTCTTTTTTTCAAAAATCTAATTTTTCAGAGTAAATTTTTTTCAAAAATGTTAATCTTTTAAAAACTTGAATAATTTTTGTTACGGGAAGTTCCAGCAATTTGCCTTAAGGCACGATGCCATGCGCCTCACTAGTTTCGATAATTATAACATACCCTACGGGTCGGTTTTGCAAGTCGGATTTTCTGGCAAAAATAAACTTCTTCTTCAGCAAGTTTAGAACCAAATGTTTAATATTGGTATAAATGTTTCATCCTAATTGAAGTTATGACGATCGATATTGATCCTCAGTGCACAGAACCATTCGTGCCTTGGGACATGTTCCTTGTTTATTATCACTTCCAAGGGTGGATATTTCCCTCTCGCACAATGCGAAGGGTCGTTTCGGCCTAGGGCAGTAAATAGGAACTTTGTCCAGGCGGGGGCTCTTCGTATGAGTCAACGCCAATAATGCTCCCGTTATCAAATTCATCCTACTCTGCTCATTCGCCACCGCGTGAGTCATTCGGATTCTGATGTTTTATAATTGAAAGCTATAAACAATAATTGTTTAGGCTAACGATAAAACGACGTGAATTGCTCGTCAGGAGCTGAGAAATGAGAAATGTCGAAGGAAATAATACTATTCAGTTTATAATTGCATTCGCATCGAATAGGCTATTAGAAATTCATAATGAATAAATTTATTAAAAATAGTCAATATTTTTAGATCCTTACGTTTCAAGACAACCTGGTACTCTAGCATATTTTAGGTAAGAAACTTTTTATATTTATCTAGGGTATTATCAAATTTTTTTTTTCAAAATTGATATTGTTGTATGGAAATAACTGAATGAATCATTATTTATAAGAAATTATTCAATAAGTAAATGGTTCAAATTATATAATTATCAATAAAATATTGTGAATTTTATATCGAATCGAAAAACAACTACTGAGTTGTTTTTTCAACATGCCCTTGTAGTATACAATGTCCCTTTTTGGCCGACTATTGTAAATTCACCAAATTTATTGAATGTCTTTTACTGGACAGTTGTAAATAAAAGAGATAGTAAAAAAAAAGATATGTACAGCTGTTTTGGTGCTACTGCAAAGTAGCCTTTTTTTCATTAACTTCTTGTAGGGTTAAGTTATAGTAATCGCAAAAAAATCATTATGAAAATTTTTGCATACCAAAGGTTTCTAAACATCTTGGTATACCTTGAAGATAATGTATGTTTACTTGAAATGATATTTAGATCTATATATTCAAGATTTATATCATTACTGCTTGATATCAAGCTGACCGAGACGAGATTTGGTATCTGTAGTTTCTAAGTGCCAAAAGACCATAGCTTTTAGACACTTTTTTTCAAATAATTACAATGTGTGTATGTTTGTATGTGTGTATATATTTATGTATGTGTATGTATTTATGTATGTATGGGGATTCAAATTTTCTCCCACGATTTTGAGAACAAGGATCAACCGATTTGAATGATTCAAAAAACATACGATTCTCATTGATGGGGAAGCGGGCTGATTAGTTTTTGGCAGTGGCAGGTCCAGCCGATTAGAAGATATGGTTCAAAATGTGCACAAAATGGCAGCTTAAAATATTTAAAAAACATTTTACTTGTATTGACGTATTGAAGAAATGGTTGAATTTTAGGGAAGATATGTCCAGCGGTTTCGGAGATCTAGAAGAAAAGTTTTAAAAAATGCGCCATTTGGCAGTTAAAAAAGATTATTAGACATATGCACGTCAACTTATCAGATATTTAATAGAAGTTATTGAAAATAAATACAACGTTTAAATTGATATGGGTTTTGTATCAAAATTTATAATGTCTGAAGCTTACTTCAATACTCCAAACAAATGTCCTCAACATTTTCGACAACCGACTTGAATGGGTATCAAAATTTTCAAAAAATTTCAAAAATACTATTTTTACTATTCCAGGACAGCTTTCGCATATTTTATACCAAATGCATATTTTGTCTAGACCAAATGTACAAAAAAAAATCATCAAACATTTTTTATGGATGAACATAACAATTGTTTATAAACACGAGTTTCATTTAGAGTTGGTCGTTTTTGAAGATTACCATTTCAAATTTTCATTATTATTATTTTAAAAAGCAATCAGTAGGTAGTATTCTTAGAGATTTTTATGGAGAGCTTATTTTTACTTGAAATTATATTTATATCTATATATTCTAGTAAAAATGGATATCATTACTGCTTGATATCAAGCTGACAGGGAATTTGGTATCTGTAGAAGCCAAGTGCCAAAAGATAGTTAGACACTTTTTTCAAATAACTACAATTTTTGATATATTTGATAGCTTGAAAATGATAACTTTAGCAATTGATTTTCCAAAGTTAACTATGTTATGTATTACTAGTTTTTTATGTTAAGGTTTCATTGTATCATTTGCCTGTTTATCTTTTTTTCAGCAATAACTTCAGCTATTAATTTGCCATGGCCCTATAACTAGTTTTTTTTTATTCTTTTAAATTGGCAATCAGTGTACCATAATTCATATTAGTAGTCTTTTCTAAACGTTGTCCATATCTGTACCTATTCCAAATGGAACATCAGCAAATTTTTGGTAGTACTTTTTGTTAGAATGTCTAAATTAAATCCCAATACAGTGATTGGACGTCCAATCATCAGATTTAAATATCAAGTTTTTAACTCCGAAATCGGTGGTTGCATTGTATGAGAATCACGTACTAACAATTCGTCCCTTATATCATTCTATCAAAAAATCGATATTCCATCTATCGAAATGTATAATCCAATTCCACCACCACCTTCCTTCACCATATTTTTTAAATTTATGCTGAAATACTTTCATAAAATAACATAAATGTTTTATGGAAAATGCAATATTCATGTTCAAAGTGGTAATAAGTTATTTCGCCTTTGGGAGCGCAACTGTATCGCCTTCGACCTGATTGCGAGCGCACAGAGCAAAAAGAACACTTTTATAAATCCAATAATTTTTCTTATGCGGTTTTATGTATTCTTTTTCCTTCACTCAGTTAGAACAACATTGAGAAGATGCTTTTGCAATTGCTGTTTATTTTAGTACATTATCTTTTTCGCAATTTATTTTATGTGTTTGAGTTTAGCGGATCAATAAAATGTTTAACAAATTGGAACTCGTACGATGCCAAATGAGAAAAGGATGGCGAGCAAGTTCAAGGTTGGGGAATAATTGTTTTATTGCAAATTTATTTTTTACACTAATAAAGACTAACTCTTTAAACTAACAAAACGTCTGTGCTGTTTTTTAATTGTAATCAATAGTGAATTCAGGTGATTTTTTTTAACTTCTGTTATTTTACATCTGTGTAATCTTCAATTAGATAAACGACATAAAATTAGTTATAAAGTGGTGCATGGCATCGTGCCTTAAGGCACAATTTAAAATTTTCATAAGTTTTAATATTTTTGGAAAATTTTCTAAAAGTTAGATATTTTGGAGAACTTAGAAATTTTTGAAAAAAAAATCTACATTTTGAAAAATTTGAAGTTCCTTCCTGAAAGAATAGCAATCCAATTTTTTGCAAGAATGGAGCATCAGATTCGAATGATTCAAAAAAACATTTTGCTTGACAGAATGAAAAATTGATTACATTTTTGGGAACGGTCCAGCGGTTTTGGAGAACCGGAAAATAAGTTGAAATGATGTCATTTGACGGTCATTCTGTTTTTCTAATTTCTATTTTAATTACAATAAGTCTTATAATTAAAAGACATTCAGTAATTATTCTGAAACTTTACAAAAGTGACGGTCAAAAATGTTCATTAAACATTAAATCATATGCACATCATCTTATAAAATATTTCGTAGAGATTTTAATTTTAAAAGTACAATTTTTGTTTTCATTTCTATGGGTTCCGTACCAAGATTTATAATGTTTAAACTTCACTTATTTCAATCAAACAAATGTCATCGACATTTTTGACAGTATAGATCAACAGTCTTGAATATGTATCAAATTTTTCAAAAAGTAGAATTTTTTTAATAAAATCAAAATTTTCAAAGAAATTCAAATATTTCAACAATATTTCAAATTTTTCAAAAATGCTAGAGCTTTTAAAAATCAATTCGAACAACTATATAACTCGTCAAAAGGTGAATGAAAAAAAAGTTAAAGCAATTAAGTTTAAAACGTCTTATCTTATTCTCAGTTATTTGTCCCATTGGTTATCTTAACATTGTTCCCCAAAAACAACCTATTTGATTTCCTTAACACAAAACTGCGTCAATAATATGATACATAAGAAAAATAAGATAATTCAATTCAACTGTAATGGATATTAATAGTTTCAAATTTATAAACTTTATTTACTCAGCTAGTCAAAACAATAGTGTCTACGTGAAAATTATCATGTACGTCTCTATTTCAAATCATTTTCAAAGTATTGTGTTATTTCTTATTATTCTATAAACATTTTACGAATTTGTTAACATAGCAGACATATATTCAAAACAAGGACAAAAGTACAATTAAAACTTATTATAATTATATGTATGTCAATAATTTACTTATTTTTAGTTTCATGATTAGACTACATGTCTCGGGGCATGACCGATTGGTAATATTTATATGGAAAATGTTTTGAAAAGAACTTTTGTGAGGAACACATCGTTTTATCAAAAGATGTAATTAAGTAGACATTATAAAGCAAGTTTGATATTGATGAACTGCAATAGATTTTCACAGGGTTCATTGATCTTTTTATTTTGGGACGACGTATCAGTTTTTGTTTAGAACAGTGTCGATATCCTTATTACGTATTTTTTAGAAATTTTGATCTAAAGTTTCCACCAGTAATGATAAAAAATATAAGTCTAGCAATAAAGATTTTAGAACAACTTTATACCAAATTTTAAAAAATCTTATTGGACGACTTAGTATAGCAATTTGAAAAATATAGTTCAGTCTTTTACTTTTTTGTATTATCAATGCAAAGAACTGCATCTCAGGACGTAGTTCTTAGATTTTTTTCTACTTGATGGGCAACTATTTTTAATGTCTTATGTAGTAGTTCGAGCAATTACCCATTATTAAGACATTAATGTTGTTGTTTTTATATTAGAGTGATCACAGCATCATATTTTCCAATTTCATAGAAATAGAATAATTGAAACACATAATGTCAATGATTAGGAACCCAAAAATCATACGTAAAATTTTGTCAAAAATATCAAGTAAGAAACCACTTTTACATATATTGATCTATCAAAAAAATTAAAACAAATCTAAAATATGAAACTTAGAAAGAAACTTAAAAAATAGTTTTTATTAACAATGCGCTTTTTCTATAACGATGATATTGAAAAAAAAATTGGAAACTAAGAATATTTTTTTCATCAATGCTGTGTTATTAGTTATCTCACAAGATTAACCTTAAGTCAACTCTTTTAGGATTTCTATAAAACCTTCTATAGTGATAAAATATTCATTTTTTTCATTCCAATTTCAATTAGAATCTTTTATCATAAATGCATTCAGTAATTGTTTTGTTATTTTAAGAAAAGTCTAATAGAAGGCAACCTAGTAGGTAGTTCTAGTTATGAGATATTTTGAACATACTTAATTAGCATTTTTGGCTTAATTATTTTTAGCGGCAATCATCACTTGTTGTCATATTTTAGATCTATAACTTCAAGAAAATATCCGGCATTACTACTGCTTGATATCAAGCTGGCCGATGTGGGCAATGAACTCGGTACCAGTGGCCAGCTCAATGAATTATTAATTAGTGGCATGTTAAAAGCATTTTAAGCTGTTATTTCAATAATTATATGTTTTCCTTTTTCTATGATGATTGACCAAATAATAGCGTTTTTGCTAATTATATTGTCAACCTGAGGAATTTTATAAAACGATCTCACTCCATACTTGATAAGTTACATTACTCTATTATTATACCTAGCTTATAAATCATTGTAATTATCATCAGAAAGTTAAAATAGATACTTTATAAGGAATGCAAGTTACTAATCGTTTTTCAAAGTAACGTCCAGCTTTCAAATAAGTGCATAGCAGAAACTATACATACTAATTTTCTCAGAATTTAATAAGATTATTGAAATGATGTCATTCGGGAAATGAGTAATAAAGCCTCCATATGGCGGTCATTCGCCACATGCGATAAACTAAACTAAATATAAATATATATAATGTTTATAGTTTGTTTCGAATGATGACATTGGATTTTCTTATGGTAACCCGTCGATATTTTGCACTTTTTTGTTGATTATAAAGAAACGGCTTGGACGATCGTCGCGAGTACTTATTGAGTTACATCAAATGGGTACTAAAATTTTGAGAAGGCAGTTCACAAATAATTTAGTCCTCTTTTCGACATCAGGGAGCAAAAGGAACGAATCATACATCGAAAAGAGATCTTTGTAATAAATGCAAGTCTCTTGTTTTTATCGGTCTGTTTTTAGAAGTAGTTAGAGTATAAGTTGAAAGTCAATTTTTTTTGCTTGACCTCGAATGAATTACCCTGAAGTGCTTACGAAATACGTACCTCGTAGTATTGTCATTGTATAGGTATGTCATTTTGTCCACAAGTGAACAGTAATGAATAATCAAAATTCCATCTCATAATTGCAATGGAATTGATTGAAATCTCTAGTATGAATTGTTGGTTCATTGGTTCATCGTTGGTTCATTGATTTTAATAGAAATAATTACAAAAAACAATAAGACATAATAAATTTTTTAAGGCACCACTATACACGTTTGAACCGGTTACTGCGACAAGACTGTGGCAATGACGCTCAACATCTGACAGTGTTGTGATTATGGCTTTTTTCTACTTTATACAGTTGCAGAAACATTACTAAAACTTAGCGAATTTTTAAATAAAGCCAACTGTGTCATTTTGTCCATATATACTATTTTGTCCCTACATGCGCTTGTTCCAATATTGGTCTCAAACCATTCAGAATGACTTGAAACGTCGAGCAAGTCAAATTTTCAAACAAAATTTCTCCTTCTGGAAGTGAAAAATTAAAATCTAAAAAAAGATTTTTTTATTTCTATACCGTGTTTGCGAGTTCGCCTCTGCTTTTGCCTCTGCCTGTGTTGCTTCTTCTTAATCTGCAGCTGTTTTCCTTCTACACAAGACACGCTGCTGATTAGACCAGATCCGAACTCCACGATCTTCATCATACACATCAATATGATGGCTAGCATAACGGCGCATTTTACAAAGACGCATTTGTTTGATAAAACTATCTCCACGAATCACTCACGATTTTTTATTACAGTCACTCTAAACGGTATTTGGATCACAAGTTTTCTATTGTACTACTTAAATTAATTCGAATAACACTAAACGTCCGTTCTAATTAATATCACAAACGATGAAAGTATCTATGAAATAACTCTAAAGTCAAATGTCATCACAGCCGTAATAATGGAACTTGGGTAATAGTCATTGTATCAGTTACAATTATATATATATATATATATATATATATATATATATATACAGGACCAGTCCTACCTTGAATGCAATGCATGTAAAAAATGCGAGCGCACGCCTTAGGGGGCGCCAAAACGAGATTCGGAAATAAAATTTATTATCTCTATTTTTAAATATAAAATCAAGAATACTTAATAGGTTATAATGAATAATCTAACTTAACTATGGTTAC
Source organism: Ctenocephalides felis (assembly GCF_003426905.1). Taxonomy (NCBI): domain Eukaryota; kingdom Metazoa; phylum Arthropoda; class Insecta; order Siphonaptera; family Pulicidae; genus Ctenocephalides; species Ctenocephalides felis. Next base: position 186,396,097 of record NW_020538040.1, read on the forward strand.
GAAGATACAATAAGGATATTTAGTTTGCAATGTGATATAAGTAAAAACAATTAACCAATTAATAACTCCGCAAATTAATATATTTTTGTTTTGCTTATTGCTTAATCTCTATTAAATTTTTTTTTGTTTGAAGTTAACGTGGAATCGAAAAAGAAATCATCTAGTGCTCAAACCTGCGAAGGATTAAATTAATTATTGGGCATTACAGAAAATATAAATTTCTGCTTTGAGAATTTAAAACCTAACCCTTATTGTTGACAAAGTGTAAAATATACTACAAATTGAACTTAAACAGTCGTTTAGTTACAAAAAAGAAAAATATACTAATATTTCTATATATTAAAATGTGTCTTCAAGGGAATTTATATGCGTATTATACAAAAAACATTTCATAACAAATTATTAATTAGCTATAAACTTTTACTGAAAATCTTAAAAACTCGACTATACAACAAGCTGCCGGATGAAATAAAATCAATCACAGATTTAATCAAAATTCAAGTTAAAAACATATTAAAAACAAATAATTTTTTTTATATAGAGAAAAAGATTGCTGTTAGTGGTATATCTAAATGTTTGTATGTATGTACGTCTATGTATAAATTATAGAGGTGTATATGACCTATTGGTAAAAAATTGAGACAATGTGACCTGACTGTGTAAAAGTATGCACAGACAGTACAGATATATTTTAATCAAAAGTTATAATATGGATGAAGTAGAAAATGGTCAATTACACAAAATCCTTATAACTCGTGCAAAGTATATAATTATTACTAATTAACAAAAACTTCACTGATATCTATAATAACTCTGAGCACAAAAACTTAATTTAACACGAGTTTATTATCGACACTTAACAAGTTTTACACATTGTACAGTTAGAATACTATTCCAGAATAAACACACACTGTGCACTGTGCGCTCGCATCATCAGCCGAGCTCTTTAAGAGTCACAAATATATGATAACAGTGAAAAATTATCATCGACATGATGATGATGCGGCGGAGCAGCCGAGTTTATCAGACTCTGGCTGTATTTTTTCCCTTATCGCGGTGACCGCGAAACTATCGAAAGATCGCAATGTTTTTATTTATTTACTACACGGGAAAGTCTTTAGAAAAACACATGATAGACAACGTGTATCGTATATTAGAATGATTTACATTGAAATTGCTGCCGCGTGCTTTTTTGAGACGAGAACGCGTCAAATCAAAACCGCAGCAGCTAACGTGCAGAACGCTACTAGAGCGGCGCGCGACGTGGACGTGGACGTACAAACACGTTCGCGTTGGGACGTATATAATTATTTTCGTATATGTAGTGTAGACTCCGATGCACAGACAACATATTCACCAAGACGATATATATACACACGGATGTACAAAACCCTAACAATAATACAACAGAAAGAGCTGGTTTCGGATTCTGAACGAATTTCTATATGATCATATGACGCGATTCTCCTATATTCAAATATTAACATCAAAATGGTTAAATGCAAGGACGTCAAGAGTCACATTTTCTCTATAATGTGAAGAGCAGAATTCTTCCTAGAATATTCCTACATACATACATTTGCACATGTTTTAGAATAATTAGTTCAATGTAGATCGCTTTCATATCTTGACGTCATATATTGTTTTATAAATCTATTTTTTCGAAACGATATGTATGTATATACAAGGATATAGCAAAACCCTATCAATACAATCATATGGAAGAAAGAGGTGTTTTCGGATTCTGAACGAATTTCTGTGGTACAAATATAACAACATGATCATATGACGTGATTCTCCTAAACATCTATGCACATATTAACATGATAATGGTTGGATGCAAGGATGTCAAAAGTCACATGTGTCCCGGTTTGGCCGAGACAGTTTCGGATTTCCACCACTTGTCTCGGGTTTTTATAAAAGCAAAATTTGTCCCGGATTTAGATTTTAGTTTAAATTGCATCTTCTAAAATTGCAGTTACGAATAAAAATGATATATACAACGGATATGCTTATATGAAATAATACGTTCTAAATGAGAAAATTGCCAAAAGCGGGTTAAAATAGCTTCTCACATAAATAAATTCGAACTGCTTTAACTGCATAGAGACGAAATATCGAAGCGCGTAAGCGCCGCGTCGCCGTCTAACGGATAAACATTGGTACGGAACCCATAGGAATGGGAACAAAAATTATACTTAGTGTTAAAATCTCTATAAAGTATCTGATAATTTGATGTGCATATGTCTAATGATCATTTTTGACCGCCAGATCTGCCTTCATAAAAATTTTATCAGTTTTTCATCTTGTTAATACAAGTAAAATGTTTTATGAATTATTCAAATCGGACGCTCCGTTCTCTTAAAAACTAAGTTACTGTTTTTGGCACTTTTTGCCCCATATCTTTGGAACGGCTAGACCTGCCTTTGCCAAAAACTAATCAGCACGTCTCCTTATCAATACGAATCGAATGCTTTTTGAATTATTCAAATCGCTTCATCTGTGTTCCCGAAATCATCGACAAAAATTTGTATCCGCACACACACACATCCATTTTTTCTAAGGTATGCCAAAATGTTCAGAAGGTTTTGAAACGTAAAGATATATAAAAACTTTCATTTTCGATTTTTTTTGCGATAACTATAACTTGCCCTACGGGAAGTTAAAAACATGTAATCGAAGAATAAAGTTTTTACTTAAGGGTTCAAAATTATGTTGTGTTTAAAAAATTGATTAATTAAAAAACAAACCTGTTTTTAATGCATTCTTCAATTTTATTGGTTATTAAGAGAACCTCTACCCCTCCCCCCGTTCTCAAGTAGCAATTTAAATTTGCCTTCCCGGTTTTGACTTGAAAAAATATGGTCTTCTTACATTTTCTCTGTATGTCAAGAGCAGAAATCTCCCTAGAGGGTATTCTGGTGTAGGAGCATGAATTTTAGGCGATTTTAAAATTTTTTGAGCAAATAAAAGAAATAGTCCAAGTTTCAATTCTAGAAGGTGATATAGTAAGGGGTATAAAAAATTGTCTCTTGACTATACACATGATTTTAGCCCTCCAAATAATCTAAAGAAAACCATATTTACATATTACTTATTTAGAATATTGTCGCAATCGTATAAAGTTAAAAAAATGTTTTTAAGCGCCTGTTAAAAACAACTTACAACTTTTTTTTTGATGTTCTCGAATTTTTTAAAAAATAGTTAAAATCGGAATTTGAGGATTAGCGTAGTCCGAACTCTGTAAACATTTCAAGTCAATCGGTCCAGTAAGAGTCGAGAAATCGTGGGTATCATATCAAAAAAGAAAGTTTGCAGAGGAAAATTATCGTGTCCAAACAGCTATCTCCAAAAATAATTTAAATTTGAAAAAAATTCTGTTTTGCACATATTCTTGAACAGTTAAGCTTTGAAAATCAAAAATCAAAATGGTTTTTTGTTTTGCAAATTATAGACCAGAATACTCCCTTGACACGATCTCGTGATATCCGATTACACACATATTCATGGTTCACCTAAACACCTATGCAAATAATACCATTACAGCATTGCTGGTTAAATGCAAAATTTACATTTTCCAAATATCGCTCTCCCCAGACTATTTTCTTCATTTATAAACATACATACATTTGCATATGTTTCAGAATAATTACTTCATTCTAGACCGCTATAACTGCCTCACATATGACGTCAAGTATATTTTGTTTTATAAATCTATTTTTGGGCAAACCGTTGAAATGGTTAAATAAACGGATACGTTGAGACATTTCATAATACAAAGTTGTTACACGTGTTGAATTTGTTTTAGTTCATACATGTATTTTTATTAATAATTATTCTGATAGAGTTTCAAATCAATACTTTTTGAGTTCCTATTCATAGACTCCAACCTTTTGCATAGTTTGTAGCTATTGGAGGTTTGAACTCATATAATGCAATTGTTTATATATATATATATATATATATATATATATATATATATATTGTGTTAATGGCTTTAATATTTAAGCTTAAATCCCAACTACCGTTGCATTGAATGGGAAAACTTTGCCTGAGGCGCATATGAAATATTGTCTTCGAAGTACAGTTAGTTTCCTGTGCGATGCACCAACATGCGATATCTTGTACTATTGAAACTTCTTTGCTTTTAATATCAATGATAAAAAAAAAATTTAGATCAATAAATAAATAATGTACCACCACCAATGTATGAGTTCCTTAGATTATAAGGAAAAAATATCTTAACGACAACGCTAATTTATTAACAAGTAGAAATAATCCTTCTCCAACCATCAGGTTGTCTGCTATTTAAGTTTCTTTGCAATTTTATACCAATGAAAATGAAATTTTAGATTAATAAACAAATAATGCACTAATAATAATTCTATGAATTCCTTAGTACAAAAGGAAAAAAAAGTTATTTTAAGACTTTCAATCAGTTAACCAGAATTTTATTCAGATAAGACCATGGAAATGTTGATTATTTAATATTCTGTGTGAATTAATTATATTATGACAAATTTAAATTTTATCAAAGATTTTTTTTCTCATGATTCTATTACAATCTGTTTTTTCTTCAGAAAACATTTAGTAATTATTATGACTAATATGTATAAAATTAGGACAAATGTAGAGTTTACCCAGTGGTTTACTATTTTTTGTGATGATTGAAGAAGTTTGATCAAACTTGTTTCTTATTTTTTAATCTTCTAATTAAGTTCCTGTTGGGTAAGTTATAGTAACCGCAAAAAAAAACAAAAATATTTTTTTTTATATATATCTTTACGTTTCAAAGGTTTATGAACAATTTGGCATACCTTAAAATAAAGGGATGTATGTGTGTGTATTTGGATACAATTTTTCGTCCACAATTTTGGGCGCACGGATCAACCGATTTGAATGATTCAAATAACATTCGACTCCTATTGATTAGTTTTTGGCGAAGGTAGGTCCAGCCGTTTCAAAAATGGTAATTCAGTTTTTGAGAGAACAGAGCTTTCGATTTCAATAATTTGAAAAACATTTTACTTGTATTGACAAAGTGTAGAACTGATTTTTGGGAAGGCAGGTCTAGCGGTTTCGGAGATTGAGTAAAAAAAGTAATAAAAGCCATTTTGCGGTCATAAATGATCATCAGACATATATTCACATCAAATTATCAGATTAATAGAGATTTTAATAAAAAGTATAAATTTTGTTTACATTTCTATGGACTCCATACAAATGTTTATAAATTTTCAAAAAAATTCAAAATATAAAAAAAATCAAATTTAGTCAAAGTTTTTCGATAATTTCAAATTTCTAATTTCCCAAATTTAAATTTTAGGTATGGAAAGTACCAGCAATTTGCCTTAAGGCACGATACCATGCACCGCTAGTTGTATTTAAATCAAAAATCTCAAAGCGCGTGATTATTGTAAATTTTATCACTAAAGACCTATGCACGTCATCGAAATTTCACAAATCAATAAATTATGTCCATTCAACAAAGCCCTAGAACTATTTTTATCGCCATCATATTTTTAAACAGTCTAAATGTGTTTTCTAACTTTTATCATTCATTATTCACATCTGAATAAAGAAAGGCGTGATAATTTATCTAATGTGTGGTCGATGTCTTCCGAAACGCATTGCGACATAATGTTGCTCAATCAGAAAATTTCTTTTCAGAGATAACATTTTCTTAATTTGAATCGAGTGGGTGGTAGCAGGGACGAATTTCGAGCCAGAAATATGCCTATAGAAATCATAATGTAATAAACCAGACTGGGAATAGATAGGAGAATGTATTGATATAGAGACTATAATGCTAATGAGTCGTAATGTCTAATTTTAACAACACATTGATGGTCAAGACGGTTATAGCATTAATTTTATAGCCAGTAAACACGCAGAGCAGATTTTTGATTAAGTTGTAAGAATGCCAGGAAAGACCGTGGTCCAAAAGTCTAGAAGTTATGTAAATTGTGTTAACAGTGCATTTATTGCAAGATTTAATATATTTCTAATTTCCTTAGAATTAATTCTTTTTGATTCCCTCGACTTCACCCTGGAGCACTTTAAGTTTCTGTCAGGGACAGATGTCTAATTCTAGCTTTTTTAGGGATATAATTTCATAAAATACACATCTTCAGAAGACTCAAAAGAACAAATCATTTAGATATAGCATGTTAACATTTGATCTAGGTTTATTATTTTTACGCATTTCCATCTCATCAATTTTCAAACTTAAAATGACTACTACTGAGTAGCATTTTAAAACCTTATCTCTACACATTAGTCACCAAAATTACTGAATTCTAGTCAAATTCTGAAACCCTCTTCTAGGCAGATTGTAATTATATGGAAATAAACAAAAAAAAACTCGAATTGTATTGAAAACGAACAAAAATAATCATGATCAATATTCTCAAATATAAACAAATCGGAGGAAAAGTAACGGAAATTATTATTAGGAATCACAGAACAAAGAATTTACTTGCAATTACAGTTTTGGATGGTTTGGACTTAGGCAAAGTATTTTTTTATCTATGTGTTTCAGCAGCAATCACAATCCAAATGTTCTATAAGCTGTTGTGATAATTTATCTTAACTACTACCAGGCAACCCAACGGTTGTTCCAGCTCTATCAGATTACTTTTTATATTAGAATTTTTCTAACAGACCCAATTTTTAATTTGATGTGGCAGATGGACTATTTTTACTAGATTAATTGACATCGTTATTTCCAAGTAATAATTGCAATAATTTTAATTTTTGTAGATTTTTTTAAATTTTTTTTATTTATTTGAGCAGCGATTACAAATTAAAAATTCTAGTAATTTGTTTTAACTACGTCCAGACAACCCAAAGATTGGCATTATCTCTATTTGATAATTTTTTTTATTAGGAGTTCTCTAACAGTAATTTTTGAATTTGATGCCGCAATACAGAAGAAGAGAGCTATTATCACCCGGAAACATACTGAAAATCTATCTTTCCAAGAAATCTTTAAGTTGCAAAATTAATAGGAAAGAGTAAGCTGTTAATAAAATAGAGTAGAACTGTTCGTGTTGAGCTTGGTTTCATATAAATAAAAGTGTTCAATAATACTAATAATATTTTTATCGAGGACGATTTTGGTATCTACACCTTAATACCACTAGGTATTTCGAATGATTTTATCCCTATTAAAGACCTTATCTAGAAAATTTAGTAAAATTACCTCAACTCATTTGATACATATAAAAAATGCTGGCAGCATTCGCCGCGCTATAGAATTATCAAAAACTAATGAATATGACAAAAAATCAACTACCATTAATTATGTTGAGATCACTGTTGACACGATTTTCCAAGAATAGGACCAAAAATTGTCTTAAGCGAGAAAGCGTATTATGAGAAATAAGAAAAATGTTTGAAAGTACAGAGACCAACATATTATAAACATGATCGTCTTAATACGGTTCTGCTGTATATGGTGCAGAAACATAGAAGATATAGAAAATAACATCATTCCATAATGGAACTATTTTTAGCATGTTGTACTACAACAAGAAGCAAGAATAGGTAATCATATTTTGACGTAAATAAATCATCCGGTAAGAATAAGAAGAAACTGCCAAGCAGTTATTACCAGCAGTGAATCATTTGCAATAGATTAGACAACTTAAATTGCTATTGAACTTTCCGATTTAAAATTTATTATTAGTGCTCACTCGTAGCTAAGTGGCTGGACTGGACCTGAATAAGAACCTGGACCCTAGTTCTGGGTTCGATACCGTTTCGAGTAGTAGCTTCTTGATTTTTACCTCAAAATATAGATAGCAATATATTTCCAAGTGAAAATAGCCCTTATCCGAAAATGCTGCAATAATTTGACCTATTACAAAAATTGTAATAAATCATCACACAGAGATGGGACAACTGTTGTCATCTGTAGAACCGGCTAGTATTGAGTCCAATCAGCACAACAGCTTATAGTACAAATAGCTCGTACGATCTGAATGCTATTCCAAATTTTTTTTTTATTATATTTTAGCAGCAATCAGAACCTTACGTCCTATGAGCTGTTGAGCTGAATCTTCTCCTTACTTCGTATTTTTTTAGATGGTAACCCAATGGTTAATCCATCTATATTTTGATGATTTTTGTTATTAGAATTAATCTAATAGGGCTGACTTTTTTTTATTGGTGCAGCAATGCCGGGCAAGGGCTATTTTCACTTGGAAACATATTGCTATCTATATTTTCAAATAAAAATCGTTGTCACTGCTGCCTGTCAACAGGCTGCTCGAAGTGGATATCGAACCCGGGACTGTTTCAGGTCCCGTGGATTTTAACCGCTCACCTACGGGCGAGCCTGCTCCAAAATATTACTAATAATATAAAATTCTTGTTCATCTATCGATAAATCCATCACTGTTAGGAGGAAACGATGGGCGAGATTCTTCTCATTACAACATGCTGTCATGTGTGTCAAAAATAGTGTGCGGTTGAGAAAAGCTCAAACCCGAGGAGAGCTGCACATCGGCGCAAGTCCGACGTTCGAAATAAATTTCAGATGAACGAACATCAGTTCGCCAGAAGAACCCACGCTCTCGGGGCCCAACAATTTATCAATAATATACCGCCGGGGAAGTGGCTAGAAGAAGATTATTGAGATTGGCAACGACTGCTTTACTATTTTTCGAAACGTTTAACTAAATTCGCAAAATGTATTGTGGGCGCCAAATTTTTTTGGCAAATGGATAATGGATTGAGATTTTTATGCTGGTGCTATTTTTGTCTCAATTGTTTTTGCATGGTTTGGTGAAAATGAGATGGGTATCTGCCGTTTGAATTATAGTAACCACATCAACAAACAATTTATAAAAGAAGTATAAATAAATCACAAACAAGGCCGCTTTGCCATTACCTCAATTTTAGTTGTTTTCACAATCCATAGAGGCGCGACGACTATAGAACCTAAATCTACTACTAGGTTTAATTCTGGATAAATATATAATATAGAAAAGGTAAAGCAGAAAAAATGAATAAATGACATGATAACGCGTTTAAAATATATTTTCAACAAGATCACAAACTATTAAAATTGCAAAACATGGATCTGAAGGTTACACATAACAAAAATTATTAAACGTTTAAGGTACTTGTATTATAATAAATCGTCTCTAGAAAGAAGAGAGTGAAAAAATTGATCACAGTAGACTCTGTTGAATGCGAAAAACACTAATGGGCCGATTCTGCGCACAATACCAATGTTATGGAAGGCCATGTTACGCTCCAACTTCCATACATTATGCTACAGAATCATACTGAATACTGTCAAAATGTCATGCATTTGCTATGCTATGCTTTACGTTTTACACATAAACTGCAACGTCACTCGTATGTTATGAAGCTGGGTCAGAAAGACCCTGTTTTCTAAGATCGTTTTTTGACATTTGTACCGTTTCTAGGTTAGGTTTTCTATCTGACATTCTGAGAAAAACGCCTGACTGCACAGCAACCACATAGCTTTTGTCAATATTTAGAACAAATTTGTATAAAAAGTTCTTTATAACATAGCCTTGCCATAAGATTGGTCTATTTTGCGGCAGAATCAGTCTATAAAACAGGGTAATAAAGCATATTTGTTCTAAGTTGACTCTCCATGATTGCAATTAATTTATTGACAAATGTATATTCGAATTTTGCTTTAACCCATATTACCCCACATTCAATATCAACTTTCACGAGCTACAAAATAATTTTTATGTGCACATATGAAGTTAGTATAATATATTAAATTTGTCATTTTATCTGATTTTTATTGACTTCATTAAAGCATTATTAAATTAATGTATCATTCGCCTGCCAATTTTGTATTAAAGTTGTTAACTATAAGTAGTACAGCCTAATACGGGGTTATACATCAAAATATCATTCGATTGGAGATTTTCACAATTAGCCATGTAAACTTGTAATATATGCATTATGTATATAATTATACATATTTATTAGGTCCACTAACATATATGTTTTCACATTTAAATGCACACATCAATGAAAACACAATATTTTCCTATCAATTTTAGTTTATTCTTGTGTTCGATTTTCATGCAACGGGCTATATGTGAAATTTCACGTGCACAAAATTATTCTATTGGTGAATGATTGACACATAATGAATGTCTGACTAATGGACATCAAAGGAATTTATTATAAATCATAATCGTTAATTCGAATGAGGTCATCTGGTGACAAAATAATAATTTTAGATTTGAACAGTTTGTGTGTTTGCAAAGTGTAACGAACAATGTGACGATTATTGAAAAAAAAGAAGAATTAATTTTTTTTTGTTTTGACGATATTTTTGAAAAACTCAAAACATTCGATTGTTTTAATTAATATATCGAGAAACACTCAAGTCATTATCGCATTAGTTAAAAATGTCAATTACGTCCAATTTTTATAATATCCAACAGTATCAATTATCAGATTTTTGTAACTGTATCTCGAGACCCAATCAAGAAATTGGGACTTCTTTTTGTTTAAGACATCAATTACATACTTTTTTGTAATACCCAATACTATCAACAATATGCCACAAAGACGGTTTTAAGAAAAATTGGTTTTAAAAAAAAATTTTTTTTAATTCAGACAACTCGATTTTTTTTTGTTTCTTGTAAACATCTTGATAACCAATCAAGAAATTGGTATGCTCCATAGTTTAAAATGCTAATCTTTCATTTTTATAATATTAAATATATCGACAATATACCACAAGCCGTTTTAAAAATATTTGGGAAAAATCAAAATGTTTGTACAAAAACGCGAGTTTTTGGTTTTTTTTTAAATACCTGGAAAATCTGTAAGAAGAGATCGTGATGCTTCTTGGTTCAATTGCCTTTGTTTTCATTATATTCCCAATATAATCAACGATATATCATAAACCGTCTTAGATATTGGAAAATCGTTGGAATAATTGGAGACTTTTACAAGAAAACTCGGTTCTTTTTATTCTTTATAAATATCTCAACTCTAGAGAACGAATACCAAAATTCGGATGCTTTTTAGTTTAAATTATGGATTTGGTTCTGTAAAAATGTCTCGAACCAATCTAGATGCTTTTTGGTTTCAAATCAATCTCATCATAATTGAAATCTTCTAATATTTATTAAAATAAATTCATTTCTATATTGCCCAATCATTAATATATTAAAAACTATTGAGATATTAAGGTAAAAATTCAAAATTTGTCAAAAAATACACTTTTTTCGTTTTTCGCAAGTATCTAGCAAGAACCAATGAAAACATCAGGATGCTTCTTGGCTTAAATTGTTGAAATCTTGGTAGGATTCACTTTGGTAATTAATAGTGGCTATATCGATGTGTCTATATAAATGTGTGTATGCACAATATGTGAATGCATATCGAAGACGCCTGAACACATGAGAGATGCTCCTCGCTATGTCATACCCAAAAACCCGATCTAAATATATGACGGACCAAAGATATTTATCAAAGCCGCCGTTCGAGAGAAACCAGATGTGCTCCTGAGGCATGCGGGTTCAATTATATACAGTGGGAATGACATTTCTAAATTCAAACACTAAAACAATAAATTCAGTTTAAAAAAGAAACATTTACAGTGATAATTGTTCTATGACATAGATTATTTGTACAACTAAGGATTGTATGGTCAACTAATGAGGGGTGATTGATAGACGAAGTGGTTTGTATGCAACAGGCTACAAGGATTGCATTTTCTATAGTAGATCTACCAAGTTGTTATCAAGCATGTACAACTAAAGTAACAGATGTAGACGTGTGTAAATGAAAATTAACATGAAATAATTCCGATGGCCGTTTGTTTGTCGTCACCGTGTGCCAACCGGCTCAGGAAAACCAGTACCAGCCGTTTTCATCGCAATCGCAATTTTCAAACGGCTGATTAATTTCCAATTAATTGTTTTTAATATTACTGAACTTACTTTGCAAGCTGGCTTCGATGTCCACACCCTCCGCCATTTTATAATTTTCCGGGGCCGGCATTTAAAAGGGTTCTTTTAAACCGCTACGGCCTATATATAAAATAAATGTGTTACTAGAATTTTTGAGCAAATCATGTTTGTCCGACGAACTTTAATAAAGAAAAAGTAAAATAATTAATTTTGATTCCATACAAAATTTACTTTTGATCATTACAAATTTTAAAAAATTGTTAGAATTACTAGAATAATTACCAAACGCAGTTTATAAAAACGAGACAAAATTCAATTTGTTGCGCCAAAATCTAAAAAGTTAAAAAAAGCTAATAATGTGCAATAATTAGTGCTTATGATGATGATATAATTCTTCAAAAAAGCGAATAAGGACGAAATTTAGAAAAAGCTTTAAGCATAGGCAATGAGATAAATGCAAGCTTATTGAACTAAAAGCCAAAACAAAAGTTTTTTTTGTTTTTTATTAATATAACGTTTAAATCGTGTGTTTTCTGTTACGTGTATTGGAAATAGGAAATGTGCAGATACAAATAAAGTGCATACAACTACGTGCATATTTCAAGGCAAACGGCAAGAACAACTATAGAAAAATACTACTCGATTTTTTTAAACTTTTATTCAGTTTTTTTATAACCTATAACGAGCAACCCAAACGGTTCTCATTCCAATTTAATATTGATTCATTTTTTATACTTGATTATTGACATTATATTTCAGACAAATAGAGTCAAACACTTATAACGAACATAGAGTTTACCAAATATTTATTGTGTTATTGAGGGGCAAATTCTCGGATAATATAGAAATGTTATGATAATGCTATGTTACAGGTCTATATTCGTATGAGTTGCTAGTAACGATCTAAGGGCTTTATATTTGCTGTGCAATCAGGAGTTTTACACATAAAACCTAACCTACAAAACGCATGTTTCATATAACAATTTTATCATAAGTGCAACTTTCTGATGTATCATTGATACATATTCGCGAAGTTAGGTTTTATGTATAAAACGCCTGAGAGCACAACAAATACTCAGCTTTCAAAGTTGTTAAAACTACCAACCGATGTAAATATAGACCCATAAAATAGCATTTGCTATAATATTTCTATTTTATCTGAGAATTAACCCTTGAATACTGCTCTGTATATTTCCAATTAAATTTTGATATACATTTCAACTTTGTTATTTTTAATACAAAGTGACAAAGCTTTATGATTATAATTGTGTTTCTGACTTGCCTAAATAAATATATTAACACAAAAACCCACTAACATTAACAAATATTAATTTAGTTAATAAAATACTAATTTTAAAATATTATCCCATACTTCGTGACATTTTCTTTTTTATGACTCTCATATATTAATGGACAATTTAATTCCCATAATGTATTATTTATCAATTTAAATTTTCCTGCATTTGAAAAAATTTGCTAATATGATCGTCCTTAGTGGTTGCTAGCTTATTTATTTCACACTATATTTTTAATGATTATATATAGATAATGAAGATATTTGAGGCAAACAAAGTTTGAGGTTCGTAAGAACAACAAATAGTAACATTAAATATGGTTAGAAGTTTCGAAACATTTTGTAAAAAACAATAACCGAAAAATTTTTGTCTGGGTATGTTTTCCTATGTATGTATCTATATCCTACTATGTATAAAATGAAGGATTTGATTTAAAATATGTGTTAAATTGATTAGCTTTCTTCAATCTCGCGAAAAAGCATAAATGTTTTTCAAAATAAATGAATAGTCTCATACACAGATTATCAAAAATATAAATAATTATAAAATTTGTGGTCAAATTTAGTTCTCCAAGCTTATAAAAACAATAGTTAGATTGATAAAAATATATAAAGTTTATAAAAATAAGTAATAATAGTAAACTTGACGTAATGCTTATAAAGTAAATTATTTAATGTAAATAATATTTACAAAATATTGCTTTAAGTAAGTTTTTATTAAAATCGTTGTTAAATTGATTGGTTTAATTTTTTTTTATCCTCTGTTTATATACTTGAGCATTGAATGAATAGAGTAAAACGTTAGATGTATTAAAATTAAATTAAATTTTTAATATTTTTACAAAAAAAAAATACATCTTGGTAGATTTAGAGTTAATTTAAAGAATTTGGTTTAAATTAAACTTCAGGTAAATGATAAATTGAGTTGATTTTTTTCGCTTTGTTTATATAGTTAAGATTAGAGTAAATAGTTAGATGTATTTATTTTTTTTGGCTTTACTTAAATTTATTTATTAATATTATTTTGACTATAGCTTGATATAACTTTATCTGCATTCTGAATTTAATTACTTTAATAAGACAAGTAGAAATAGACCATCTTTTACCATTGCAAATTCTTTGCGCAAATGTTAACTTTTACAAAAAGCAACAATAAAAAAAATTACATCTGGGTAGTTTGATATAAAATATTTGTTTTGAACTAAATTTTAGTTAAAGCACATTAAGTTGATTTTTTTGCGTTGCACAATGAATAGAGTAAAAAACTATTTATCTTTGCTTTTAATTAAATTTACTTATTAATTTTATTTCGACAATATAAATTCACAGCTAAATATAAATTTATTTGCTTTTTAAACTATCATATTAGCAACTATTTGTAGTTTATCTTTGCGCAAATATCAAATATCATAATGAAAATTAAAGTAATTGATTTGAATTAAATTTTAGTTAAAAGGGACATGAAATTGATTCGGCTTGAATTAATAGTTGATATTGAATATCGTTTTATTTTTACTTTCAGATGAATTTATTTAATAAAATCAATTTGACAATGGCTTAATATAACTTCATCTGCATTCTAAATTTTATAAAAAGCAACAATAAAAATAATTTTACATCTTGGTAAAGTGTTAATATAAAGTATTAAATTTTTCTTAAATTTTAGCTAAAAGAGAGTTGTATATTGAATAGAGTTAAAAATTATTTATCTCAAATTTAAATAATTATCTTGACAACAGCTTGATATTACTTTATTTGAATTCTGATCATTTTGTGGATAACTTCAATAATTTCTACAAATAAAAATAAACCAAAATCTACCATTGCGAATCCTTTGCGCAAATGTCAACTAAAGTGTGATAACTACATATTCGATAATCCTAAATGACAACATTTACAACAAATTTCTATTTACATAAATACAACAAACAATATATTATTTTTTACCAAATGCACTAAATTTTTACCATGACGTCATATCATCAATACATTGATTTTACGTTTCAGAAGCTGCGTCATAGCTAGTAGTACGTCGATTCTATAGGCATGCATAGGCACATATACATAATATTAAATTTATTCTTTAATAAATCTCACCATTTCGGTTTTGATCACTGTAATCCATCACATTTGTATCACAGTTCGAACGAACACAACTGTCGTGCACAATGGGATTACATTTATGCACAAAACTTGAACATTTGACGCGAAAACACATCGATTTGAACGCTCATATGCGACGTACAAACCCTCGGGTACGAGTACGACTTCAAAGGGTGCGAACTACCCCTCCCTTGGATAAAGAACGTTTGCGTGGCGTCATTTGCGCACGGTACCCGCATTTATAGAACTTTTTAGGACATGGAGCTAGAAATAGTTTGTTGGATTAAACATTACACGTTTTATTCACTAAACACCAAGGATTTGTTTAAACATTATTTCATAACGCGAAGAAACACACTTTAAATATTTTTTTCGTGTACGCGGTTGTAAGATTAATTCATATTTTCGGAGCTTAATTTGCGCTTGCGCCAACTACCCGATACAACAACTGTCGTAAATAATATATAAATTGTTTATTTTTATTTACCTGATTTGATTTGTGAAAAATCTCAACGTTTATTTAATATTTCGAAAATATCTATCCACTTGATTCACACTAACGGAAACTGGAAGACGGTTTTCTGGACTAACATAGAAAATTACTAATGTCATGTTGGTACCCTTGTTCGATGCACGGTTTCAAATTCATCATCATTTTTCAATTTTTATGCAATATTTTATTTTTTTTTTCAAAATAAAAACAGATAACACACATATATATAATTAATATAAATACACACAATCAGTGTTTTATAATTACTTTGATAGCCTATTTTTTGAATTAAAAAATAGAAAATTACTAATATCATGTTGGTATCCTTGTTTAATGCACGTTTTCGATATTTTCAAGTTTTTTATACAATTCTTTATTTATTTAACAAAACAGAACACAATTGTCTAATTGATGTGAATAAGCACAGATCTGTGTTTTATTAATTACTTTGACAGCCTATTTTTTGAATTAACATATATAAATTACTACTGTCATGTTGGTACCTTTGTTCGATGCACGTTTTTTTGTCTTCATAAAATATTTAATTTGTGTATTTTTAAACAAAATTGTAGCAAACACACTGTAGATAGTGTTTTTTTTAATCACTATGACAGGTTATTTCTTTCATTAACAATTAAAAAATTATCATGTTGGTACCCTTGTTCAATATACGTTTTTTTGAATTATTTTGTTATAAAATATTTCATTTCTTTATTATTAACTTCCCGTAGGGTGAGTTATAGTAATGGGTCGGAAATCAAAATTGAAAATTTTTGGATATCTTTACGTTTTAGAGGTCTCTGAACATTTTGGCATACCTCAGAAAAAATGGATGTGTGTGTGTGTGCGCGGATACAAATTTTCGTCGACGATTTCGCGAATACTTATCAACCAATTTGAATAATTCAAAAAGCATTCGATTCCTATTGATGAGGAGACATATGCTGATTAGTTTTTGACGAAGACAGATCCAACGGCTTCGAAGATGTAGAGCAAAAAGTGCTAAAAATGTCAGCATTTCAGAAAACAGATCAATTGATTTGAATGATCCGAAAAATCATTTGATTAGTAATGATGGGGAAAAGTAGTGTTTAGATTTTGGCAAAGGCATGTCCAGCCGTTTTAGAGATATAGAGCTGAATGTGCAATAAATAGCAGTTTTTGAGAGAAATAAGCATCCGATTTGAATAATAATGCTTGTGTTCACGAAACGATTATTTTTGGGGATTTTTTTCTATTTCAATTTTTTTTTTAATTTCCAAAAAAAATTTTTATAGAAAATAATTCAGATTTTCAAAGTTTCATTTTGGTACGAGAAGTTCCAGCAATTTGCCACTTTTTTTTACTTTCAAAAAACAATTTATTTGAATATCGAAAAATTATTCGGATTTCAATTCTAACTCCACCAAAAGTTCTGAACATCATTTATATACTTCAAACAAATAATTTTAACTTTGATTTTAGATTTTATTTAAAAAATCATTCACTTCCAAAAATATAAACCATTTAAATCGGGCTCTATAATTTCTTTATATAAATTTCATTTAATATATTCTATAAGTAATTCTAAAATATTAAGGATTTGGTAATGTAAAGAAAAATTTCACGAATGAAATGAATATTTCAGGTCAGAACAAATGATTGCCATTATTTTTTTTAGAATATCAATCGTTCGATATTTGATTTGATAACTGTGCTCTTATTTTATTTAGAAAATTCATCGCTACATAAAATATAAATTATTTAAATCGGGCTCTATATATTCTTTATTTCATTTAATATATTCTGTGCACAATATAAAAAATATAAAAACCAAATATTTTAAAAGATCATTACAATATAGTAAAATACATCTTATCATTATATCAGGAAATTCGGGTCACCGCATTTAAGATATAACAAAACTATTCTGTATCATTCAATATTTGATTTGGCAATATAAAGAAGTATTTCATGAATGGTTAATACAAATATTAATACAAAAACAGCAGTTCTTTACTACTGCTAATACATTGAAGGGATTAAAGAGGATCTAGGAAATTCAGGTTTTTTTTTTAAAACACCATATATAAATTCTGAAATTTTATAATTATAGTCTATGTCCCAAGCACCATATAACTTATTGCACTGATGTGTCAAATATAACACATTATTGATAACAGAAATTACAAAGGCAAATTATAAAATTGTTTCCAACTATTATAATACCATGTTTGTATAACAAACAATATTCTTAAAGTTTACGCATTGAGCGAAATATTTTGTAGCTCACTAGTTCATACCATTTTTATTTAACAAAATTGGGTTTTAAATTACAAAATAACAATATAAATTTAGGGACTTGTATATAAAAATTCAAAATTGAGTCTCGCAGCATTCAATGCAAAATGCTTAAGCATGAGACAATGCAAAAATTACAACAAAAATATTAGAAACAACAACATTAGTAGATTATACAAAATACATGATTAGTTAATCCAATAATTTATAAAATTTTTAGACTTAAATATTTAATAAAACAAAGTTTACGGATCATATGTTAGAAAAAATCCAAAATTATGTATTTATCACAATTGAAATTTAAATATTATTTCATAATATGGCATGCTAGTTTTCAAGTCTTCATGGCAAACCAGTTTTTGTTTCACTAGGCTAATAATTTGAAGGCAGCATCGAATATACATTTTTTCTCCTAGTACTAGATTCTAATGCGGTTGTTGCAAATATATTAATTATAATACTAATTTGTTCCTTAGTACGGTTCATAATTCACATTTAAATATATAAATTCATTTTTAAAATTGTTGTACTATGAAATAATTCAATAGTGTGTTCTTACACACCACAAACCGATGTTTGTTCTAACATTTGTTCTTAATACTAAAAATTTGTTTGATAAACTGTGATGTTATTCAAACCGTAGTAAATAAAATCTTATATTGGTACAGATTGCTTTGTGCAATTATTGGTATTGCCTTAAGTATAATCGTTTTGTTAATTTTGTAGTGTTCTTGAGATTTGTTAGATATTAATGTGCAGCAGATTTTCCAGAATCACGGCCGCGTCTTTTATGTAACAAAGCATTATTAGTGTTGTCTAAGTTTTTGATGTGAACCTAAAATATAATCATCACATTTTTAAATAAATCACATGCTATTTTTAATACAATATAGCACAGGGGTTTTAAGCAGTTTGTATTATAGTTTGCAAACCCATGATGATGTCAATATAAACTATATGAATATATTTACCTGATCATAGTCAACTCTCATAGTTGCTAAAGATCTAGTCATTTCTTCTTGCACTTCTGGCCAGATGTCTTCACCTTCACGTAACATTCTACCAGTGTGCAAAGGAGTTTGAGGTACTGCAGTATATTTCTAAAAAAAAATCACAAAATTGAATAAACAATTCCCAAAATTATATTTTGAAATATTTAAATTACAGCTATCCATTGTGTTCTCATGAATTGGTCTATTGTAAATCTCTTGGTGGGATCTACATCCAACATTCCACGAATTAAGTCTTTTGCTTCTTTAGATACACAATTCCATTCTGGATCAGGAAAATCAAATTGTCCTGTTCGAATACGCTTTTTCATTCCGGGTGATATTGCCAAACCATTGTTGCTGTAGAAGGGTGGAAAACCACAAAGTCTGAAAGATAGCAGAATTAGAATTAGGCTCAATAGTCCTTTGCTTTGACCACAGAAAAGAAATACTGTGAGTGTACATATAGTGCAAAGTCTAATTTTATAAACTTTAATCAATTGTATTATTTAAACTCTTTTTATAGGGCTCTAATATTTTAAGGACTTTATTGAAGTAAAACTTCTTTAGGCGCGACTAGAGTGTAAATTCGTACAAATGCAACGGAAATGGCGTTACGCCCGAACTGTACGTCATTCGCTCTAGATGAAATCATTTCAATACGGGTCGATTGTGATTAGTAGTTGTATGTGAATAGAGATCTGTCGTTGTATGCATATCAACAAAGAAATCAGCATAGATAAATAAACATTTTAAAGTTACATCGTAGTACAAATCTTGATTTAATAAAAAGTGCCTGAATCAGAAGAATATTTTACCCTTGAAAATAATAAAACAAATTAAACATTTGTGCCGTGTACTAAACGTAAGTTTATTGATTAGAAATTATTTCTATATTATTCGTAGTTTCTATAAATCTTTGAAGTTATTAAAATGGAAAATATTTTTTAGACAAGACAGATATTACAGCTGTTCAAAGAAAGAGATTATAACGCCAGCGAAAAAGTGAAAAAAATACATGCAGTCAATGAATGTATGTTAATTTTAATTACATGAAGTTCTTCAAACACAATTACATGATGAGTGAAGTTGTGAAAACAATATTTGTTTAGGCATTCCGAAGTTTCATTAAAATCCCAAGCAAATAAATCTGATGTTGTCCTTGTGAGTCAAATAAACAATTTGTTTTATTTAAATTAGTTTTAACATATTTTTTAATGCAGAAACTAATATTCAAAAATTTCCACAAACAACACTTTCAAAAAGGAATTCGAATATATTCTATATGATTTATGAACATTAATATGCTTTTATCAGAATATAATTGCAATTTGATAAAACAAATTCATTGAAAAAATGGTTCTCATACTCAAAATATAATATTACTTACAATATATACATTATAACACCAAGAGACCAAATATCACAACTTTTATCATATCGTTCTGGACCCAAAACTTCAGGAGCTGCAGAAATTGACAAAGTATTAGATTTTAAATTTAATTTCCTTAACATATTACTTTTTTTTATTTACCAACATAGTATGGAGTATAACAAGGTGTTGTTAAACTCCTATGTGCCGTAGTCTCCTGTGCAAATCCAAAATCAGTAAGTTTTAATATGGCATCTGGTCGTGTGGTTGAATATAGAAGATTTTCAGGTTTCAAATCTCGATGTGCGATGTTATTATCATGCAGGTATTTCACTGCTAGACAAATCTCATGCATGACTTGGGCAGCCTCTATAGAAAAAAATAGTCATATAATGAATCACATTTCATTTCATAATGAGTAAAATTATCAGAGATTTAAATATTTTATAAATCTATATATTTGCTATTAGCAAATTTCCTTTAAAACTAAGAAATTCTAACAATCGCAAACAGTTGAAACTGCAGTGAATATTTGAGGTTGATTTAAGCTTTTGTGAATTTTATTAACTTCCCGAAGAAGAAGTTTATCTTTTCACCAAAGGAGAAGTTTGTTTTCTCGACGTTTCAAGCCATTCTGGATCGAATGAGACTAAATTTGGAAAAGGTATGCGTGTAAACAGATTTTTTGCCGTAAATCGACGTTTTCTCAAAAAAGGCTAGACCAAGGTTTTATTGTTCGTCAGTTTTATGTGATGATCGGCCAAGCCGTTTTTTATAAATAGCAAAAAACATGAAAAATTTTGTAATAAAGTGTTAAACATTTTTTTTTCGATGATTTTTATTTTATTTTTGACGGTAGATACTAAGGAATGCAATACCGGTATACCGAATTACCGGTAAACCGCCCGATTTTTCGGCGGTATTTTTACCGGTATTTATTCCAAAAATGCCGGTATTTTCGGTAATTTTACATAAGCGCTATTTGATACATAATACCCTAATGTTTGAATTTCTCGGAACAAATTTATCTTTAAATTCCATAATTGCATAAACAGCTATATCTTCAAGTGCTTCTATAAGATAAACAAATGTCAAATATTATGTCAACTCGTCATTAATCTGAATATTTATTGCTTTCCAAAGGGCTTCACATCGTGTTACAATAAATATAATAGGACTGAATAATTCTGTTTGTTTCATCTTTTGTAAAAATGTAACGGTTTTTTAAGTGATATTTGTGCCAAAATATTTTATATCATACTGCGTAATCTTTATTTTTTTCTAACTTTATACATAATAATTATGATAATTATTAAATATTTTCGCTTCTTATTACAAATATAAAATATTATTTTTCGACAACGTTTCGATGTTTGAAAATACTATAGAAGAATCACATTGTTTTAAATAACAATACTCAACAATTATAGTAACTTATTATTTATCTCGACAAAGTATCCGATCTTAAATTAGTGTAGAAAATTATTTTTTTAAAATATTGGAGATTATGCTAATTTAACATATCGGATACAGACAATACAGTTTATTATAATAATGTAATATGATCTTTTATGAGTTTTTGGTCTTTCTTACTCATAAGTTTGTTTTTGGTGAAAAGTACTCAATATACTTGATAGTGATAATGAATTGATTAAATTGCATATACTTTTGTTAAATTATTATTTAAAAAAATAAATTTATTGTTTTATTTTATTGTTTGGTTGAATATAGTTGTAGTTGTATATACATTTTTTTATATTTGCACTAGTAACTTTCAATTTTGTATACGTTTGTTTAAGATAGTAAAAATACCGGTAATTTACCGGTATTCCGGTTTTAAAATGAAAAATTACCGAAATACCGGTATTGAAATTTTCTATCGGTATTGCATTCCCTAGTAGATACCATAGTCTTATAGATCATACTAAAATATTACAACCCTGGGACAACTCGTTTAACTTGAAAATTCATCAAAGTTTGCAAAAATTAGTATCCTTTTTTTGGCATTTATCAAAATTAGACCTTTTATCAAAGTTTGCTCAAAAACGCCTGAACCGATTTTAGAAATTTAAAAGCCCTTTGATGTATCTCAATGAGGATTATCGTTTCTCAGTTTTGTGCGACGATCGGCCGAGCCGTTCTTTGTAATTTGGAAGAAAGTGTTAAACTTTTCGTCCACATTTAAGCTCATACTACCGAATTGATTTTAAAAATCAAAAACTGTTCAGAAGATATTAGTTGGGAATGATACTGATTAGTTTCAGGTGAAAATCTACCGAGCCGTTTCTTTGTAATTAACTGTTGAAAAAAACATTTAAGATGATTTGCATGTAACTTTTTTTGGCAATATATATATCATGGTCTTATAGAACTTACTGAAATATTACGGCTTTACGACAAGTAGTTTAATTTTAAAAATTCATCAAAGTTTGAGAAAATGAGTAGTTTTTTTGATGTTTGTTAAAATTACAATTAGACAATTTACTCTTGGTATAATGATAGTGTGCTTGTTCGTTTTCAATGTTGTGTAATAAGAATAATTTTTTTTATGAAGTTCATGTAACTTGCCTCAAGGCAAAATATCAATACCAACTAGTTATAATAATAATACCTCTCTCTGTAAAACCCTGTTGCTCTTGGATTCTTTGAAACAATTCTCCGCCTTCCATACTAAAATGTAAAATAGTTCAAATAAGTATTATTATGCCAAATATTTAAAAGTATTTTATTTCCAATAAGTACCATTCCATAACAACAAGCAAACAATCCTTCCCATTATAAGTATTTTCATACACATCAATAACATTGACAATGTGCAGACACCCACTCGCCTTCTGATGTATTTCGACTTCTCTCCTGGCCTTGGCATTATCATATAATACCTAAAACGTAAAAAAAGAAGTAATATACATCCTTAACCATTTTTGTATCATTTACCATGTACCTTTAAGGCTCTTTTAACTCCTGTAACTTTATGAAAGCATTGCACAACTTTTCCACTAATACCTAAACCTAGGACTGTATCAGATATACTATAATCATCAGTAATCGGTGTTGTTTTTGTATAAAGACTTGTTCTGAAGTCGCTCATTTTGTACAAAATAGCTATGAAATCTTTTAATTAATATAATATAATACAATGACTAATAATAAATATACTCATGACAAACAAATTATTTGAGCACACAAATACATAAATTGAGTTATTAACAGTTGATGTATTAATTGTTGTATCACTATACGTCAACCTAACCCATTTCTGTCATTTTAATTATTGACACAGTGTTTGATAATTAGTACAGGATAAAGTTTATTTAGAGAACTGACGGATAGCTTCGATAATATGATGAAATTATCGGTATTTAGTCGAGGTGCGAACCGATATCAATGTTTTCGGCGGTGGTTTGAGGATTGGATGGTTTAGGTTTAGAGATTTTTATACAGGTGGCAACCCGTAACCAGTTTTTGAAGCTGTTGGTTGTATTTAATATTCAAAAAGTAGATAACTTCAAATCAAATTAATATTAAATATAAATTAACTAAATTATTTGTATTTTCGATAACCTTTTGGATGTTTTTTAATACAGTGCTACCAACGCGATAAAGTTTAATTTATTTATCTGTCAGGTTGTCGAACTTCGTTTTTAGCTGTCATATCCGTTGCATATTGATTTTGACAGCTAATTTTTAATACACGAATTTATTTTGTTTAAAATATTTCTATTAAATATAAATTAATTGAATTATTTTTTATTATTATTAGTATCAATATTATTGGTTATTTTTTGTAACTTAGGCTGTATTTTTGATAACCGTTTGGATGCTTTTTAATTCAATGCTACCAACGCGATAAAGTTTAATTTATTTATCTGTTAGGTTGTCGAACTTCGTTTTAAGCTGTCATATCCGTTGCATATTGATTTTGACAGCTAATTTTTAATACACGAATTTATTTTGCTTAAAATATTTCTATTAAATATGAATTAACTGAATTAATTTTTATTATTATTAGTATCAATATTATTAGTTATTTTTTGTAACTTAGGCTGTATTTTCGATTACCTTTTGGATGTTTTTTGATTCAATGCTACCAACGCGATAAAGTTCAAGTTATTTATCTGTTAGGTTGTCGAACTTTGTTTTAAGCTGTCGTATCCGTTGCATATTGATTTTGACAGCTAATTTTTAATACAAGAATTTATTTTGTTTAAATATTTTTATTATAGTATGATACGTTTCATAAACTTGCCTGCCTTAAGGCTAATTGCTGGAACTTCCCGTACCGAAAACTAAATTATTAAAAAAAACTTTGCAAAACTTTGCAAAATTTTGAATAAAAATATATTTTTGAGCAATTTTGGAATTTTTGGTAAAAATTTACTTTTTTGAAAAATTTGATTATTTTATATTGTTATTTTTTTTTGTATTTTGTATTATTTTCAAAATTTTGAACATTTTTTTAAACAATCGCATTGCATAGCTGATTTCGGGTCAATATATCAAAGCGCGTAAACGCCTCGTAGTCATCTAACGTGCAAACATTGGCATGGAACCCATAAATGTACACAAAATTTGTATTTATTATTATAATCTTTATAAAATATCTGATAATACAATGTACATATGTCTAATGTTCAGTCTTGACCGCCAAATGCCATTCTTTTTTACCTTTTTTATTGGATCTTCAAAGACGCCTTTACAAAAATTCTACCAATAGTTCATTTCGTCAATACAAGTAAAATGTTTTTTGAATTATTTAAATAGAACGGTCCGTTATCTCAAAAACTGAGATAATATTTTTGGAACTTTTTGCCTCGTATCTCAGAAACGGCTAGACCTGCCTTCGCCAAAAACTAATCAGCACGTCTCCTTATCAACAGCAATCGAATGTTTTTTGAAGAATTGAAATCGGTTGAACCGTGTTCCCGAAATTGTCGACGAAAATTTGTATCAGCACACACACACACACACACACACACACACATACATCCACTTTTTTAAGGTATGCCAAAATGTTCAAAAACCTTTGAAACGTAAAGATATATAAAAATTTTCATTTACATTTTTTTTGCGATTACTATAGCTTGCTCTACGGGAAGTTGAAAAAAAAATATCACGCGTTGTTTGGAAATTGAGCTTTTAAGTGCAGTCAAGCGCTTTGGTCAAATTATGACCATTTTTCGGTTATTGTGGTTGATTTTAGGTATTTTTTTACATTTAAACTTTGAAACCATAACCGCGAATAACATTTCTAGAACCACAATCTAAAAAATTAACAGAATTGCGTCAAGTTTTCAAGACTTTTTATTGAACTATCAATTTAAAATTTTCAAAAGTTGGTCGACTTTGAGAGGCGTCTTTTTTAAAAAATGAAGTTAAGTGTGCAAGTTTCATTTAAAGTTGGCGCATTTGATCGAATTGTAAAGTGGCAAAACACTTGATAATTTTATTATTGAAAAATTTTGAGTTTAAAAATAAAAACCTGAAAATGACGTGATTTTTGCTAGTACATTTTACTCACAATTAGTTCAATAGTTCAGTCTTATAATTTTCAAACAACGTAAAATATTATTTTTTCCAAATTTTTTCAAGACTGTTTAGGTCAATATTATCATCCCGTTTCGACTTGACGTCAAGATCTGGGACACCCTGTACACGTATTATATATACACAATAAATATTTATATACATGTTTATTCGCCCTGCGTTAAATGTATTTATTCGTTCCTCCTTTTTTAAAGGAGTTTCTTGCGAAAAAGTTCCTTACTAATTCAAAACAATATTCCTAAGACCATTATTCGCGCTCTTCCATTGGGTGGCAATCACTTTCGCCTCTTCCTCCCGCAAGAAAGTTTGTCCGCCTCAGTTCCAACAATTCTGTACATATGAGGTAGCGCCGTAGCGCCTTACCGCCGTACCGCCCGCAACGTACCGAACAGCGTGCATGACCGGCGGCGGTGCTTCATAAAATCTTCGTGAATTTATGTCCTGGCGTTATTTGAAGTTATTGAACGGTGTTAGTTTGGAACTATCGCCGTATTAATGTTCCGGGAACCTGGAACATAGCTGCTTTTCCTCATGGGGGCAGACAGGGACAATGTAATGATCTTAAGTTGCCCGAAATCATGCTCTTTCTCGCTTTCTCGTTAGCGAATACCTTCGGAAGAAATCACTCCCATTTATAGTACCGGCACGGACAGACCCCGACACACCTGAACTAAAGATATAGTGTACGACGAGTATCTGTCTCGCCAATGCTGGTCAAACTACCCCTGATGAGCTTTCACTCTTCAATCGACGGATGGTTTTAATTATTTTGGGTTCGATGATATTATCCGTAAACCATTAAACATTATTATTGTATTACACTCGAACCCTATAAGTAAAAATATATGTAACAAGTGGTACATTGCATCGTGCCTTGAGGCAAATTGCTGGAACTTTTCAGACTGTAATTTAATATACTTAAAAGCTTTAAAATATTTTGAAAATATTGAAAAAAAATACATTTTTTGGAGAATTTTATAATTTTTAGAAAAAATTGTTTTTTTTTTTTCAATATTTTCTAATTTTTGATATTTCTTGTAATTTTTGAAATTTTTTGTAATTTTCACATATTCCTCGAAAATGAAAACTCATTCAAGCTCAATTTTTTTAAAGTTTCTGAAAACTTAACTTTTTGAAATTTTCAAAATATCTAGAAAATTTTGAAACCCATTCAAGCCAGTGTATCCATACAGTCGAAAATGTCGAGTACATTTGCTGGAACTACATATTGTAGGGGTATTCACCCTTTACAATAATTATAAATAATATTATAAATTCGATGTAATAGTTAATATGAATAACGCAATTGGTATGACTAAGCTTGTGACATTGTATACAACAAAGTATTACAGATAAGCAACATTGTAACGAGCCGTAACGGTTTCTGCGTCTCAAATAAACACCAATGAATCATTTTAACGTATTTTTCTGGAAGGATGATTGCGTCATCATCAGAGATTATAAAAAGCCGGAGGACGACCAAACGATGTTCATTCTTGACTAGACGCCAAACAGTTCACATCACTTTTATTTAAAATATCAATTGTGTATTAAGTGTAACCAAGTAATGAAGTAAATAAAAAGTAATAAAAGTCTTCAGATGTTTAATTAAATATTCCACAGTGAAAAGCTTTGGATAGCAGCAGAAGAACCTAATTTTAATTGTTGACATCGTTGGTGTGACACAACATAATTGTTGGCAACGGATCCACAACATAATTTGTTGTTAGCCAAGGGTGCACAACAATATACACATGTGTACTTTAAACATTATAAATTTGGTACGGAACCTAAAGAAATGAAAATAAATATTGTACTTGTTATTAAAATCTCTATAAAATATCTGATAATTTAATGTGCATATATAATTATCATTTTTGATTGCCAAATGGCATTTTTTTTCTAACTTTTTTTTTCTGGATCTCTGAAATCGCTGGTCCTGTTTTACCAAAAATTCAATCAATTTTTCATTCCGTTAATACGAGTGTGTTGTTTTTTGAATCATTCAAATCGGATGCTCCCTTCTCTCAAAACCTTGGTTGCCATTCAAAAATAGTATCTTTTTATATTTATATAAACATATGCATAGTATTGTTTATTTTTCCGGCTATTGTTGTTTATACCTTTGATTTATGAACTAAGCCCTTATTTTTAAAAAAAAAATATAATTATTTTTCTCATATGTTTTTTCAATTTTTTTCTCAAAAAATTATTTAATTTTTATTTATTTCATTCTATGGGTATAAGATGTCTTATTCTTCAGGAACTATTAATTATAAAGCAATATATTTTTATTTATACACTTTTTGAATTATAAAAATGGGTGAGATTTCACTTTTTAGTTTTAGCTAAGCTCGCCGTATTTTCAAAAATAATTTTGAGTAAATTTGATATTTGATGTGTGTGTTTTTATTTTAGTTTTAGTTAAAAAGGTAAAAAGTGATATCTTCAAATTTTAAATTAATTTAGTAGGTGTATAAATATTTAAATGCATTTTCTGAAGAAGACATTCCATATCCCTAAAACACAGAATAAAATAACTATTTTTTTTTTTTTTTGAAAAAAAAAATAGTTCAGAAAATTAACATTATATATATGAAATATTCAAATATTAGTGCAAATTCATGCTAGTATTACAGTTTGTACAACCCAATGAGATTCAGTGATTTTGTAATTGGTTTTTTATCATCATCAATTTCTTCATTTTTTATTTTCGTTTTAATAAATGTAAGAATTAAGTGAAAGTGGCATTTCTCACTGATTGCAATTCGTTTCGTCTTTTCTTCTCTGACAAGATTTTGTTGTTTTTTTATTATTGAATCAAAATTAAACTTACGCCAATCTAAAAAATATAAATTATTGAAAAATAAATATTTTAGTTTATAACAAAGCGATAAATTTTTTGATGTTACTTTCGAAAATATCACTTTCAACCTTTTATTCCTTTTTTTCGAATTTCGTTTATTTTGTTTATAAATTCTGTAGACATTCATCATTCTTTTTTGCTATACATTGTTAAAGATTAAATAATTTAGATTTGAGAATCTCTTCCCCAACCCTATAAAAATATATCTCATAAAGTAAAAGTTTCTAAAATTGTAATTGGACACGTGGAATCAAAGTAAAAATTGATTACCCCTTAACGATCGGAAAAAGAACATAATATTTGTTGGTAATAGTATTTAACTGGCAATTTTCAATTTGAAATGTTTTGCTTTGAGAGATATAAATGTACTTATTTTATTTACAACACCCTTTAGAGCGTAGATTATATTTTAAATCTTACAATAGAATGAAATGACATGACAAAATCATAGACAAGAAAAGGCAAAATATTTTTGAACATATTAGCCGTGAATTAAAAATTATAATTTAGATAAATACTTTTAAAGGAATGGATTTGGTGCTTCATGTAAAAATAAAAAAACCTCAAGAACTATATTAGAAATTAAGAAGCAAAAACTATTTCCGTGCAATTTTTGGTCAATCGTAAATGAAAATTAAAGATAAATAATTTTTGTCTCACAATTTCTAATATCCTTTTGTGGTAATTCGAGTCAGCCTTGATGATGAGGAATCATAAAAACAATAGAATCTTATGACATGTCGACTTTTGCAAATGACCAGGTTTTAATGTACCTAATTCATTCCTTAAATATCAAAAGTATTCATATTTTTTATTTTACTTTAGTGTTTCACATCCAAGTCGGTAGAATTGTTTTATGCCACAGATCTATGTAACAATTTGTACTTCGCGCCGGAGCGCAAAACTCAATTCCCAGCGCAAAGCATTTTTGTATGCACATAAGAAAATGTATTAGATATAACGTTATTTATACGGGGAATGTAATGTAAATATACGTATATAAAGGGAATATATATTAGAAATAAAAAGTAGAGTGATGCTCACACAGCGACTTCCAATCCACTATCACCGCCGTTTTTCCCCGGCATAGGTACCTTTTATTTTACACTGTTATAAAATTTACTATAATGCTCGAAATTTATACGGTATGTGCTTTTAGCTTTCTATATAGGTGCGCAGTACGTAATATTGCCATAATCGTAAACGTATTATTTGTTTCAATTTCACTTTTCCAGGGCGCTCGGTATAAAGACATCGTCTTGGCCCATAACGCAGTCATCAAGGGCTATCAAATTCTAATATATTGTACATTTACATGGGTTCAGGCCGTATCGAAACATTCATTGATTTTTCGAATTTACCGATTTTGCCGTTCTATAAGTGATCATAGGGAAGTATTGCGGTCATCAAATGCTGATATATTTGTGTATCTGCATAATTTGATGCGGTAAAAAAACATTACAGATTGATATCGATAGGTTTGCAAAATTCACGATCCGCACATAAATTCCGATAATATTCTTAATATACGAGTGTGTCATGCAAACAACTTTAGAACTATTTTATGTTCAATGAAATTTTCAGTTATTTCCTAATTATAAAAATGTTTTTTCAGCTAAAAAACTGAGTTTTATTGTGTTCTATAGTTTTTGTTATTTTAAATAAGGAAATTTACAGAATTTTTGTGTTCTCTAGTAGTTATTATTTTAAACGATATTTAAGTTATCTACATATATATAAAAATAAGTCGGGTTTTCATTCCTGACGATATAACTCCAAAACGCACGAACCGATTTCGACAATTTTGCATTCTTTGGAAAGGCCTCGGGCTCCGCAAGGTTTATAGCTAAGAAAATTAGTGGTGCATGGCATAGTGCCTTAATGCAAATTGCTGGAACTTCACGCACCGTAATTAAAAAATTGAGTAATGACATTAGTGAGAATTATCAAAATTATGCTTGAAATTAAGTTAACGAGCAATTCTTCACTATCCAATCAAAAATTGCTGGCGATTTGGTGAAATACCAATGATTCCGACTGGTCATCCGTTTGACTTCAAACGATTGAAATTTCCAGTTCGCCTTGCATTCGCAATAACAAGTCGCAAGGCCAATTGCTTAGTGTTTGCGGGATAAATAGATTATTTAGAAAATCATTGTTTTTCACATGGGGAGTTATACGTTGCCTGTTCACGAGTTGGGAAACCATCCGCTTTGTTTGTGTTAACGTCAGATCAAAAAACAAAAAATGTGGTTTACCAAAGAGCACTTCAATGAAATGGATAATTTGCGGATTCACTTTCATTTACTTAAAGAAGTTCAACTAAAAAAAACTTTATTTTTGTAATCGAAATAAATTCATTACTGTTGTGTAATAAAATCATTTTTTTCCTTTTCAAATATAAAACAAACAAAAAAATTCTTCATCTTTCTCACGAAACCATCTGGTGGCGAAACGGAGTTCGTCGGGTTTGCTAGTTCAGTATAAAATACAACCGCGACTTGCACACTTGTACCGAAAAAAAAGTTTTACTCAAATATTTAGAAGTAAGGGATGACAATTAACTAAAATTGAATTTTACGTGCAGATGTTATAGAGTATTTTATAACCATAAAAAAATTTACTATGTTTTTATTTATTCATTACATTATTGCTAAGTTGTATGAAACAACCTTCGGCAAAACGTCTTCTGAAAGTATTTTTATTCAAAGTGCAAAATTACATATAATTAAATATATTTTATTTTAAGCTTGAAATTCATTGATTTTTCTACTTGATCGTTTTATAAGTGTTCATAGGAGGAAAATATTGCGGTCATCAAATGCTGATATATTTGCGTATCTGCATAATTTGATGTGCCAAAAGGACATTTACAGATTGATATCGATAGATTGCAAATTTAACGATCCGCACATAAATTCCGATGCCGTTCGAAATGTATTCAGTCAGTATATTTAATTTAGCTCTACTTTGTCAACGTAATGATGTAATTGATGAAAGGGGTGCCCGGAAGCGTTTAATCAGAATGAGTAATACCTTGCTTTCAATTGCGTTATATTAAGTTACAAGTATCGTTCGCTATCTGCCATCGAATTTGTTATCGCGTTTGTGATACTAACGGCTAATAATATTACCTTTAATTTTGTTTTATCGTTCGCCAATTAAATTATCGATTTTATTGATTATGCATCTCTCGCATTATCCACTTTGATATGTAATTAAAAATGCAAATGATCAATTTAATTAATTTGAACGAATGCTGTTTATAGATTTCAATTCATTAATTAAAATCACACAGGAACGAGACATACCATTAATACTTACGTAAAATATTATATAATTAAATAATGATCATTAGCATTTATTTAACACGATCAAATAAAACATGTGAAATAGCTTTGTACGGATCAGAGACATGGACTCTATGAAAGGGTGACAAGAATTAAATAGGGAGCTTTGAAATGTGGTACTGGATGCGAATGGAGAAGATGAAGTGGACAGGCAAGATAACAAATGAAGAAGTCCTGAGAAAAAAGGGCCTACTGAGTACAATCCTGAAAAGAAAAGGAAACTGGATCGGACCTGTTCTGAAAAACCTCGCCGAAAAAAGAATGCCTTGTGGGTAAAATAGGACTGAGAGGAATGTGAAGAAGAATGCAGATGATTGACGACTTACGCGAAAAGAGAAAATACAGGGTACTGAAAGCGCAGGATCAGGAAGTATGGAAGCAGAAGTTTGAAAAGAAAAATACATAAGAAAAATGTATAAAAAAGAGGAGGGGGAATAATGGTAATGAGAATGATAGACGACGAAGATTAAGAAAATCATTTATTTGTGGTGCCTCTCACACCATGGACCTGCCTTATGTAAACTTTGGAGTCGTAACCGTGAATAACATTTCTAGGACCACAGTAAAAAAGTACAATTGTCTCGAGTTTTTAAGAATTATGAATTCATTCATTCATTTTTACAATCAGTCGACTTTGAGAGGCTATCATTTTAAAAAAAGTGTGTAGTCGCATTTAATCAGGATTGTAAAACAAACTTGATAATTTTATTACTAAAAATAAATAAAAACTTAAAAATAACACGATACCCACTAAGTTTGTCTCTCGCACATCGAACCTTGCGTATATTACTTTTGAACTGATTGTAAGTAAAATACATAAATATGTGATGAATTTTGTTAATACAATTTCTATAATACTGATAAATTTTTTATTGGTGCAGCCATTCCGGGAAAGCTATTTTCACTTGGAAACATACTGCTATCTATATTTTTTAGTGAAAACCGATGTCACTTCTGCTAGATATCAAGCTGTTCGAGGCGTTCCTCTCGTTCGAAGTCCATAGTTCTAAGCAGTTCCTCTTTGATTATTTTCTATTTCCACTTGCTCTTGCTCAAAAATGAAACTCTATATGAAAACGATAAACAAAAACTGTTTGTAATTTAAAAAACCATCTCTGGCTGCACGTTGGATTTATACAATTGATTTTGTAATAAATATTTTTATTGAAATATCTATTTTAAATGTGTAAATATAAAATCGGCACATCATACAGTCATCATGGAAAAGCTATTTTTAATATTTTCGTTAGCACATGTGTGTTTAAATCTACCAATCATTTCACACCGTATAGATTTTCCTAACAATGAATGCACAAACATTGCAAAGAGGATTTTTCGCATAGAGCTCATGTTGAAAAAATATTAGTTGTAGCAGAAATTCTGGTTTAGTAAAAATGCGGAAAAGCAGACAATATCCTTATAATAAATAATAATAAATAAATAATGTTCATCAAGGTATATAATTTTAAAAATAATATATTTATTATTTATTATTACAATAAATTATACAATTAATATCAAAATAATGCAGTTTAGTGACAAAATTTTAGACTTTCGTAATTAACATCATTGTCAAAATGTCAGTAAAACTAGTATGCAGAAGGTTTAACGTTAAAGCGCAACTAAAGTAAAATAAACATTTTAAATTCATCAGAATAAAACACGAACATTTACGAGTACTAAGGTACGTGCTTTTCCTTATATTAAAGAATTTTCTATAATAAATATTTCACTTCGACTAAAGCTCACGATGCTATTAAAATGTAATGTTGCATTTATGATTTTTTCTCACTTATTTCATTCGAATATAATGAATATTTTTACTTTGACGCATAGTAAGGAACTTTATGATCTTATTTTTATTTTGTCGATTTCAAAGAATTATGCAACAGCTATGTTTTATATGTGAATGCGATTGAAAAATGAACTATGAATTAAATCACAAATAAAGGTTTCTTTCAAACAAGTGTAATTGATTATTGCACAAATCATAAAATACATAACAAATTATGTCGAAAAATAAAATAAATAGCTATAAGTCTCAGCTATAAATAACAACTGAACCTCATTTTCGTTGTGTGGCAAACTTACAACTTTTTTAATTTTGGTAATCTGAATAATATTTTTTTTTCATAATATATTACACTTTAACATTAAATTTACAACAGCAATATTTTACATGGCAATATATATAATCAAAAAATAATAAACTAAAAAAAAATTGTAGAAAGAGAATTGTCATTACGTATTTGTTTTATCGTTATGTAGTTGAATGAAGTAGTCTTCAGCAAATCGTTATAGAATTTTTTTTCACGTAACAGTAAAACAGGATCTCATCATACTCGGACACTCAATCAGTCGATTGGCATCCGATTGAGACATTTTAAGTACTGCCAAAAATGTTACTGATGTTTCATAGTTAAAAGGAAAAACTATTTTTTTTCAAAATATAGGATAATTGTTTTACGAGAGTCTATACTTTGTTTTCAAGTGCAAACGTGATCCGAAAGCATGGTTCTGAATTTTTTTGGATTTTTGGAATTGTTTTAATTTTAATGTTACTGGGTTTGCTTGTAGGTGAATGGCTAGATCGACTGGGCCTAAATCAGAGGTCCCGGGTTCGTTCCCGCTTTGAGCAGTCTGTTGAAAAGCCGTAATGACAACGGTTTTCAATTGAAAATAAAGATAACAGTATGTTTTCAAGTAAAAAAAGCTTTGATCCGACATCGTTGCATCAACACATATTTGCTCTATTACAGAAATTGTAATAATTTTTTTAAAATTAAGAATAGTTCGGTTACAAGAGTCTATATTTTGTTTTGAAGTGTAAACGTGATCCGTAAACATGGTTTTAAATTTTTTTGGATTTTTGGAATTGTTTTAATTTCTATTAACGACTGAGCCTGAATCAGAGGTCTCGGGTTCGATCCCGCTTCTAGCAGCCTGTTGAAAAGCAATAGTGACAATGGTTCTAAGTAAATATAGCTCTGATCCGGCATTGCTGCAAAAATACATACTCGCTCTATTACAGAAATTGTAATAATAATTCATCATACAGAGGTGGGACGACCAACCGGGTTTAAGTCAAATCAGCACAATAGCTTATAGGACTCCTAAGTTCTGATTAATGTTGAAAAGAAATATTATTGATGCCGTTTTATTACATTTTTGATAGTTTCACCAACATATGTAAAGTCACAATTGGAGCTATTGATTTGAAAACCAATAACTTTTTTGTAAGAAAATCATATTTTTTAATGATGTTATATTCGATTGCTAAACTATGTTAACAAAATATGTCAACATCCCATACAAAATTTTTATATGAACTACAATCGAGACAGTATAGATCTACGACTGCATATGCGGCAGCCGGGTTAGCAATTTTAAAACGCAAGAATAGAACGCTGCCATGTCGTAAAATATCCCCAGGACCAACATATATATAATATGATTCTGATGAATCAAAATGCACTCGAACATTCTGCACAGTGCTGCATAATGCATTACGGATCAGAGAAGACAAAAACACACCGAAGAATCACATCGCACTTTCGAATGCTTAAAAACGCCTCAATGAAATATTTATAGGACGAGGAGCGCGACCGACTCGTACGTCTACAGGGTATTATGCATGGCGATGTAGCAACCAACTCGGAAATTTTCATCGTATTAAAGTGACATATCGTTTAAGAGTATTTTTGTTGATATTATAAGATAATAATACATATACGAGCATACAATATATAGTCCCATAAAGTTCTGATTAATGTTGAAAAGAAATATTATTGATGCCGTTTTATTACATTTTTGATAGTTTCACCAACATATGTAAAGTCACAATTGGAGCTATTGATTTGAAAACCAATAACTTTTTTGTAAGAAAATCATATTTTTTAATGATGTTATATTCGATTGCTAAACTATGTTAACAAAATATGTCAACATCCCATACAAAATTTTTATATGAACTACAATCGAGACAGTATAGATCTACGACTGCATATGCGGCAGCCGGGTTAGCAATTTTAAAACGCAAGAATAGAACGCTGCCATGTCGTAAAATATCCCCAGGACCAACATATATATAATATGATTCTGATGAATCAAAATGCACTCGAACATTCTGCACAGTGCTGCATAATGCATTACGGATCAGAGAAGACAAAAACACACCGAAGAATCACATCGCACTTTCGAATGCTTAAAAACGCCTCAATGAAATATTTATAGGACGAGGAGCGCGACCGACTCGTACGTCTACAGGGTATTATGCATGGCGATGTAGCAACCAACTCGGAAATTTTCATCGTATTAAAGTGACATATCGTTTAAGAGTATTTTTGTTGATATTATAAGATAATAATACATATACGAGCATACAATATATAGTCCCATAAATCAACGTTCTGGGTGTCCCAGAACTCAACGACAAGCCGAAACGGGGTGACAGGATTGATTGTAACTGACATAAGAAAAATTATAAAAAACATTATTCCATGAAGTTTGAAAGTTATGCCTAGAGCTTTGGTCATTTTCCGATTGTTGTGGTTAATGATAGTAATAGTAATTGTGCTAAGTTATAGTAATCGCCAAAAAATCGAAAATGAAAATTTATATATATATATATATATATATATATATATATATATATATATATGTATATATATATTTATATCTCTACCTTTCAAAGGTTTCTGAAGATTTTGGCATACCTTGAAAAAATGCCTTATGGAAAAATTTCGATGTATGTGTGTGTATGTATGTATGTGCTGATACAATATATATTTTATCGACGATTTCGTAAACACAGATTAACCGTTTTGAATAATTCAAAATAAATTTGAATACTATTGATAAGGACACGTGCTGATTAGTTTTCGGTAAAGGCAGGTCCAGCCGTTCCGAAGATACGGGGCAAAAAGGGCCAAAAATGGCAACTCAACTTTTGGGAGAGCGGAGCGTCCGATTTTAAGGATTCAAAATACGTTTTATTTGTTTTAACAAAATGACGAACTGATGACGTTTGGTACGCAGGTCTAGTGGTTTGGAGATCCAATAAAAATGTAAAAAAGGGCATTTGGCGGACAAAAATGATAATTCGTCATATGCACATCAAATTTTCAGGTATTTTAATAATAACAGATATTTTAATAATAACAGATATTTTAATAATAACAGATATTTTAATAATAACAATGTTTATTGCAAATGCTTTGACAGAAAGTTTAAAATCTCCAAAATATAAAAAAATGATTTTTTATAAGGACAATTTTATTCAAAAATTTTAAAATTTTCAAAAATCTGTTTTCTCAAAGTTTTAAAGAATTTTTAATCATTTCAATTCATGGGAAGTTCCAACAAATTACCACTAGTTTAAACTTGGGAACCGTAACTCTAAATAATGTTTTTAAAAACACAGTCAAAAATTATGACAATATTGCCTCTCAAGCTTTTTGAAAATAAGACTATTTGTGTCTATAAATTTAAAATCTATCGACTATGAAAAAAACCATTTTAACCCTTTCCACTCGAACTCTGAGATTTATATGAATTGTATCGCTGGAGCGGCGGCATCCGAGTGGAAAGAGTTAAATATGAAAAATATACTAAAGTGCCTTCACAAGTGTTATTAAAAGTTCAACGAATTTGGATTTATCAGTAAAAGATATGTTGTGCTCTTGATATTTTTATTTTTTCATACAAAAGCATAAAAATAGACGAGATCGAGAATTTAAGAAAAAAAAATGTAAGTATCAACACTACTATGGCATTATGGATGAAACACTGGATCATAAATTAATCAGATATAATTTGCATATTTTGCATTGTAAAGTTGAAATCAATCCTGTCACCCTGTTTTGGTTCAATGTCGAGTTTTGGAACACCCTGTATATGTATGCATGTAATAATAAATAGTAGTCTGCCCGAAGGCAAGTCCATGGTATGAGAGCACCACAAAATTAGTGATTTTCTTCCCCTCTTTTGTTTATTATTCTCATTACTGTTTTATTACAATTAATTAATGACCGTTAATCACTTTATATTCGTTTTTATGCATTTACTTTCCAAATTTGTGCTTCCATGCTTCCTGATCATGTGCTTTTTTTTTTTTTCTCTGTATTTCCTCTTCTCGTGTAAGTCATCAACCGTCTGCATTCTTCTTCTTTTTAGTCCTTTCAGTTCTTCTTCATGCTTCTTAGTCCTTCATACATATATGTATGCATATAGGTATATACAATAATATTTTATAGGGTCTTTGTGCCTTCTATCCGCAAATATAGTCATATAAAGCAAATGTTCAAAAAATAGACAAAAAACTGTCTCTCCAAATCGTAGATTTATTAAATAATAAGATATGTACTTTTGTTTTTACTATTTTTTCCATTATTGAAAAAACTTGAAATAGGAAAGATCGAGAAATTAGGAAAAAAATGAAATTATTACCATAGTATGCATTATGCATGGAACCTCGGTTTATAAATTAATCTGCCGGATAAGTTTCGAACGCTAAACGCATCCAAATATCTTTTTACATCAAAAGCCGGTTCTTTACAAAATATCCATTTTTCTCATATAATATGCATATTTTGCATAGTAAAGTTCGCCATTGTCACGGGGTCAATACGATCGCGTCTCTTGCAGCTTCTGAGATGTGTTCATTAATCACAAAACATGAAATAGGTCACCGGGATTATGTACGTGAGAGGAATACATTAAGGAAGACGGAACTTTCTGATATTTTTAAAAAGTATACAGTGCATCGAGTCAACGCAGACTTGCATTAACAAAACGATGCACTCGGTGGCGTTTTGTCATATCCGAGAAGAAAAATATTACGAACTTCTGCCAGCGCATAACTCGACTGCAGATAAATTGAAATATTTTTAATAAAGTGCATTAAAGAAAGCAATATTTGATTTAAATTCTCTCGAATGCAACAACGGGAGTGAAACAAATATTTATGAGGAAGAAAATAAATATACATATGATAACTTCGAATTATTAATAATTGTTTCTCATTCTTCACAATATATTTTGTCTTCCGAGACTTTCAAACGTTATAGTGTGCGTTTTGTGCCTCCTCATTTTTTTGTTGACATTTTCGGGCGCACGTATCAAACGATTCGAATGGTTCAAACAACATTCGATTCCTATTGATAGGAAGATGTGTTGATTAGTTTTTGACAAAGGCAGGTTCAGCCATTTCGATGATACAGCGCTAAATGTACAAAAAATGCCAGTTTTCGAGAAAATTAAGCATCCGATTTGAATGATTTAAAAAACTTTCTGCTTGTATTGACAAAATAATTGCTTTTGGAAAAAAAATCCATTTTTTTGCAGATTTTAATTTTAATTCTGGCTGAAGTTTTAAAGCTCTCTTATATACATTGAATAAATAATTTTTACTCTGTAATTCAGGTAATATAATTCTTAAAATTATTAGACAATGTTACAGTATTTGTAATAAGCTATTTGAAAATATTTGATATTTCTCGAACATTTCGTTACGAAACGGGAAGTTCAAGCAATTTGCCCTATGTCACGATGTCATACACCACTAGTTTTAATTTAATTTTTAATTATTTAAAATATCCAAAAATGCATCGTAAATTTCTACTAATTGGGCCAAATTGTATGTATTTTTCTTTGCTTTCTCATCGTGTATCTTATTGTTTTTTTAAAAGTTATTGTTTTAACGTATTATGGAAATATTGTCAAAAAAATAGTAGAATTTCATATTCGAATCGCCCCCTAAAGCGTGCGCCCGCATTTTTTGCATGCATTGCATTCAAGGTAGGACCGTTCTCGATTATTATAATATTACTATTTTATCTTTGAATTGGCCCTTAAATTTCATTATTATCCCTGACCGCAAACATAATATCTCTCTAAATATAATTGATCTCCTGCGTTTGTTCATCGAACATACTCTATGAACTATCAATCTTAAGCCCAAATTTTCTTCTCAAGGATTATTTACCAAATATATTATCAGATTTCTATGAAATCATCGGTATTTAACTACGGTATAAAATTCATTAAATTCACGTGGCTACATTAAATCTCATCACTTGCAAAGTCCGCTCGCCGGGGTTCCTGTCGGAATTTTAATTACGTCGCCAACAATGCCGCTAGGTGTGTACTACATTCAATTATGTATCACACACTGATTGTCGAAAAGGATCATGTTCCAGGACGTGGACGTGATATACGTATATAAACACAAGAGGACACACTTTTATTCATTTAATAATATATATTATTACGTCCTAGGCAACAATAATGCCCGAAAGTTTTGGTCGGCAGGACTATCTCTATGGAGAAATTATTGTGGTAATATAAATATTGTACACGTAATAAACTGTCTAGCACAGGCCACGATTTGGTTAAATTATTATAAATCTAGTATGTGGCATATGTGGATTGAGATTTAGCAACCTCTAAAATTGTGACTATAGAATTTG
The DNA here is from genome assembly GCF_003426905.1 of Ctenocephalides felis. Classification (NCBI taxonomy): domain Eukaryota; kingdom Metazoa; phylum Arthropoda; class Insecta; order Siphonaptera; family Pulicidae; genus Ctenocephalides; species Ctenocephalides felis. The sequence goes on from NW_020538040.1 coordinate 186,436,786, forward strand.
TTCAATTTTCTGGTGCATTTTTATAAAATTTGGTGCGATTTCATAATTAAGCAATGTATTTTTAATTAAGCAGATATTCTGGTCTAGAGGAATAAATTTTATCGATTTTTGAAAGGATCTAAATAAAACCAAACAATATTTTCACAATATCGTAACAAAAAAATCAGTTTCGAGAAAAACGCATTTGAAGTTTCTTGTCAGAAGGACAGAGGATGATTCTTGTGGTCGAATAGCTATATCTCCGAAAATAATTTACATTTAATTATTTTTTTCTACAAGTTGTAAATTAAAGTCTTGAGAATGTAGATAAAAATAGTCATAATGTTTTAATTGTAGAAGGCGATAAAGTTGGGGGTCTCACAAAATTTGCACCTTACCATACCCAGCTCTCCAAATAACCCGAAAAAGAATATGTATATAGATAATGAGCCTCGAATAAATTGACAATCATATGGATTACGGACAAGTTCATATAGCGCGACTGCTTGAAAAAAAAACTTTTTTTTTAAATTGAAACTTATTTTAATATTTTCTAATTTGAAAAAAAATAATTAAAATCTTAATTTAAAGATGAGCGCAGTTTATACTGAAGAGAAGTCTCTAAAGAACACTCTATAAAAATTCAAACATTTTTTTTTTCAAAATTGAAACTTGTTTTATTAATCTCGAATTTTTAAATAAAAATCTGAATTTAAAGACGAGCGCAGTTCATACTGAAGAGAAGTCTATAAAGAAGATTCTATAAAAATTTCAAGTAAATCGGTTCAGTAGAAGTTGAGAAATCGTGGTTATTGTGAGAAAAAAGTTAGTTTTGAGGAAAACGCGTTTAAAGTTTTCTATCTCATAGCTATATCTCAGAAAAAATGCTAATTTTATCTTATTGTAAATATTTTCTTAAATTAAAATTTTTAAAAATGTTTTTGTACATATTTTTGAAGTTAAACTTAGAAACTTAGAAACTCAGAAGATATAAAAAAAAACAAAATCGATTTAATGAAAATTCTGCACGTGAATTTCACCTTGTTTATTATGAAGTCCAGACCCTTCAAAAACGTCAAATATAATTTTTTTTTAACAATTGATTCAGTTGATTTTTACTAAAATTCAGTCATTGATATTTTTGAAGCAGTTTGTGAATTTTCAAAAGGGGTTCAGAATTTTTGCCGAAAACAAAAATACTACTATTATATGTCTAGCTATCAGAGCTTAACGAGTTCCATAAAATGTAATCCCGACTTCTTAATATAACGTTCTTTAACATAAATATTTAATCTCTTGAGACAATAATAATCCGTTTCTAGTACATTTTCTCGTAGAATGAGCAACGAGCATGTTTCGCAGAAGTGTGCTAAAATAGTTGCATAAAAAGTAATGACGCCCGGACACATGTTCAGCAGAGTTCTGAGAGTGTCATAGTAACCTACTCTTCGGGCGAAATCCTTCCTTGTTTCGTGGTTTTTGTACAAAGCTTAAATAGTGACACATTATAAGCAACTTGGATATCACATTTATACCGTTTTGTGATACAAAAACTATCATATGATATTCTTTGGTAATTTTAGTAGTGTTGATTTTACGAAAAACAAATGGGACACGGTTAATTATATAGTTATATATAGTATAGTTATATATAGCGCATGACATCGTGCCTCAAGGCAAATTGCTGGAACTTCCCGTACCAATTTTTTTTTAAAAAAAGGTTAACATTTTTGCAAAAAAAATAACTCTGAAAAAATTAGATTTTTGAGAAACTATAAATTTTTGACAAAAATTTACTTCTTTTTTGAAAAAAAAAACTTTTTGAAAAAAAAATTATTATGAAATCTTTTGGAAATTCTCAACTTTTTTTCAAAGCCATCGTAGTGTTTCAACTGCATAGAGACGAAATATCAGAGCGCGTAAGGGCCGCGTCGTTGTCTAACGGATAAACATTGGTACGGAACCCATAGAAATGTAAACAGAATTTATGCTTATTGTTAAAATCTCTATAAAATATCTGATAATTTGATGTGCGTATGTCTAATGATCATTTTTGACCGCCAAATGGCATTTTTTTTTTTACTTTTTTTAATAGATCTCCGAAACCGCTAGACCTGCCTTCATGAAAATTTGATCAGTTCTTCATCTTTTTAATACAAGTGAAATGTTATTTGAATTATTCAAATCGAACGCTCCGTTTCACCTGCCTTTGCCAAAAACTAATCAGCACGTCTCCTTATCAATACGAATCGAATGTTTTTTGAATTATTCAAATCGCTTCATCCGTGTTCCCGAAATCGTCGACGAAAATTTGTATCCGCACACACACATATAAAAGATATAAGACCACTCTACAATTCAACAATGCAACAGAACGGCGTCTCGTATTCTTGAAGCCATGAATAGAAAGGAACACAGCGTAGCCGTATTCTTAGATGTCAGCCAGGCTTTTGATAAGGTTTGGCACTCAGGACTCCTATATAAAAACAAAACAACTTTTCCAAACTACTTCAATATCTTAAGATCATATTTGCTTAATAGAGAATTTAGAATCAAAATTAAAGATGTGACTTCGAGCATTAGAAATATAGAATGCGGAGTACCACAGGGCAGTGTGCTAAGCCCAGTACTTTATCTTCTTTTTACAAACGATATGCCCACAGATGATCTGCTAACCATATGCACTTACGCCGATAACATAGCAATTATTTCATGCAATTCCGATATTAGAACAGCAACTTGTCAGTTACAAAATTATTTATCTACTCTTGAAAAATGGTTTTTAGAATGGAATATCAAAATCAATATCGAAAAATCTCAGCACATAATTGTTTCTCTAAAACATCACAACAGTTCACCTATCATCATGAACAATTCAATAATTCCACTATGCAATTCTGTCAAATATTTAGGCATGCACATTGATTCGAAATTGACATGGAAAACGCACATTGAATATAAAAAGAAACAAATCCAACTGAAAATAAAAGATTTTTACTGGCCTTTTGGGAGGAAATCTGAAATCTCTCTCGATAATAAGGTACTTTTGTACAAAACTATCATAGTGCCCATTTGGACTTATGAAATCGCACTATGGGGTTGCTCTTGCAAATCTAACAAAAACATCATTCAAAGGCGCCTGAACAAAATTCTGCGTATTCTTACTAATGCGCCTTGGTATATTTCGAACTTTTGCCAATATAAGGATTTGAAAATCTCAACAGTCAACGAAATGATCAAGATTAGAAGTTCATCTTTCAACAATAAATTAATCCAGCATATAAATCCTACTATTCAAGCGATACACAGACCGTTAAGAAGATTGAGCAAGAAATGGCCTTCCGATCTACCAAACATATAGCCCAATGTCTGCACGCGCCCTGACTTAGTACGCGGCATACATCATCACGTCATAGTTCATTTATGTTATTATTTTTGTATTACTGTTTTTATTTTATATTTATTTTAACTTTTTTCATTTTATATTCAATTTATTGCATTCTTTTGTATTTTTGTATTTTTTTTTGCTCATATCAAATGTAAATAAGACATTTAAGTTGATTGATTAACAAAAATAAATTGTATCAATAAAAAAATATAAAAGATATGCCAAAATGTTCAAAAACCTTTGAAACGTAAAGAAAAATAGAAATTCTTATTCTAGATTTTTTTGCGATTACTATAGCACCCTACGGGAAGTTAATAATGCAAAAACATATTTGCCTATTGATAAAATCCACATACATATAGTTAAATCAATGAACTAACCGTTCGACTATTATCACAATTACCTTTTCGATTTCTATCGTCGGCGTCAATCGATGGCCCCCATCACAGGTGACGGCGTCTGGCCGCCGTGCGGCGGTCACTCATTGCGGTCGACGGACGTGAAATCGTGCGGCCGCACAAATTCGGTCTACCTTGCCATTGCCATCGGCCGACGATGATACTTCGCTCTCGCATGTGTGCTCTGAACACACCTGATCGAGTTGCCGGTGTCACTTGCACGCCGAACGATTGCGGTCGGCGAAACGATTGCTACTTGCTGCTGCTTTGTTATTTGGTAATTTGGGACACGGTGATATGATGATTATGGAAGGACAAGTTTTAGGTGTTTTGTACTTATGTCAATCATATATTGAGGTGTGTTCAAGTTTTGCAGAAACGTACATTCGTTTAATGTCACTGTGGTGCTTGAACTTTTTTCTAAGCGCATATTTAACTCGTTGAGAGTTTAAGATTGAGATGGAAATGTTTTGCGGCTATAACTATGTACTCATGATTTGGCTTAATTATGACGTTTTTGAGCAAATAATGACCTACGCTGATGTTATTACAGGGCTTCTAAACGATGTTCATGTGATGGTTTATTTGATCAAAATTCAGTTTTGGAAGAGAATATATATGCATATTTCATACCCGAAAAAATGCTGACACGACTTATATGTCAACATCCTCCACAATTTCCCTAAATCGCCAAATTTCAAAATAAATTTTCTCTGACGATATTTTTATTTAGAGTTGTACCACTTACTTTAACACACTTTTTAAATATAATATCTGATTAAAATATAAAATAAATGAAAAAAAAATCAACAATCCCGTAGGGCAAGTTATAGTAATCGCAAAAAAATCGAAAATGAAAATTTTTATATATCTTTACGTTTCAAAACCTTCTGAACATTTTGGCATACCTTAGGAAAAATTGATGTATGTGTGTGTATGTGCGTGTATGTGTGTGTGTGCGGATACAAATTTTCGTCGACGATTTCGGGAACACGGTACAACCGATTTCAATTATTCAAAAAACATTCGATTGCTGTTGATAAGGAAACGTGCTGATTAGTTTTTGGCATAGGCAGGTCTAGCCGTTTCGAAAATATGAGGCAAAAATTGCCACAAACGGTAACTCAGTTTTTAACAGAACAGTTTCTCAAAAATCCAATTTTTTCAAAGTAATTTTTTTTTCAAAAATGTTAATCTTTTTTAAAAAATTTTTTTTTTGTTACTGGAAATTCCAGCAACATTTCATTACGGTACGGGAAGTTCCAGCAATTTGCCTTAAGGCACGATGCCATGCGCCCCACTAGTTACACTAAATTTGAGGCATGCTTCTATATTTTCCAATTATTTTTAATTTTTCGTAGGGTGCATCATATAGTAATCGCAATAAATCTAAAATATTTTTTTTTGAATATCTGTACGTTTCAAAACCAATTGCATAAATCAAATATCTAGCGATGGTTTTATATATTACAAACATTTTTTGTATATCGTTTTCATATAAAGTTTCATTTTGAAACGCGAGCTGGAAATGGAAAAATAATTAAAACATAAGTTTAGTATTCAAAAGCAATGGGCTTTTGTAAGTGAAAATGTATTTAAAAAATAAACTAATGGTGTATGGCATCGTGCTTTGAGGCAAATTGCTGGAACTTCCCGTAACAAATTAAAATTTTAAAAATCTTAATTATTTTTGATATTCATATTTTTTTTTTTGGAATTTACATTTGTTTTACTAAAACAAGAGTTTTGCCAACACAAGCAGAAAGTTTTCAGAATCATTCAAATCAGATGCTTATTTTTCTCAAAAACTGCCATTTTTTGCACATATAGCACAGTATCTTCGAAACAGCTGGACCACCACTTCTCTCCATCATTACAAATTGAATGTTTTTTGGATAATTCAAATCGGATGCTCCATTCTCTCAAAAACTTGATTTCTATTTTCTGCAAAACGGTTACACCGACTTTTCAGACTAGTCAGCGCATCTCCTTATCTATAGGAATCGAGTGTTTTTTTAACCATTCGGTTGATCCGTGCGCCCGAAAACGTGGACGAAAATTGTACCCACATACATAAATACAAACACACATGCATTTTTTTAACAAAAGGTATGCCAAAATGTTCATAAACGTAAAAATATGCAAAAAAATTCAATTTCGATTTTTGGACGATTACAATAACTGACCCTATCTTTACGTTTTCAATAGTATTTGAAAATTTTGGCATACCTTAAAAAATGGATGTATTCATGTCTGTATTTTTTGTGTGCAGATATAATTTTTCATTGGCGCATTCAAGAGCATGGGTCAACCGATTTTAATGATTCAAAATACATTTCATTTCTAGTGATGGAAAATAACGCAGGTCCTGCCGTTTCGGAGATACGGGAGCAAAAGTGCAAAAAATATTTTAGTTATTGGGAGATGGAGCGCCCAACTTGAACTGATTAAATGTTTGTGAAGGCAGGTCGAGTGGTTTTAAAGTTTCAATCAAAGAAAAAACATTAAAAAATGCCATGCCAAATGCGGTCAAAAATAATCATTAGACATATGCTCATCAAATTATCAGATATTTTATAAAGATTTTAATAAGTGAAAATTTTGTTTTCATACCAGTATTTACAATGTTTAACCTTTAGACTTCGAGGCGGCTTACGCGCTTCCATATTCCCATAGTGCCTAAAATAAAATAACTATCAAAACCCACTTCAAAATTCTGAAATCTATGTAATACAATTTTGAATTTTTGTAGAATAAACTTCAAACATTATAAATACATCATAATTGTAAAGATTCAATTTTGATACAGGTAATTTTATTGAATAGAGTATGTTGGTAATATTATAATTGAAAAAGAGATAAAAACTTTCAATTATTATGATTATTTCAAAAACAACTTTCAAAACAAGATTCTATTTGTTATTTATATATGAGACAATGCAAAGAACCATAAATTAAACACTGTTGGTACCATATATATTTCCAAAGTCTATATATAATTTCAAATTTAACCCATGTGCTTTTACTATTCATAAAAGCACTAAATAATATTTAAATTTCACAAAACGGTCGCACAATCAATGCAGAATTATAATCTCTAATTAAAATAAGCTATTTACCAATTTAGGATCATTGTTTTCAATTACTACTTGGTAATAAATATTTACGCGTTATTGTAAATATATTTGCATAGATATAAATTAAATCAAATTTCATTGATTGTATACACGGTTATAATATTCATAGACTACAATCATTATTATCGTAATAATATGATGTTCATTGAAATATATGTTTCAAACAATATTATACTAAACATAATTAATGAAATTTCACTAATTTAGTAGGAAAATAAAATTTGATTATGCACGTTAAATGCTTGCTTTTGTTTGAAATTTATTTTTATTTTATTAATAATTTTGTTATAATACAAGGTTTTTTTGAGGTACAAATTAGATTTTTCATTTTGAAATATCATTTTTAAAGTAAAACTTCTAGTGGGTAACTTAGCAAAAATGCAACGGAAATGCGTTACGCCACAAATACTGATTCGTCATTGGCTATCGATGTGGTCATTCGAAACGAGTTGATGTGTGATTGGTCGAGATTGTCTCGTCGTGTGTATATAAATATATGTGGTTCTACACTCACGATTATGTGGATTTTAATTATCAGTATTAATGGATTGTTTATTATAAATTCTATTTTATAAAAGCAATGAAGTGAACATTTTTATCTCAATCGCGTGTGTACCTTACGCGCACTCTTTTTTAATACAAAACTAGCTGTAAGTGGAATTCTGTCTTAAGGCAATTAAGGCATCGTGCCTTAAGGCAAATTGCTGGAACTTCCCGTACCAAAAATTATTATTTTTTTAAAAACAATTAACATTTTTGAAAAAAAAAAATACTTTGAAAAAATAAGATTTTTGAGAAACTATAAATTGGACAAAAAATTACTTTTTTTTTGAAAAAAATTAAAAAAAAAAAAAATTTTTTTTTAAATTTTTTTTTTTTGAATTTTTTTTTTTTTTTATTTTGACATATTGTGGAAGATCTGAACTTTCTTTTCAAAGCAATCAATCGTACTGCTTTAACTGCATAGGGACAAAATATAAAGCGCGTAAGCGCCGCGTCGCTGTCTAAAGCATAAGCATTGGTACGGAACCCATAGGAATGTTAACAAATTGTATACTTATTGTTAAAATCTCTATGAAATATCTGATAATTTTATGAGCATATGTCTAATGATCATTTTTGACCGCCAAATGGCTCATTTTTTTACTTTTTCCTCCATATCTCCGAATCCGCTAGACCTACCTTCATGAAAATTTTATCGATTCTTCATCTTGTCAATACAAGTGAAATGTTTTTTGAATTATTCAAATCGGACGCTCCGTTCTCTCAAAAACTGAGCTACCGTTTTCGGCACTTTTTGCCCCGTATCTTTGGAACGGCTAGACCTGTCTTCGCCAAAAACTAATCAGCACGTCTCCTTATCAATACGAATCGAATGTTTTTTTAATTATTCAAATCGGTTGACCCGTGTTCCCGAAATCGTCGACGAAAATTTGTATCCGCACATACATACACACACATACATACATACATACACACACACATACACACACACACACACACACATACATCCATTTTTTCTAAGGTATGCCAAAATGTTCAGAAACCTCTGAAACGTAAAGATATATAAAAATTTTCATTTTCGATTTTTTTGCGATTACTATAACTTGCCCTACGGGAAGTTAATTATATAAATAATGAAAGCAATTGCCACAACTCTATAAGTAGTAATGCTAAATTAAAAACTAGGAATTGTAGGAGTTTCTCCAATGAGTAATTGACTATAGGGATATAATTTTTTGCATTTAACTTTATAAACAAGTTATCATTTATAAATAAATGTAGTCCAAAAATTATAACAATAATCGAAAAAATTTGACAGGGTAAATATTTTAAAACATACTAAATGCTTTTGAATTGATGAATCCTCTATTTATAATTAGCCTTATCATACCAAAAAGTACAGAATGAATAAAGTTATAGGTTAATTAATATACAAATTATTGAAAAATTTATACATAAATAAATAATTGAAAGATTATATAAAATAAAAAACCAATCAAAGTTATAATCCTACTCACCAAGTTTTTACCCTTTATTTTGGAGATTGACATAATCGCAAACACACCTCCATTTCTTAGATTAATTTTGTATCCTGGAAGTGAGGGCGTTGGCCTTGCAACTACAAGGTTCCAAGTTCATGTATATGTGTCGGACAACTTGCTATCGAGCAGTAATGATATGTATATCTACTTGGAAAAATAGACAAAAAATGTTTTCAAGTAAAAAGCGAGTCAAACATATTAAGTTCAATTATGGCACTACTAGAAAGGACTACCATTAAGTTGCTTTCTGATAGCTAGTTCTTAAATAAATAAAACAATTACTTAATGTCTTTATATAATACACAGATTGCTTGTTTTTCCCATCACATTAATTTCAATGTCGCCCGTGCACGCCAGATATATTTTTAAAAGATAAACTTCATCATTCATAATAAATTTAAAAAGTTTTCCGTTTCGAACGGGAAGAACATCATTAAAGGGTTACTTCATTAATTATTTTTATTTAAATACGGTGTCTTTCTTTGACAGTTTGTCGGTTTAATTATTCTGTTTCGATATCCGGACCGACGTCGTGTTGTACGAAAGTACTTCTTTTCAATTACTGTCGGTGCAGTAAATCGGGATCAGGATTATGTCAATCTTCCAAACAGGAGGTGAAATATACCTAAAAATGTGATTTTTTAAGGGATGCGTTTTTTATGTATATAATTCCATCGTGAATTAGTGGTGGTGAACGTGGGCTAGCGATCTCTAGTCCCAGTCGGACTGGGTCAACTCGGTATCAAGCAGTTAATTGAGATTATGTCAATCTCCCAAACAGGAGGAGAAATATACCTAAAATTTTGATATTTTGTTATAAGGATGTAGATGTGATTTTATGTACTTGATCCCATATGATAGTGATTCCATACTGGTGGTGAACGAAGGTTAGCAATCTTTGATATCAGTTTGACTGGGTCAACTTGGTATCAAGCGGTATATACCGTGATGTAATATACCTGAAATTGTGATATTTCTTAAAAGATGCGTGTTTTATGTACTTACTCGCCATGGTGAAGTAGTGGTGGTGAGCATATAATAGGCTAGCAATCTCTAGTGCCAGGTCGACTGGGCCAACTCGGAATCCAGCAGTATGGTACAGATTTTTACTTGAGATCTTAGATATAGCGTAGTAACCCTACGCTAAAAATGGTAAATATAGTAATCACAAAGAAATCAATAATGAAAATGTTAGCATATTTTCACGTTAAAAGACCTCTTGATGAAAAAAAAAAGATTTTACTTGTCTTGACTTTTACTTGTCTTGACAATTTTGCTAAAACAGATCCAGCAGAACAAATAGAAAATTAACATTTATTGGTCAAATATGATCTTTACGAGTCATTTTTATTGATTCATATACTATTAGAACTTTTGGTAAATAGATAGACAAATACACTGATATGCAGGTAGACATGTAAATAGATAAAAAAGATGAAAATGAGACAGATGTACTGATAGAATGATAGTCAGGTTGTAAATAGATTTTTAGACTGATGGGCAGCTGGATAGGTTGGGTGGTAAACAAGTAAAAAAGTAGACAGGCAAACATGTGACCAGGGAAATATGTGATTAGGTAGGCAGGTAAACAGATGTACAGGTAAACTATTGGACAAGTAGGCAGGTACACAGGTCGACAAGTAAACATGTGGACAGACAGATATGTAGATAGATAAACAAGTAAAAAAGTAGAATTAGACATATCGGCTGGTAGATAGGCGAATCATATATAAATAACAAAATGATTATTGATTAAATAGATTATTTACACTTACCGAGAAGTTAATTCAATACTTGTCACAAGACAAAATGCCACTACAACTAGTGTTTTGACATCGATTTACACTTTTATGAACTGAGAAGACAACCCAACGGTAAAACACTCCTTTTTATGTTTAGACTATATATGTTTCAGATATATATATTTAATGGTGTTGGCGTATAAATGTTGCTGTAATGCTTAGGGAAAGTAATTTTCTCTTAAGGAAGACCCACAAGTAGAATTTTGATATCATACTGCTTAATATCTAGCCGACTTAATTATTAATTGTTACTCCACGGTATCAGCCCAACATCAAATATATTACTTTTTTATTTCTAAGATTTAAGTGAATTGTTTTGCTTTAAATAAATATTCTTCTACATTTTCTCCAAAATAAAACTTGTCCCCACAAAAGATCAATGGCCGTCCGTGTAAATATTTATGATTTCGTACGTATTGTGACTTTTCGGAAGACAATATTTTACTCGCATACTGTCTGCCAACTTTCTGAGACTTTTTCAAAGTATTCTGCATATAGATTTAAGAAAATTGCTTCAGATAATTCCCTCGACGGAATCTATTTCTATGCAAATGATATTTTAATAAGTTGTTGTCTAGATGTATCATCGAAATGTAATTTTCTCACACCTGCAAATGGCGATCGTTAGAGGACGTTAGGTAGATAATAACAATTTGAAGATGGTTTATTTAGCAAAGTACGAAAGTCATATCGAATAACCAAGTTAAAAAATAAATAGTTGGCAATTAATTGCTGTATTTTATTATCATTTGGAATTCTATTTGTTATATTTTTTATTATTATTTTAAATGAATCTCATTAATTCTAAAGCTAGATTTAAAAAATTCTAAAATTATTATTGGCAAATCGAATTTTTTCGATCGAACAATGATTATTTTACTGGAAAAATATTTCTCTAAACAAAACAGTGTCGTTTTTTTATTTTAAAAGTAAATTAAATTTAATTAAAAAAATCGGATTATGACAATAATAATAATAATATTATTAATAATAATAGTAATATCATACAGTCATATATCTCTTATTAAAAAACTGATGCTTTTTCCTTAGATTTTCTGATGTTTTTTCAAATTTGGTTTATTATTGTTATTGTATAATGAAATTTTATTTTTAATTTCTAATATTATTGCTTTTATCTGCATCGAAAATTAAATATACTAAATTTAATTGGAGATAATAATGATTGTCATATAGATGAATTAAACGCTTTATTTTACATGATGGACTGTGTTCAGTCAATTTCTTAAAAAAGTATGCCTTTCTTTGAAAATTATGTTTTTTTCCAAAATGACTATCTATATTATCGATTTTTTTAACTTTTAACATGGTATAAAAAATTACCAATAATATTAGTTATTTTATCATTGTTAATTTCTGGTCAAATACTGCAGCATTTTCAACTCTAAATTGCTATATACTAACTCCCTTCATTTGCATGGAAAGAAATTAAATTGTGGTGAGGATCACTTTGATTAATTTGATATTGAGTGGACTGTAAATTATAAATATTTCATCACCATAAGAAGATGTGAATAAAACCACTATTTAATTTATGACATATATTGAACTACACTCTACAACCTTCTTCTCTTATTACATTTGCTAGACTCCCTTATTATTATATGTTACAGGTATTTATACTCATATAATTGTATCCCCTACCCCGAAGGGTCCCAGGCTAAATAAAAGCCCTGGTCAAATCTTGACCAAATTGAAAAGGTTAGATTTATCACACATATAAAAATTATAAATTCGAGATGAACAAAATGAGCTGTGTATTCCTATTTTTTAAAAATCCATTTTGTAAATGATGCATTTTCCGTGTGAACTCAAAAGGACTATCTTCATCCTCTATTTGTATTTATAAAAAGAAGCACTTGTGATGATATCAACTAGTACGTGTTTAGCTCAAATTCAGAATTCATAACTATCAGCAGTATTAGAAAATTTTTAGAAATAAATCATATAGAGTTAGACTTATAAGAAAAACAAACTTGTTAAGGAGAATATTTATCATTACCACTTATAGAACTACTTTATTACAATTTCGGCTTAAAAATATTTATGTTTCTGATTATATTCATTTTTGAAATCCAAAATTCTCTCCTGTTACATAGAAAAGTATGAAGGTAAATTAAATTTAGTTTGGTTAGACATATCTTATAGACATAAATACAAAAAAAAATAAAAATAAATATACTGCTTTAATTAAAACTAAGTAAAATTAATTGATGTATAGAATTATAACATCAAAGTTAAGAGTTAGGTTTGAAATAATGATCAGTGTAATCCACTTCTTAGAAAGATGATGTATTTCCCTTTTTCCTTCAAAAGGAGTATTCTTTATCCTCGGTTTGTGTTTATAGAAAGAGCCACAGACATTACTATAGACATTAAGGAGTGTTTTATTCAAATGACATGCAATACTATACAGGTTTTATGGCTAATATATTTGCTTATATATCATTGTTTTTCTTTCCTCGTATCCATTTCCCTTTGAAGGAACCCAGGCGGAGCCCATTCAGAAATTGTTATCTCTCGGGAGAGTATTGTGAGCGATGATGTCATTCCAACTTACCTTACTTATCATTTGAATAATATCAGAATACACATCCCTCTAATGTCTCAAATTTCGAGACAGAGTTTTTCAATCTTCGAAACAACTTATTCACTTGTGCTTTAGAGAATGATAGAGATAACATTATGGACAAGTTAAGAATTCTGTTTAAATAGTTGCTTCTACCAGTTAATTGTGATTGACGAATATACTCTCTTTATGAGCTCAAGTAGGAATTTGATATCATACTGCTTGATATTGAACTGGCCGAAGTTAGAATCGAATCCGGGGTTAGTTTGTTCTAAATGACACAACGGACTGTTTTATTTGTTTAATATCAGTTAGATAGTTTTGATTCTGAAGACTATTTCAGCTATTTCCAGTGTAGTTCGATTTTGTTAAAGATGCTGATTTCAGTCTTTTTCTGTTTTTTTCATTATTATTCTTTATCTAAACGACTTCCAGATTTTTGTTTTTCTTAGTTTTATTATTCTCGTCATCTTTAATTGGTGTCTCTTTTCATTGATTGGAATCTGAGAAGGCACCAATCTTCATAAGAATCCTTTACGTATGGTAAAATTGTACCAGATCAAAAATCCAATTTGTTATTTTTATTTTGTCGTTTCTAAATCGTTTGACACCTATATTAAAAAAAGTATATCTTTGTTTATGTATGTATGCAAACCAAAATTTTACCCTTTGTCCATGTTTTTTCATAAACGACTGCAACGAATTCAAAACTTTTAAGCCGTTTAATAAAAACTTGCATTGATTATTTTTGCGCTACGATCGATCGAGCAGTTTCTTTTTAATTATATCTATAATTTTATTATTCTAAGTGCAAAACCATTTTTCCATGTTTTTGCCAAAAATGCTGAACCAATTTTGAAATTTCAGAAATTGTTCAAGAGATATCAGTTGAGTGCTGATTAGTTTTTACTAAAGATCGGCCAGGTCGTTTTTTATAATTAATTGTTACGTTTGTTGACGATTTGAATGAAATTTCGCATAATTATAAGGCTTAAACGATTATCTTTAATATTACAAACTAACAAAAAGTGATTTAATTATGAAAATTTATTAAATTTGCGATAAATTTTCTTTTTTAATTTTGTCGATTATTACTATCATTATTAAGACATATCAGGAAGTTTATCGAAATCAATGGTAAAGCAAGTTACATAAAGGCAATAACATACCTTTCTCAAAGAATAATTAATGAATGAATGAACAGGAGTGCAAAAAAGAGCATTCTAGATCCTCCCCTCCGGTTTCCTTGCGAACAAGAGAAAATTCGAAGTTTTAGTCAGCATGATCATTGTTGAGTCCGACATACCCAGAAAAAACATCTATATTGCGTATATTATCTTGTACTTGGTATATTTTTTTGCAATACAAAAAACCACACACTTTTTCTAATTTTGGTGTTAAAGGATTCAGAATGATTTTAAACGTCGAGAAAACATGAAATTAGCAAATTCGAGTGTGTGAAGAAAACAAAGTAATTGAATATCACCACGTATTATCAAGGGGGAGGAGGGATCCAAAAATCCTTAAGAAATCGATCACGTGATAAATTGATGCTTCCTAAAATGAACGCATCTCTGATGATGACAAATTTACAGTAACATATTTCTTTTTTATAAACACTACTTTGACCTACATCCAGATTTTATAAAACAATATAATAAATCAATAAAAGGAACACCACATTGAGAATTTCGATTCTATAAGACAATATAAAATAAATCAATAATAGAAACACTACTTTGAGAATTTCGTTACTCTACCTATCTACAGAACTTTCTCTCTACATTTTTATAAAATCTATTATCATTTTAAAAATATTTTCTTCACCAAAGCTTTAACGTAAAACAATATCTGTACTCTGTTCTCGGATGCAAATTGTCATGTCACATTGGATTGTCCAGGTTACTTTTATTATGTCATTACAACAAGTAAATTACGTTTTAACGCTGGGACAATATTTATTACGGCATATTACGTTTATCTTTGTAGGTTAAAAATATGCATCGCATGCCCCGGCAGAATTTATAATACTAATATGCCGCGCATAAAAAATTAATTATAAGGTAAAAGTCAAAGCTTATCACGGCGTATTCATTAAAATATCTACTTGCATCTTAATGGAGAGTAAAGATTTAAATAATAATTAATTCGAATAAATTACGGTCTGTGTCATGCTTGTGATACCGAGACAAAGTAATTAGTAGGGAAAAACAAGGTTTTTGTATTATATTATGCAGATTGGTTTTATAGTTTCATATCTTAGAGGAAGAATTGAAGAATTATATTTGGAAATCCTAATATTTTGCTGTATACGTTTGCTTTATTCACTTCTAAGTCCGAATATGATTTGGATGGATTGGTTCATGTCTCATTCTCAAAAAAGGCTACAGTGATACATTCTTGTACTATTATTGAACTATAATATTGCACGTATTTGATTTTTTATATTTGACAACGATATAAAATTTGTATGTAGAAACGTTTGGAGAAATAAGAAAGATGTTCCAAAATTTTGATCTTTTTTTTATACTTGGCCCTTCAAGATTTTAGTTACACATTTTACCATCAAAATTAATATACTAGTATTAATGTACTTACTGACGGGGAAAACGTTGTTTAATTATTAAAAATATTTCTAAAAAAGTTATAAGAAGTTAAATTTAAGCTGTTCATAAGTTTAAAAAAAATATTGTTCCAAATTCAGTCAAAGACATTGATTGACTGAAAGCGGGATGAAAAATTATTCGATTACTAAAATATTACGTTTAAAAAATAAAGGTATGTGTTAGGAGAGTGAAAATTTAGGGTTGTATGTGTTTTTTACTTCAGAATGATGAAAAGTTAAGTAAAACAATTTGGTACAATTTTTAAAAAAAAATCTCAAGTGCGGTCAACCTCAAGTAGAGTTGCACTATACAATGACATTGAACAAGTCGTAAAATAACGGTATGTAATCTAGGATTACAAGATGACATTGAGGGGGAGCTGTTAAAAAGACTTGCAATGATGGCGATGTGGTTACAGCATTAAAATTATGTATATATATATATATATATTATATATATATATATATATATATATATATATATATATATATATTCTCTCATTTTGTTACTTTGTTTTATATTACCTTTCTAATCATATTTTTTCTCTATTTTCAGAATTTGACTGTTTGAAGATTTCCTGGGATTTACAACTTTCAAGGTAAGATTGCTAACAAATTTTTATCAATGTTTATGTCTTTCGATCAATTTAACATATGTAAACGCGCGTTTTTATGTACAAAATAGTCTTATTTATATATCATCTGAAAAATGATATACTATGTTATCCGAACTTTTAAACTTTAAAATTCAGATTCATTTATTTAAAAATATTTTATAATTTTAAAGATACTGATAAATTTATTAATAACAAATTATTTGAACTTAATTATAATTTATTTTGAAAGTTTGCAAATAGTTTGGGAGATTTTTGGGACATTCCTGAAAAAAAAGAGATAATGCTTAACGTTATATTTTATATTCTCCAAAACTGTAGTGAATACGTGTAATTTTATAATTAGTATTTAGAGTTACTGTATGCTAAATGAATATTTTCGGTACCATTTTGTCTCTTAACTATATAAAATATATAAAAATATTCTCTAATAGAGTATCAATCCATATGATCAATTTGTCGTAAATATTATAAGATTGTCACTCACAGTACAGTTATGTATTGAATTTTAGTTCATTAAAAATATTAATAAATTTTTTAATATTGCTACAAAATGAATAAAATACGGTGTATGAAAATCAAGCTTGAACTAAATGTCCTTTCTGACGAGTATAGCTATTGTAGTGCTCCTATATAACATCTTTTATTGATATTTCTGTACGCAGAAATAGTAATAAATATAAATTTCTCCTTCGAATAAAATTTCTGTAATTCGTAACCAATTACATTTTTCTTCCTCGATATTGCAGATTTTTTCGCGCTTCATAAAACGAACGCCATAGACTTCAGAATCGTTTTGATTAAATGCATTTTTAGATTTATGGCAAGGTATATGACATTCCATTCGACTTGCGACAATTCAACAGAAATAATAACTGTGATTCGTTCGCACCGATCACACTTTTTGCCTTTATGGTCGATTCGGGATATTTGTCCTGTGAAACTTATAAAATAGTACATAAGTATTTGGTAAAAAAAAATCCATTATTTATTTACTAAAAATTACAATTAAGTATTAATCTCAAAAGAGATGTTTACACCAAATATATATATATATATATATATATATATATATATATATCTTACATATAAAAATGGAGATCAATAAAATGTTAGGTATGCTAAGGCTCTAAAATGTATGGATTTGGCCAGTCTTAGTCTTGAAAAATTTGTGCTAATCCAGAGATTGTGCAAAAAGTGAGATATTATTTCAAAATCGCGTCAAAAATTTACATTTTTTGGTTTTAATTTTTTTTTCTGGCTCACCCGTAGGTAAGCGGTTAAGAGCGACAGAACCTGAATCAGAGGTCCCGGGTTCGATACCCACTTCGAGCAGCCTGTTGTCAGGCAGCAGTGACAACGATTTTCACTTGGAAATATAGATAGCAATATGTTTCCAAATGAAAATAGCCCTTGCCCAATAAAAAGTCAGCCCTATTAGATTAATTCTAATAACATATTTATCAAATACGGATGGATTAACCATTGGGTTACCATCTAAAAAAAACGAAATAAGGAGTAACGAAGTTTCAGCCCAACAGCTTATAGGAAGTATATACTTCTGATTGCTGTTAAAAAAATTAAAAAAAAGTAATAAAATTTTTTTTTGTTGAAGCCTAACTTAAAATAAAACAATTGCCGACGGCTCATACGTCAAATGTCAAATGATTTCGACAGATTCTGTTCAACTAAATTTAATAGGATGTTTCAGATGATTATTATTCAATAGTAGTTTTATTTGTATAGAACTTTGTATTTGTAGTTTTATTTATACACAAAAACATTATTAAACGGATTGCAAGTGTTATTAGAAACTCAAAATATCAACTTTTTTGAAATGGTAATATGAAATACACTTTTTCGATTTATGACACTTTTTTTTGCAAGTCATTTATTTCAAAGCGTGTTCTCTAAAAGAGCTCACTGAAAATTGCAATGACTATATATAAGTTATTATAAATTAATTGGAATTTACGATGACTATACAAGACCAAAAAAGTGTTATAATCAATTATACCAATTTTCCATACAAAGTGGGTAAAACTTCCAAATTGATTGTATTAGCAAAATATGGTCAAACGAATATTGTCAATATAAACTATATTATATTAAACAAGAACAGTTTGAAGTTTTATTATTTCTATATTATATCATTATCTATACCACTAATATAATACAATTTATATACTTACAATACATTAGTAATTTTTTCTCTAGAAATTGTTTACAAATACATTATATGGTAAAACGTTTGCCGGGTCAGCTAGTATATATATATATATATATATATATATATATATATATACATGTATCATTTACGAGTTCCATAATTTAGTTTAATTTAAATGCAGAAACAATAAAATACGATAGGCTCGTATAAGCAATATATAAAATCAAATTTAGAGATAATGCATCCGTTCATTGGATCTGAATTGTGGCAGAAGTAATTGCATACTAATTGCACAAAGTGCATATAGTGCATTTTGGGCCCGTGGGGTATTATTAGCCTACGGTCAGTTTCAAGGTAATATTCACTGTATAATGGATGGACTGTATTTACTTGCACGTTTGCACATGTACCAAGTGATATTGGAATTTATAATATTCTTATACAATTTTTACTTGTATAGATGCGATTATCAAAATTATAATATTTTATGTTATAATGCTTACTCGTGGATAAGTGGTTTGAACTATGGGATTTGACTCAAGAGTTCTAGGTTCTATACAGTCTGATATCTAGCAGTAGTTTATCGGTTTTCACTTGGAAATATAGATAGCAATATGTTTTCAAGTGGAAATAGACTTTACCTGACATTTTTGCACTAATAAGCAACTCATCAGTGATTCAGAAATTATAATAGATTTATCACATATAAATAGGGCAACCCTTAAGATTGCCATCTGCGAAGCCAGGAAGTCTGCACAAAATCTCATAGGACTTGTCAAGTTCTGTTGCTTTTAAATATACTTAAAATAAAATCTCGTAAACTATACTGATTATTATTACTTTTTTATTACTAATTTTATTTCTATTATTACTCTAATTATTATTACTTGACAAACATACGTTTTTTATACAGCGTCGCCTAAAACATTGTAGGGCATGTTTACCCTAAATACACAAAAAGAAAATTAAGTCCCTATCACCAGAATGATGTTTTTATTTGCTCCCATCAGATTTAGATCTATAATTAATTCTGGAGTGTGATTGTTCATTTTGTTTACGTTTTTTTGCTTCGAGGCTAAAGCTGTTCGATTCGAGTGAAAAATCAACAGGTCTTCTCCCGCTTCACGTTTTCCTCGGTCGGTTTACTTTCCGACTTTTAATCCGGTACAGAAAAAAGTAAAACCTAGTGGTGTATTAGATAAAATGGTCCAAATATATAGAATACCTAAAAAAAAATTTCATATACGAGGTGTTCCAGAACTCAACGTCAACACCGGACGGGGTGACAGTATTGATTGTAACCACCATGAAAAAAATATCCCATGTAGTTTGGAAATTATGAGCTTTTATGTGCAATCTAGAGCTTTGGCCAAAATGCAACCATTTTTCGCTTATTTTGGTTAATTTTTTATTAATTTCATTTATTTAAATTTTGAACCGTAACCGTAAATAACTTGTCTAGTACTGCAGTCAAAACTTCATAATGAGTTTTCCAGAAATAAGAAAATTTGTTAAACTATGCGATTAAATGTTTAAACTTTTGAACATTTTTTCAAGACTAAAAATCCGATTTTGGAAAGAAATTACAAATATGTAATGCTGAATCTTATAATCTATAACTTTGAATAAACATATCGATGATGAGTGGTCCTGGTCATGTAAATTCAAAAGGTTAAATATAAAATCGCAGTAATCTAATAAAAGTTAGTTGTGGGGAGTAGGAAAAAATCTGTGCTGGACACGATCCAAAGATAAAAATAAGAATGAATTGAATTCATATTCCAAAAAGAATACTTGATGCTTTATGCAATCGAAGCAATAATGTAAGTTTTATAAATATTAGAACCGAGAGGTATGCAAATAAATTGAAAGCTAAAAAGTAATAAATGTAAAAATATACATTACATAATTGAAAATGCTCCCAAAAATCTTTTTTATTTATTTACTTTAATCGCCTCGCTTACTCGAACATTTAGCCACCAACAATATTCTGTACAATCATATATTCTATACAATTTTTAATTTCATACTATCTTCTCCATATAAATCCTATAATTTTTATGATATATACTTTTCAGCTTATCTTTATTTTTCTTTTTTTTATTAGCTTCTTTTACATACATTTTTCTATTATATTTATAGATAAACTACTTATTATTTCCTCCTGTCAAAATTGACCTAAAATTCAATTCCTTCTGAAAATTATATCCATCGATATGTGTAGCTTGTGGTATATAAATATTATGGAGCAAAGTTTAAAAAAGTTATACTATATGATTCTCGCCAACTACTAAATCCTGATAAATGATTTCTACATCGTTATCTGTTTATTTGAGGAGTTCACCTAAAGTAGATCAAGTACAATGTATATGTAGGTCGATATTTACATGACCATCTCATCTTTCGTTCATTTTTAGTTCAAGAACTGTTTCCCTTCGATCGTTTTAAACATCTCATCCCTCAACCACCCACAATGCTAATTAACTTCGACCTGTATATCTGGAGATATATTTACTTTAACTTTCAATAGGATGAATTCTCGAAATCGACAGAAAGTCGAGAAAAGAAATTCTTTGATATGCATACGATTTAGTATTGGCTTCTTGGAATCACTTTAAAAAATGTGAAGTAAAGTCATGTGAATTTGTTTTTAGTAGAAACCTTTGTTTTTAGATGAACGGTGTGAGGTGTTGGGTATTCTATAATATTATTATTATTTTGTACAGCTATCAGAATTATTCTCAGTGTTCTGATCTTGTGGTGTTATTTCATATTGCCTAGCGTTATTATTACAAGGCAGTCAGTGCTGCAAGACCAAAGCTCTTACTACAAGGCCACGAACAAGCTCAATAATATTATTGTTATTTTGGTTTATAAAAGACTACATTTTGCAAGATGTTCTGGGCGTAGTTGAGAGCAGACTGAACTATTTAATATTTCATTAATTTTAATCTGGCTAAAAATGCTTAGTTCAAGTATATTAGGTGTAATATTTCTGAGGACAGAACTTATAATTTAAGTGATTTCCGACAGAATAATATCAGAAGGCAGGTCTATGGTATGAGAACATTATAAAAAATCAGTATTTTTCTTCCCCTCCCTTGTTTATTATTCCCATCATCGTTTTATTACCTTTAAGTAATGATCATTAATCACTTTTTATTTATTTTTATGATTTTTTCTTCTAATTTCTGCTTTCATGCTATGCTTCGTCCAGTGCTTCGGCTTTCAGTTCCCTGTATTTTCTTTGTGTAAGTCATCAATCATCTGCATTCTTCTTCTTCCAACTTCTTTTAGTCCTTCTATTTTACCTTCAACGTCATGAAGAGGGCACTTCTTTGCTGACATATTATTAAGGGGCACAACTAGTGTAACTGCCTACAAAAAAGGTGATTTTTGGGAATTTATATTAAAAAAACTACTTTATCAATCATTTCAAAATTTTAGGAATATATTTATACATGTTTCAAGAATACATAGTAAAGTTTTTGAGAAAAAAAATTAAATATTTTTCAAGTTATCGTCGATCTCCAACGGCGCGACAAAAAAGGCCCTTCACTGCTGCAGTGATTCCGGCCTTCTACGTGGATGAAATTTAAGAAAAAATCTCGTTAAACTAGATAATATTGTCTGTAAAATAAACTACGATAAAGAAAAAAATCAAAAATTGATAAAATGACGGCGTTTTTTAAAAAAAGTCGAATTTTATCCAAAATTTTGGTCGTTTTTGGACCGCCAAAATTCGATTTTTGATCCGATCAAAAAATCGATAGTTCATTTTACGGAGAACTATATATAGAACATGTAAAAAAAATTCGATAGTGATCGGATCATTTGTTTTAGAGTAATCACTGCAGCAAATTTGGAAAATGCCGTTTCGAAAAAAACGCGTGATAAAATGATAAAATGATTCTTATACTATATACTATATATATACTCTTTAAATGGCTGTGACTCAAAAACTATTTAAGATATCGATTTAAAATTTTGGTATGTTATTTTTAAAGGTATAACCTATCGAAATATGGAAAAATTGAAAATTCGATTTTTTGAAAATTTCACACTAGTTGTGCCCCTTAAATTATGGTGGTTTATACCAATAAAAATTATTTTGATTATTGACTCCACATCCAAACTTTCGTAAACTAGAAATTGCTCCATATTACTGTTCACTATTATTTTATTTATTATTTGACCAAGGAATATGCAAAAGATTGATAACTTTCACCAAATTTTACAAAATTAATGTGTTAACCCTTAATGAACAAATGCCGTCATACTCGCGACATGGTAAATATTGAAAAATAATCGAATACCGCAATTTTTAATATGACCACAATGCAGTGAGAAAATAAATTTGAATATTGGTCAACAAGCAATATTTGACAAATTCTATTCTATTCAAATCCAATAAATCGATATTAATTATGCAACATCTCTTGCTCTGCAAATGAAGCACTTAATTTCTTAAAAATCCGTCGACCTACAGCGCACAGTTTTAGGTAATGCATTCGTCCGTTAAATG
Organism: Ctenocephalides felis; assembly: GCF_003426905.1. Classification (NCBI taxonomy): domain Eukaryota; kingdom Metazoa; phylum Arthropoda; class Insecta; order Siphonaptera; family Pulicidae; genus Ctenocephalides; species Ctenocephalides felis. Next base: position 186,460,036 of record NW_020538040.1, read on the forward strand.
TTAACCAGGATTTAGCACATGCTAAAAATGTTTGCATTGAATTGAATTACACTTTTTTATATTTTTGATATATGGCTTTCAGCAAACCTCTATTCTCTGTACATTCTAGTTTTTATAACGTCATTCGAAAATTCAACAAAATACCGATGTAAGCGTCGAAATCATACAGCCTGCAGCAAAGAAATAAATCAATCATTTGCATGCACGTCCTGTTCGCTGGAAACAAATGAATCAAATGTTCCGTTCTTGTGATGGTAAACGTCGAAAAAAATCGAACTACTAATACATCACGGTGAAGTGAGCGACAAATTGCGATGCACGGAACAAGGTTGCATATGCTATTCCAAAATATTCCATTATTATTCACATGCCGCAGCACATTTGCCGCCGAACATTATTCTTACGCTGTCGGCTGCAGTTGCGCGCCCATTGACTTTTTTACTTGCACGGTAATCGAGCGAGCAAGTCGCCATCGCTGACCGCACAAAAGGTTATTGTTTTACCTACCTACCTGCCTACCTGCCATCCTGCACGAGCTAGATGAAATCTGCTTAAATTCAATTTTTTGATATCGGGTCGTTCTTTTTACCGCTCATAATATAGAGCCATGACGGCGGTGGTAGAACACATATTTTTCTAGCGCGGTTTAATGAAGTTGCAGCACATTATTATTTGAGTTGATTATAGTACACGATATAAGCGCGTGCTGATGGATTAAATATGAAATTAAAGTATGCGGTTATTAAAATTAAAATGGTTTTAATAATATTTATCGTATGAACAGAACCGACATTAACAGATATGTTACAAATATTGTGTTTATTTGTATTGTATATATATATATATATATATATATAGAGTTTGGAACGAAGCATTTTTATACAAATTTTTATCATTATAATTATCAGCGCTGAGTATCATTTCATAAATAGTGGTGCATGGCATCGTGCCTTAAGGCATTTTTCTTGAACTTCCCGTACCAAAAATTAAATAAAAAAAAGATTCTAATATATTTTAATACAGAAAATAAAGATTCTTGAGAAATTTTTTAAAAAAAATTAATTCTTATTTTTTTTATTTTGAAATATTTTGGTAATTTTGAACTTCAAATCATTCAAATCGGTTGAATCTTGTTCTCAAAATCGTCGACAAAAATTTGTATCCCAACACACACGTACGCTCACACACACACACACACAAACATCAATTTTTTATGGTAAAATAATATGGTAATAATAATAATACAACTGCACAAGGTTTTCAGAACTAGTACTTTTTGTTGAATTTTGAACTTACATTTTTTAAAATCGATCAACTTTTAAAGGCCTTTCTTTAAAAAAATTGTGAGTAAAATACATTAGAAAATTTATGTTATATACAAGTTTTTATTTTTATTTTTTTACTAATTTTTTTTTATTATGAGAACATCAAATATTTTACCATTTACTCCTTTATATTTTAATCCTGATTGACTTGCCAGTCCGCTTCAGTACATTTTTTCCAGGGAGGCTTCTTAAAGTAGACCAATATTGGAAATTTTAAATTTATTTTTCAAAAAAAGTCTTAATTATTGAACTTGTAGTAATTGTGTCATTATTTATGTCTGTGTTCCTAGAAATGTTATTTACAATTAAGATCCAAAACAGAAATAAACAAAATTAATCACAATAATCGAAAAGTACTATTTTTACTAAAGCTCCAGGTTTCACTTAAAAGCTCATAATTATCAAATTGAGTGAGATATTTTGTCATGAAAGGATTGACGTTGAGTATTGAGACGAATTTAATTTTTTTTTAAAAAGATCCTTGTTTTTCCATACGTTTTGACGTAAAATTTTACGTCATCATCAGTAGTTCTACGATTTTCAAATAAACATAAAAAGTAAGATTAAAAACTCAATGTAAACAGAGAAAAAAAGAAACAAATTAAACTAAATGGACGGACTATATATATACAAATCTTAAGTTAAATAATACAAAGAACAATACTTAATTGAAATTCTTAGACTAACACTAATACATAGTAAAGACGCATAAAATTTAAGTAATTAATAAGTGGAATAAAGCACTAAGTGTCAATGGTCACTTTTTGAAAAAATATATTTGTTAGAAATTAAATGAAAAGAAATGTAGATCATCCTAGGCAATTTTAATTACTGTAAATGTTGTAAATGTGCGAAGCAAAATTTTTTGAAAAAAAAAACTCGGCACGTAAGGTAAAATACAAGGTTTGAAATGAATGGGAAGAAGAAGAATGCAGATGATTGACGACTTACGCGAGAAAAGAAAATACAAGGAACTGAAAGATGAAGTGCAGTATCAGAGAGCAAGGAAGCAAAAGTTTGGAAATGATAATACATGAAAAATGTGTAAAACAGGGGGTTGCAATAGTGGTAATGGGAATGATAGATAAGGAAGGATAAGGAAATTGTTGATATGTGGTGGCACTTACACCATGGACCTATATAAATATATTTAAATATATATACACCTAAGTCTGTTTTTACACGGTAGATTGGTTCCAGAAAAAGCCGTGTAAAAAAAACCGTGTAAAAAAGTGATCTTATACAAAAATGGGTGATTTGTTCCTAATCTCTAAAACATATTAAAATTAGTGAAAAACAAGAATTTTTAGGGTATTCCCCTAAATTAGTGCTATTCACATTTGCTTTGACCAGTAAAAATTGTTTGTACGCGCTAAAGAGGAATTCACTTAAATCTTTAAGCTACTATTCGCAAACTATCGATACTATCGATGGTTTCAGACTTTTTTCTTTCATAAATACTTTTTTGTTATATGAGCATACTTCGCAAAAATTAAATTTGACAAAAAAAAATTAAGTACATAAAATTTCAAATCGTGCTAAATGGAATAAAATCGTGTAAAAAAATTAAAAATACTCAATTTTCAAACCGTGTTATATCAAAACCGTGTACAAAAAGACCGTGTAAAAACAGACTGAGGTGTATATATATATATATAATGTTTTTCTCTAATATGTTATTAAGTTTAATTTTTAAAATAAATTTTTGTGAGTGTTTTTGTCCTGTGGTGTGTATAATGTTTCTCTATGCTATAATTAATCTATATTGGTGTTTATATTAGTTAATAAAATTTTCAAATTGTTGTAGTTGCTGAATGATGACACGCATCTTGTGTCGAAACGTATAAATAAAAGTTTTTATACTTTATACCTTTTTTATTTCGACGAATGGGCTGCTAGTTATTTTGAAATATGTTTCAACGTCGAAAAAACTATCAAGATATATATATATATATATATATATATATATATATATATATATATATATATATTAACAAAATCTCCGGAATAAATCTCTTCCATATAGAGAGATAGTGTTTCGTTGGTTCTCTGATTAAACAAAATCGCTTCTGAGCATATATAGGCAGAGTGGCCAGAAGGTTGCACGTGTTGCGTTTGCATGAATCAAATATTTATACAGCATAACAGCACATTTCGCCGGCAAGAAATAGCCCACTCTGAATGTTTTCACCGACAATGAAACAAACTGGTATGCGGTGTAATTAGAGTCGCTGCTGATGTGCAACCGTATAAATGATGGAGGTTGTCGTTGCCCAGTTCGGGCACAAATTAGGTAGGGCTGTTTAAATTTTCGATTTTGAATAATGGTCACTTGTATTAATTTACTTAATACTTAAATTAGTTTTTACATTTTGTGCTATTTTGATTTGTTTGGCACAAATTCTGAATAAAATATTCTGCGTCTTTTGCCTTTTGCGCATTGGCGTGTATATTCGTCATGCGTATGAATTTCTGGCCATTGGCAGAAAAATTGCAAAAAAAAAACATTATCAAATTTCAAGATATTTAGAATAGATTTGAGACTTGCGTTGGTTCTATTTGTGTATTCATTGATCAGAACTAGTTAAACGTTTTCACCAAAAATTCAGGCTGGTTTTCAACATTCTTAATTGGTTGTAAAATATTAGTTGGTAATGATGTCATTAGTCTTTGCATTAAGGTAAATGGCCTTGACATTTTTTCATAATTAACTGTTAAGTATTTCATTTCAAAAAATATTCGATAAGTTGTCAATAGTTAACAGTATTATAACAGAATTAGTAAAGCATTTAATGATCAAGTATAAGGATAGTAAAATAAATCAATATAATTTCTTTAAATATTTGATATATAAAGTCAGGAAAATGCAGTAAATTTTGATAAGTTAAAGTTTTGTTTTGTTAAGTTTTAAATTAAGGTTGATAAACATATTCTCGGAAAAATTGCTCTGTTGTTCTATTACAAATTCGTAGAAATATAAAAAAGCAAAGCAATAGGAAGATTTGGGCGCGTTCTGGTTATGTCATCTTGCAATTTTAGAAATTTGAACGCTTGATTTTTTGATAAAAATCAAGTGGGCAAATTTGATTTTTTTCTTAAGATACTTTAATTTTGATAAATTGCGAAATTAGAGTAAGTTACTTCAACTTGTCATAGCTAATCTGTGACAATAAGTTTAAAGAAAAATAAGACAGTATAAGCCAAAGTATTAATTTGGCACATTCTCGACCTGAAATTTTGTGAAACCTCATTATCTACTTCATTTATTTAAAGATAGTTTATATGTTACAGATTATGAAACCAAAGCAAATTATTTCATTTTACGATAAGCAAATCCGAGAATTACAATAAATTGCTCATTCAAGAATAGGTCTGTAAAGATGTTTAATATAAGGGGGCGTCCAATAATCACGTGATCGATTTTTTTTGGTATTTATGGTCGCCCCTTCCCCCTTGGTGATACGTCATGATATTTAGAATTAAAGGAAAAGACCTGCATAAAAATATGTTAGTGGAACTGAAGTCTAACTCCTTACATTTAATAGAAATGAAAAAAAAAACATGTTACCAGAATAAATGTACATCACTACTACAGCGTGATATAAGCTGATTTTTTACTGTTTAACCTATTTTGGTTTTATACTTGCAAGTAGTAATGTGCATCAGTTTTGATACTGGTCATCCGGATGCTGGATCCTCAACCACTAACCCACCATCAACTTTTATTCGCATAGAAAATACATATCAATACAGTGCAAATATAGTACTTTTATTTACTACTACTATATTTTGACGGTGGTGTCGTTAAAAAGTATGTTCCTGTTCCTGTTTCTGTTCATGTTTCTGTTCATGTTCGGCTGTGACAGCCCTACAGTGATGATGATGTTTCCGTGTCGCAAAAGAGAGATGCTGCCTGTGGGATAAAATGAGTTTCAACCATTAAAACACAAATAGCCAGGAGCACGCATTATACGGCTACCCTTTGAGAGCGACGCTCGCTCTTCTGTCTTTTGTGACACATGGACAGGGTCGAAACTGGAAAATTTATTTTTTTCATAGTATAGAGAAATAAAGGTTATCGCGAACTGGACTGGATAAAAATCAACGAGAGCAAATCTAAGCATATAGCATTTATGCTCAATAAGACAATATGCCTAGGAGTGCATTTTTTGACCAGGTAATACCTGGAGCTGATTTTGTTAAATACCTAGGTATGCATTTTGTCCGCAGACTAACATGGAAATACCAAATTACAACAATGAAATCCAGAGTTAGGGAACTTCATTATCTTATCAGACATAACAATCAATCCTATCTGGTCATACGGGTAGAGAGCGTGATCTCTTTATTTTTAGTTGATTGTATACATGATAGTTTATTTTACCAGAATTACCATATGTCATTATAAAGTAAAAACAATATTGGAAAATTTTGATTGGTCATGTTCCTTGGCTTTCAGTTTTCTATATTTTCTCTTCTCGAGTGAGTCATCAATCATCTGCATTCTTCTTTTCCCGGTTTATAGTACGGTCGATATCTATTTTACCTTCGACTACATTATGTATACGAAAGGAAACTGGATAGGACCCATTCTGAGAAAAGAGTACTTTCTATAGAATTTTTAAAATAATTTGAAACTAGTGGCTTATGGCATCATGCCTTAAGGCAAATTACTGGAACTTCTCGTACCGTAACGAAATGTTCGGGGAATATTGAAAATTTTCAAATAGATTATTATAAATTCTGTAACATTGTCTAATATTTGTAAGAATTATATAAAATAAATTAAAAAGTTATAATTATTTATTTAAACTATACAAGTGAGCTTTAAAACTTTAGCCAGAATTGAAATTAAAATCGGAATTATTTTTGATATAAAAAAAATGAAATAAACATTTTTTACGAAAAGCAATTGTTTTGTCAACACAAGCAGAATGTTTTTCGAATCATTCAAATTGGATGCTTAGTTTTCTAAAAACTGCCATTTTTTGTAGATTTAGCTCTGTATCTTCGAAATTGCTAGACCTGTCTTTGCCAGAAACTAATCGTCTCTTGTTTCAATCATTACAATTTGAATTCTCTAAAACTCGAATTCTATTTCCTGCACTCTTTGGTCCGTATCTCCTAAACTGCTGGACCAGTCTTTGCCAAAAACTAATCAGCACATCTCCCTATCAATAGGAATCGAATGCTTTTTGAACCATTGAAATCGGTTGATCCGTGCGCCCGAAAACATGGACGAAAAATTGTATCCGTACGTATCAAAATGTTCAGAAACCTTCAAAATGTGCAGGAATGCAAAAATTTTCAATTTCGATTTTTGGACGATTACAATAACTTACCCTACGGGAAGTTAATAAATAGTCAAATTCATATTCATACTACGAGTATATTTTTAAACTGTGTGAAACAGCAAAATAAATTACTGATCATAAAATATATAATTTTTATTGTCACATACCTAATAGAGTAAAAATAATAATTAATCAAATAAGAGATATTGTTAAAAAAATAAAAAACATAATTGTGCAAAAGGTCAAAAAGTACTTCCTAGAAACAATTGGGAAACCTGTTTAGTGAGAAAATAATTAAAGAAATGAAATTGGGATATATTTGCAATAATAAAATGTGAATTATCATTTTAATTTTATATTAAAATCGAATAAAATCTTCAACTAGATTTTTATATATAGCGAAATTTAGCAAAAGTTTATTCATAATTAATAGAACACCTAAACAATCGCGTATAAGTTGACCCACCCGTGTACTAATCTCTATTTGTTTTTTATCGTCTGTTATTAAATATAGCCTTATAATTAAGTCTCTACACTCAGTTCTGCATTTTCTAATTAATATATTCTCATTTTTTCATGATTCAAAAATCCGCGGAAGCAGAGAATATTCATAGTTGAACGTTTTCTGTCGCGTCGGCTTACATTTTTCTGCGCGACAAAAATGTCTGAAAATATTAAATGATGAAAAATTTTAATTAAAGAACCGGTCTTGCGATGCTTTTTCTAACTTGGTCCTGCAGTTATGCGAGAATAACAGAGTCCGAAACACAGTATAGTCGGATATGAGGACACGTCGTGATTTTAATGTCATTTGTGAATGTTTAAGTCTCTTAATACGATCATGGAATATATTTAGACAGTTTGTATAATCGGGCCACTGACCGACGATTGAACCAAGAGGGTTAGGAGCAATTTAAATTAGATTTTGTCATACAATGCTTTGGGTGGCGTAAAAATAATTTGAATAACTGGTGGATGGCATTGTTTTGATGCAAAATGAAACTTTCCATAAATCGACATGATTTTTTTTTAAATAGTTCAACAGCAATCGAAGATTGATTTCTGAGCTGTTTATCTGTAGCGTGAAGTGGAGCTTGAAGGTCCGCGGGTAAAAAGATCTGCCACCGATATCTCAAAAACAAGTAAAGATTTGCTTGTTCTTGAGTTCATTTATTCACTTACAATATTTCAAACTAAAGGGAAAAATGTGTAACCAGCCATTATTTTGATTCTTACAATTTTTTATTTTTTACTATTTGTTTACTAACAATATTTAAAAGTAGAGGGAAAAACATGTATAACCATCCATCACCTGGATTCTTACGACGTTGCTATCAAGAGATAAATGGCAATGTTTAAAAATCCCGAACAAAAGTATTTTCTTTTGTTGTTAGTTTCTTGGTTGTGAGCACTGTTGTTTAGTTTACGAGACCTTAATACAATTTTTAAGTGTACATTATTTAATGGTTCTGTAAGATGTACTGCTAATTTTAAGTTTGATTTGACAGTCTCTATAAAAGCTTACACGTGGGTTGGGGTTAAAAAAGGACCAACTGAACCTCTACCTCGGCAAAGGAGTAAACAAAAAAGTAAATTAACTTAAATAAAGCGATTTTAGTGAGATAGATTAAATTAATAGTTATTCCAACTGCGCTGATAAATATTTATAACAAAATACTAAATCAAGGTTATATACAGAGTTATCTTTGTAAAAAATGTATCCATAAAATTTATATTTTCAATTGGTTGGATAATGCAGCAATAATTTTATAAATTTTCTTTGAAATTAAAAATATGATATTGGACCTAATTGCTCCTGGCCGTGCCATTTTACTCCGACTGTGGAGTAAATAGGACCAGGTGACAAATTTTTGAAAAACAGCATAACAAAAATCTACAAAGATGAATTAGCTGGGAGTTTTACTGAACAATGTCAGATAGTTGTTTGTTTGATATGTGTTATTTGTTGTAATATGCTTAGTTTGGTTTTCGCAATATAATTGCTCAAAGTCAAATTGGACCTTTGTGCTCCGCTCTACCCTAATGAGTAGATACTTGAGTAGAAAAATAGATTTAATATATGACTTTCCATTGACTGTCTCTATTTTCTTAAAAGTCCTTCTGTCTTGAGAATTAGAAAATGAGAAAAAAAATAATTATAATAAATTATGTAGCAATTATCAATAAGAATATTTTCCAATTATTTTATTTCAGTAAATTTTTCTCTGAAAGTTCTTCTTTCTATTATTAGTTATTGTTCATAATTACTTATTAACAAAACGTCAGGAACTAAATAATGATGCATTTTACTGATTTCGATTTTCTTTTCTTCTCTTGAATAATGGAAATTAAACTTTGCGATCTTAAAAAAGTTTGTTAAGAAACATGAAAAAATAATTAAAATGGTCTGAGGGAAACTTTACGCAACTCGGAGAATAAAAAGTAAGTGTACTTTATTCGCTGTACAAAATACGGATATTTCTCTATGGGTGAACGACAATAATTTGAGTTTGATAAATTTGCAGTGATAAATTATTTTTGAGTTATAGAAAATAAGAATTGATACATTTACATATTCATATACGAATAGCTCTAATTTTTAATAAACCCTAAGATTTATTTTTTTAAGTTATACGCAAATTGACTAGTATTAAACCAATTTGCAATTGTAATTAAATGCATGATTTTTTAATGAGAATTGCTAAGGCACTTCACTAAATTTTTTCATGAACTACCCTTTCAACGGTCAATTCCGAAAATTTTAAACATATAGTCTTAATTCTAGAAAACTTGAAGCAATTGTGCCTTCATTTTTGGCTGTGATCATAGAAATGTTATGTAAGGTTAAGGTTTATAGGATTAAATGAACAAAAGTAATAAACAATAACCACAATTACTGAAAAATAGTAATAGACCACACAGATAGACCAATCTAGGTTGTACTTAAAAGCTAAGAACTTTTTAAAATATGAGATAAAGATATATTACAAAAATTATAATTTTTTAACTTACCTGTTAGTTGAGTTATAGCAATCGCAAAAAAATAAAATAAAGAGTTCTGGCATACTTTAGAGAAAAAAATGGATGTTTGTGTGTGTGCGGGTATGTACACATGTATGTATGTACGGATACAAGATTATGTCGACGATTTCAGAAGTACGATTCAACCGATTTCAATTAACCATAAAACATTCTATTCCTATTGTTGGCGAGACAAAATGTGCTAATTATTTCTTGGCAAAGGCAGGTCCAGCGGTTTCGATGATTCAGAAAAAAAGTTAAAGAAAACGCCATTTGGCGATCCAAAATGGACATTTGATAGACATTATGCACATCAAATTATCAGATATTTTATAGAGATTTTAATAATTAGTACAATATTTATTTCTATGGATTTCGTACCAAGATTTATAACGTTTAAAGTTCATTTATGAAGTTCAAATAAACGTGTTCAAGATTTTCGATAGCATGAATCAAACGAATTATATGTCGACTATTTCGGGAGCACGGATCAACCGATTTGAATCATTCATAAAACATTCTATTTCTATTGATGGCAAGACAAGATGTGCGTCTTAGTTCTTAGGAAATGTAGGTCCAGCGGTTTTAAAGATCCAGAAAAAAAAGTTAAAGAAAATGCCATTTGGCGATCCAGAATGGACATTAGATAGACATTATCAGATATTTTATAGAGATTTTAATAATAAGTTCAAACAAATGTCCTCACGATTTTTGACAGCATGGATCAAACGACTTGAATGGTTTCAAAATTTTTAAGAAAATTTAATATATCTAAAAGTTTTTAAATTTTTTTAAATAATTTCAAAATTTTCAAAAAAGTCGTTTTTTTTCAAAAACTACAAAAATATTCAAAATTTTTAAAAAATCAAAGTACTTTCAAATTTAAAATAAATTACATTTTTTCTAAAGATTTTGATAATTTGGTACGGAAAGTTCCAGCAATTTGCCTTAAGGTACAATGCCATGTACTACTGTTTCGGCTTGATGATAAGTTCTGGATACCCTGTATAAATTTTTAATTTGAAAATTTGCTTGACTAAAATACATACATTGATTTTTACATAAAGATACAAATTGTATACTAGGTGAATACAATCTGGGAATATCATTATACTATAATAATATAATATTGTTTGCATATATATTTGTTTCAATTAACTTATATAAGTATGAAAAGAGCTATTAAAAACATACTGCCATATTGTATACATTTGTTTCTAAAAGTAATCAAGACATCTTGAAACGCATTGACATTAAAAAAACTATGTTTTCGATTGTACTACATCGTTTTTGTAATTTTAATAAAATAAGATAAGAACAGAAATCATAATTAAGCACTTCCACAAAGAGAATTAATCGTGTGCCCATAACTATTCCGGCCGAAGTGTTCTAACGTAAGATCGGGTTATCAGGATAACAATGCATTATGTATCGCGTTGTGTTAGTGGTAAATGCTCCACCCTGCTCCACCCTGCTTCTCTCTGTTTTCCGTGTAGTGTGCCGTGTTACCCTTGCCCGTCAAGAGCCAATACCATAACTCACGCGCGGGACAAAGGGCCCCCACGCCGATCTCGAACAATGTAACCTTGTACCGGCGACATTGAAACTCCTAACCGCGGCGGTCCCTTTTACTCGCGACGCCATTCAACGGCGGACCGAGGACGAAAGACCGAAGAACCATTCTCTGTTCCGCATTTCGGCAGAACTTTAGGACGATTCCTAATCTTGCTTTCGCTCAGAAGGATCTGATATATGGGCCTAGTTGAATAAAGATTATCGCTCTCGTTAACACTGGAACCCGCGCTCGGACAATGTAATACTCTTGTCCCGACTAAGATCTTAATTGCAAAACAAAGCAAATATTTTTGCAGGAAATTGAACTTTATGAGGAATATGTTTGTGCATGGAGATTAATTTATCAAAACGCTAGTAAACTTATTTATTGTATTCTCGTACATCGAACAAAAGCTTTTTTTTTTTTTTTTGTCATTATTGCTAATTTGTTATGGGATGTGTAATGTCTACTCTTTGAGAAACTTTGTAATATTGAAATTAAGGCAGTTTTAAAATAATCACCTTGAAATTAAAATATTATTTACTACAAATTTTAATTGATGAAATTTTTACTTATAGTATGCTTGCATCTTCAAATCTATAAGCATACTATAAACTAGCTGTAAGTAGAATTCTGACTTAAGACAATTAGGGCATAGTGCCTTAAGGCAAATTGCTGGAACTTTCCGTACCAAAAATTATCTTTTTAAAAACGATTAACATTTTTGAAAAAAATTTACTTCGAAAAAATTAGATTTTTGAGAAACTATAAATTTGACAAAAAATTACTTTTATTTGAAAAAAAAAATTTATTTGAAAAAGAAAATTTATTTGAAAAAAAAAAATTTTTTTTGAAAGAAATATATATATATATATATATATATATATATATATATATATATATATATATAGAGAGAGAGAGAGAGAGAGAGAGATTGATTATGATATAAAAATTAGTATCGAAAATAGATAATTAAAAATGTTGTAGATGGCTAAATGCTCAGAGTAAGCAAGGCCAAATAAAAAACATCTTTGAAATTAAATGACAAAAAATTAAACTATAAACGCTAGATTTTTCATTTTACTGATTTTTCTCGCGAATAGTTGTTCCCGGATGGCTTGGCTTATAAAAATACATTGCAATTCAATAGCCGCCGATATTGCTTCTGCGGTTGTTTTTTTCCGCGGCGTACCAAAACAGAGAAATATATTGCACGCGTAGCATGTAAGTCAAAACCGTGCGTTGCGGTATTAATCGAGATGCGTCCTTTTCTCTTTTTTCGGTTGCTTTTGTTGCGTCAAATTCACCGGCGGCGCCACATGGTCGTTTAAAACAGATACGTTATAATGAATATATAAATCACATGGAATAAACCCAGTCTGTACTGGTCAGACTGGGTCCATCGCATGTATGTAACTGTACTGTTCAATATTCATCGACGTTCGATCGTCGCTAGTTGAATGTGTAAATATGTAAATATGGACCGCCGCGGCCGAGGCGACGCGTGTATGCGGAACTCGGCCGTGTTACAAATTGAACACAACGGGGGATGGAATTCATCACGACTCTGTCCGAAATGTTCTGTACGTTTCCTGTGTCATTATTACTATGTATTAACCGGCTCAATTCGATCGGCAAATGATATTTTCTAATAATTGTCCAGCGTTTACTGCGGGATCGCTAAAACAACGCCGTACGAATGACCGAATTAATAGACAACGCACATGCACATGCACACATGCACACATGCACACATGCATATACACAGTATAATTTTCGAACGAGAATTAAAGCATTGCATTCTAAATCCTTCCCCCACGACGTAATGCTTAACGGGGGTTTCTGTAAGAACCAGAGACTAGAGAAAACCGGAGGTTTTAGTCGGTATCGAGTCCAACATACCCAGACAAAAGACCAGTCTGGGATGCATAAATGCATTTCCTTTGCTAAACAAAGAAAAACAAACACACACACTTGCCAAACAATAAATGTTGCAATCCACTGATCACTCTAAACTAAATAATATGTAGGTTCTTTCTGCTGTTAAACAAAGCTGTTACCAAGCTGTGGAGATTGATCAATTAAACAAACGTAGATCTTTGATATTTTCATTTTATTTCATGATTTTTTGTACACTTTACATATAACTTTAATAATTGAGAAACAGATCTGAACTTTATGAAACTAAATGACATCTAAGCTTACACTGATCTGACGACGAATAGACTCATACTGATCTGAACTTAAACTCCTCTGGGCTCACACTTTATAGAAAACTAAATTACAACTGACTTTATATTGATCTGACTGAAGACTAAATCACGACTCAACCGGTGAATGCGTCATTGAAAGCTTTTTATGTGCTTGTTTCAAGGTGACTTTGAACTCCTAGATATCATTATTTTACGTTTTGATTTTTTTGACCGATTTCTTTTATTTTGCTTTTTTTATAAATAATGAAATAAAATGAACTCAAACAGTTAATAACAAGATCTATGTTTATTGTTTATTTAATTAAATGAAACATGATTCTGTAAATGTTTTAAGGTCAATGATAGCAGGGTTTTATAAAAAATTGTCAATCTCTATATTTATTATTTTTAACAAACATCTCTTAAACAGTCTCATTGAAATTGAAATAATCGACGTGGGCTAATTTTATATAGATGTGTTTTTTAAGTTTATTATCTATACTTAATAAATTATTAAGCACATTGCTTATTGAGTGCATATTTATTTAGAGAATAAATTTTAATTATTTATGTGATATGATTTAGATACATCATCACAATAATATATTATGAAATATGAATTTAACCGTGTATCACTGAAATAGCATGTTCAGAAATAAGAAGTAGTGGTGATGTATACAAAAAGTAAACGCTGGGTATTCTATGTCAATGGCAATGCATTACATGCATGTCCAATGCATGGTCAATAGTATCGAATGCATCAAATATCTCCTATTTTGTTTGTACAAATCTTTTCCTCCAAAGAATACCTTTTCTGGTATACGAGACATTCAACTACTCATGTAGCAAAAGACGACCTTATTTATTCATAGGAGCCTGAAGACGACCGTAGGGCGAACAAAAGACTAAATAACAACATCTATCGCGAAAGTTGTTAGCCGTTACGATGTGTGGGCTGGTGTGACAATATAACAGGTCACACGGTAAGTTTTTCATAGATAAAGGTTCCTTGTGGATTTGAACCCAAGAAAATGTGATATTGTTTATTTACAATGATTCGTGAATAAGATATTTAAAGGATATTTGCATCCTAAGCGGTCTAATAAAGGGACACATTTTGTAGTAGACACTATTAGAGATATTTTGGGGGAGTAATAAAAAGAAGGTAAAAAGTCTCAGTTGGTTATAATTGATAGAAATATATAAATTTTACGATATGGGGGAAGTTGAATTTAAGTATTCATGTTAGGTATAATTTAATTATTGAATTATTAAGTAAAATTTGAAAATCGTGTTTTCTTGTGAGTTCAATAAGAAGTAAGTTTTAGGTACAATAAGGTACTCGTAGTTACACAAACCATCGAACTACTTACATACAAACATTGGTCAAAATTGTCAAACTACTTACATAAAAATTTAGTGATAAAAGGCAAATTTTGATACAATTTCAATTTGATGTTTTTATCATATCCTTTATAACTTTTATTGAATTTTTATAGTATCAAAAGCCAAAAATAGAACAAATCGTAGACTTACCTTCTTGAATGAAGGTAAAAATCGTTCGCCTCAAAGGCCATCCGAAAGAGAATGATAACGTTGGGTGGTGTTTTCGAAGCAGTTTTCCTCCGTCCTCCGGCGCGATCGTGAATTTCAATAACTAAAGAGGCGGCCGCCAACAGTTTTCTTAGAACGCTTACTATGCGCATACATAATGCCCGAAAGCAACTCGATTGACTATAGGTCAGCACGGTTGAAGGGCAGACAGATACAGATGTGCGTGCGTATATTGCGATGCAAAATACGGTGGAGCGATCGGGTCGGTTAGCATCGATAAGTCATTTATTACATCAGTTGGAAAGTTAGCGGCGAGGTGCAGACTTATTACTCTGTTAAGTCATTTTATTATAATACTCGACTGTGGATTTAAAATAGACGTCTAAAAACTGATTCGAGCTGAAAGATTTGCTTTGTAATTTCCATAACTTTACCGAGTAGGGAATGCAATACCGGTATATCAGCGGTAGTTGATACACTTTACACATGAGTTTAAGTTTTTCAGAACCATTTAAACTTTTTATTAATCTCATAATTGCTTAAAATAAATGTTTCTCTAGGTCATTTTATGTATAAAAATGTGTCAAAATATCATCTCGACCCGTCATTAAATTGGCTATTTATTGTTTTCCAAACGATTTCATATCGTGTCACAATGAATAGAATCAGACTAATAAATAGTGATATTGATTTTTTCTCATGCAAAAATGTAACGTTTTTTAAAGTGACATCGGTTGTATATTTATTTATTTATTTATTCATTTATTCATAAGCACGCCGTAATCAATAATAACAGATATTATTTCTGGCTCTTGTCAAGCAATAAATTATTATAAATTATTCAATACTCAAAATCAACAAAATTAAGCTTTAATCTCTATTGTAACTCTCTCTGTTCTAACACAATACATATTTATCATAATAATTACTAAATGTATTTGTTATTAAAAAAAATTCCTTATGAATATTTATTTACTACCAATACTGTCAACAAGTGACTCAGAGAGAGCTTTTTAAGCTGGTCAACAAATAGGCACCAAAATAAGATCGAGATTAGATGACGGTGCTTTGAATTGTAATAGTTTGCCTGATTGCCTTATCTCTAGTTATAATATTATTCTGTAAATAAAGATATTCTTTTTTGGTTTAGGAAAGAAAAAATCACAGAAATTGTTACACATGATTAAATTTTGATAAATCTGAAACAAAATTAGATATAATAATTAATAATATATTATAATAATAATAGGATTTTTGAAGTCATATTTTATTTTGCATAAAAATATTAATCACATTTTCTTGTTAATGTATTGTTTTGATAATAAGTCGGATATAATTTTGTTCAATTATTAATAAAAATATGGTTGGATGATTTAGTTTTGTATTTATATATTTGTACAATATTTTGCTTTTATTTTTGGATTTTTATATTTGGATTTTTATATTTTATTTCAATTATTTTTTATATTATATTATATTTATTTTATTTGTGCAAGTAAATCTCAATTCAAAATATAATTTTTGTCGGCATTACCAAAACTTCTAATTGGCATTCAATTCTCTGATTTCGAATATTAATAGAAATGATTCGTCGATGCATTATTTAATTTATTATTAAAAATTTGACGTTATTTAATAACTTATATACACATATAAAATAATATACTCTACATAAAAAATAAATATCATATTTACAATTGAACTTCGTTTTTGAATTAAAATTATATCGAGCACGAGTTACGAATTCGTTTTCAGACAGCTTGATGCAAAAAGAATAAAATTAGCAAACTAAAGCATGACTATTATAATATATATATATATATATATATATATATATATATATATATATATATATATATATGTATACCCAATGGCAATTTTGCAATAACCCACCTATTAAATCTATAAGCTGAGCATTCATTATTTGACCTCAATGATATGCAAACGGTAATTTTGAATAGTACACAATGTATGTTATAACAATTACAAATCAAATATTTGTATAGCAATTACGTATTTCTACATCCATAATTCAGAACAATATACACATATTCTATATAACATAGGTATAATAATATTTTAATGTGACTTGTAGGTACATTTTCATTAGCAGTTCTATCTTCTAAAAATAGAATCCTTCTTTGTGGACAAAATTCAAGATAAAATATTGATTTTTATTTATATGTTTAAGAAAATAAACTATAAAGTGATATTTGATTTTTTTCTTTTATTATTATGGAACGTAAGGTCAATTAAACCCTTAATTCATTTTTCCACTTTTTCTGCAATATTTGCATGTTTCACATAAATTACCCAAATACACATAATTATCCTATATTGTCAGATAATTGTTCAGTGATTTGCATAGGTCAGGTGAGACGTTCAATTGTGCTGAAAGTGTTATTTCATTCATATCAATAGCTTATCACTCTACGGCCAATTGATTATGCTGATAATCCATTAATTTGCTACCGGTTTTCGCATAATTGAAATGCTGTTTGTATAGTCGGCATGATCGTGGGTTGCATTAGGCGGGTATAATTATTTCCAAAATTAGATGCTCATTTCTGAAATCTATTCTTCGAACCAAGGATAGAGATACATAAAAATACACAAGATACATAAATTTTGAGTCCTATGTAAACGTTTCTAAAATTCAATTTAATTTTCTGAAATTAGTTTTATAAATTTTGTTTATTGTAAATATTGCGTTTACTTACTAAAATTTGTAATTCATGTTTTTTATAAGTCAATTTTTTTAAGGTTGTGTTTTTATTTATATAAATTTCGTACCACTCATAATATGTATCACACATCTAACTAACGAACTATGTTCAATAAAATTCCCAATTGTTTTCTTAATTTACTAATTCATAATTCTAATCCTTAATTTCCTAATTCACTATTGTTTTATAATTTTATTTAATTAAATTAGTATTTTATAGATAATTTTGAAATTTAATTTTTTTGTTGATCAAATGTTAATAACTAATCGGTTTTAAAAGTTGATTTTCTAAAATTAAGCTTTTGCAATAGCAATTTTGCAAGAGATAAATTATATTATTAGTTATTAAACCTCTGCTGATGAATATTTCTTTCAAAATACCAGATTAAATTTATATACAATAAAAATTTGTAAAAAAGTTAATAGAATATCCGTATTTCTCATAGGATGAATAATTTAGCTATTATTTCGTAAAATCTCTTTAAAATAAAAACAAAGACGTTCAGATCTTTCTGATTGTTCCTTCTTACCCCGACCATGGGACAAAAAGATTTGGTAACAAATTTTAGAAAAATTGCAATAAATAACTTCTCTAATGGCCAAAAACGGTAATTCAGTTTTTGAGAGAACGGAGCGCCCGATTTGAATAATTCAAACACCATTCCATTTGTTTTGACAAAATGATGTACCGTGTAAATTTTTGCAAAAGCAGGTATAGCGGTTTTAGAGATCAAGTAAAAGAAATACAAATAAATCCATTTGGCGTACAAAAATGAATTATGATCATTATACACATCAAATTACCAAATATTTTATAGAGATTTTAATACTTAGTATGAATTTTGTTTACATTTCTTTGGGTTCCGTACCAATGTTTGTCCGATTTATTCTCTAAAACAGCCACGCAGCACTAATGCTCTGAAAAAAAGTTCACAACTTTTTAAAAATATTTAAAGTATAAAAAAATCGAAATATAAAAAAGTAAAAATATAAAAGTAAAAAATATAAAAATCAAATTTTTCAACAAAGTCAAATTCCTTCAAAAGTTTCAAAATTTTCAAAAATTTCATTTATTTTCAAAGTTTTCAAAAAATGCTAAAAGTGTTTTAAAATTCTTTAGTTTCGGTACGGGAAGTGCCAGCAATTTGCATTAAAGCACGTTGCCATGAACCAGTAGTTAAAATTACTATAGTAATGAGATTTTATTTTACTATGATGCCGAATATGTTATTGTGATTCTAATAAAATGTTGATGTTTCTAAAAATCGAGTTTAAAATTTGAGAAAGGTACATTCCATTGTGCATTAGATAAACGAGGCAGTTCAAAAACAATCGCCTGTTAATTTGATTTTTTTCTCATTTAAAGTTCACAATATGATTCGAATTGTTTACCTTGTGCAGGTATGAGCCGTTGTAACAAACAAAATATCGTTCATTGTTGTGAAAATAACAAAGAGCAAAGTGAATCGAACACGGCGCGTTGCCGGTCGGTTTGCAAAGAGTTTATGTTAGTGTTAGCTCCGGGTATACGTTGGCTCTCTCCACCGGCTCTGAAAGCCTCGAGCAACGTGGCATGCAGGCAGTATAATCATGATTTATCGTGGCTATTTAAAAATCACTTATTTTATTTTCTCACATTATGAAAAAAGCACTCTCATAAATTCTTTATCTCACGCAAGATACTTTACACGCTCTCAAATAAAACTTTTAACAACTGCTTCGAATTAAATTGAGATTTTTAAATGGAGCGAGACTGCTGCTCGTTGAATATAATTAGTCACAATGCTGAGAGCTGCGAGAGCAAAAACTGAAACTTTTATTAATGGCATCGGCAAAGAATGATTTATTTGATCATATTTTCAGTTTTGCAAATAGTTATCAAGCATTCTATAAAAAAATAATAGAAATATTTATGTAGAGAATTTTGCAGTAGAATATCTAATTTCAGTAAATTTAGTAAATCTTTATTTGGGAAACTTTTCGTTTAATCAATTACCAGTTTATAAAATTTTGTGTTAATAAAATTTCTTCGTATTAAATTTTGATATACAACGTTTTTTTGTCAATATGGGTATAAACTTTTCAAATAGATTATTATAAAAACTGTGACTTATATATGTTTACAGAAAACTAAATAAATAAAATTTAATTAATCGAATTTAAAATGAAGGACGTTGTCTAATTTATAAGAATTATGTAAACTGATTTGCGAAGTTAAAGTTATTTATTTGAAGTACATATATTAGTGACCTTTAGATCTTTAGCTAGAAATAAATTAAAGTTCGGTTTATTTTTTATATAAAAATTTTTTTTTTCCAAAAGCAATCGTTTTGTCAACACAAGCAGAAAGTTTTCTAAATCATTTAAATGGGATGCTTAATTTTCTCAAACAGCCATTTTTTGCACATTTAGCTCGGTATCTTTGAAACGGCTGGACCCGCCTTTGCCAAAATCTAATCACCGCTTCTCCCCATCATTACGAATTGAATGTTTTTGGGATCATTCAAATTAGATGCTCCGTTATCTCAGAAACTCGGTTTATATTTTCTGCAGCTCCGTATCTGTGAAACGGCTAGACCTGCCCTTGCCAAAAACTAATCAGCACATCTCCTTATTATTAGGAATTGCATGTTTTTTGAATCGTTAAAATCGGTTGATCCGTGCGCACAAAAACATGGACGAAAAATTGTATCCATATATACATACACACACACATATTTTTTAAGTATGCCAACATGTTCAAAAACCTTCAAAACTGAAAGAAATTTAAAAATTTTCAATAATTTGAATCATAAGATGAATGCTGGAGAAAAAGTCCAAACGATCTATAGCTATGTAATAAGAATTTTAAGTTCAAGATGAATTGAAACATTCATATGATAGCAACGAATTAATCGTATACATAGTAGTGACGACTGTCTTTTATGATTAAAATATTTTCCTAAACAAATGTAACCACATCATACAGATCAATTTCCCGCGGCGCGTTCCATGTAACATGAATGTTTGACGAGAGGCGTCATCAAGAACGAGCGCTTCAATAAAGTTTTCGTCAGAAAGGTGCGCGTTCGCCCGTCATGTTGGACGGTGCTGACAAAGGGAATATATTTCAATAATGACACGACAAAAAAATAAACGTTATTGGGAGGCAAATTTAATTAAAAACGCCTCAGTCGTCGAATGGCGGTCGCGCAGGCACAAGCGGTTCTGCTCCAAGGAGAGCGACTTAATTAAGGTCATAAAACGATGACGCGAATTCGGCGCATCTCACTCTGTCAGTTAGTGGATGCAGGGAGGAAACATTTCGACTGTCTCTCAAAAGTCCTTGACTGTCATTAACTTTTTACACTCTAGTTTGTATTAAAAATATTTCATTATTAGGAATCCAAGAAATTGTTCTCGGAGAGACCTATGCTAATTATTTCAATTAACTTAGTGGCTTAAGGTTTCTAATTAGGCTACATTATTACTATTCATAGTGCAGTAATTTTATTTGTAACTTAATGTATATGTATATATATATATATATATAATATATATATATATATATTTGGATGTTGATATATTTTGAGTTTAAGAGTTATATCAATAAAAAATAGTATGAGAGTTTTAAGAAATTGAATTAAAATCCATACTTAATCTGCATAGCATCTTATCCTTTATTCAGTAGCAATCAATATACGAGTAACTATCAAAATTAAAATATAAATAAATATGTAAGAAATTTCATAGAAAAACCATACTAATGATAAAAAATCACAAATTTTGTATCGTAATATATCGACGGAAAATATTATACTTCATGGTATGAGTATGTGCACAGTGGTATAATTTATATTTTTTAACACAACAAATGGCAAATCACATGAATAAACATAAATAGCTTTTAATAAGTTGTCGAAACTATGTATTGTTATTAATTAAATATGTATTATTATTATTAAAATCCATACTTAATCTGCATAGCATCTTATCCTTTATTCAGTAGCAATCAATATACGAGTAACTATCAAAATTAAAATATAAATAAATATGTAAGAAATTTCATAGAAAAACAATAATAATGATAAAAAAACACAATTTTGTATCGTAATATATCAGACGAAAACATTATTACTTCATGGTATGAGTATGTGCACAGTGGTATAATTTATATTTTTTAACACAACAAATGGCAAATCACATGAATAAACATAAATAGCTTTTAATAAGTTGTCGAAACTATGTATTGACTATTCGGAGTCTAGGATAAAAATTTCTTGTTTTTTCATAGAGCAGTTTTTTACACATGTTAAAATTTTACAAGAAATTAAAAAACGATCGGATCATTGACAAGTGATATTGATTGCCGCTGAATGAAGGCTAAGATGCTAGCCAAAACGTATGAATTTTAAATAAATTTCTAAAAACTCTCATACTATTTTTTATTGCTGTAACGTTTACTACACTTTTGAACATTTTTTGATTTTTTGAACACAGCATTTTTTGAACATTTTTTTGACACAGCATTTTTTACATTGAAAAAAATATAAGTGTCAATAATTTTCATTTTTTTATTACAAATACCTTTCATATTTCTATACATATTTAAAAAAGGTATGACTAATGTGACTCGGATTTAACAAGCTCAAAGACTTGTATGCAAGGAATATCTCATTGTCATTGTATATTTTTTTATTCTGTATATTCATTAAACTCTATTGGATCGAATAGAAAAAAACTAGGTTTATGAATACTGATAAAAAATTAGTTTTTTGAAGTTTGTTTTTGAACCTGAATCTTAATTTATATTCTGAAGTTTGCAAGTGTTGGGAGAGCTTATTTTGAAACGTTCAATAAAATTAACTAATAAAATTAGTGCAATGTCTTGATGATATTAAAAGGATATTAATAAAGACTAGAGACTAACTAGAAAATTATGTTTATAGTACAAATTCCAAGATTGAATAATGTAATTTGAGTTTATATTTTATCAAAGCAAAAAGATTAATCTGCATTTATTTAGAGATAATCTAGAAACTTATATTCAGTTTATTTCTATTTTATGAGTTTTTTTTTGTATATATATAAATTGAAAAATGATTCAATTAATAAAATGACTATTACGAATTATGAGTTTCAGGTAGGAGGGTAAAAATTTAGGGGGGTATGTTTTTCTTTTAATTATTTTTTACAAAAAATTAAAATAAAGGAAAATGATACAAAAAATTCTAAAAGAGAGTTAAGGGAGGACAACCTTAAGAAAGTACAAAAAAGACTTGATCGAATTTCAGTGAAAATCATTATTGACTGAAAGTGAGATAAAACATATATATATATATATATATATATATATATATATATATATATATATATATATATATATATATATGTTTTCTCGAAAACAGCTCATTTTGACCTCTGTACATTTTACCAGGAAAAACCTTGCACAGCTATTTTTTGTTCATCTCGCAAAATTTTCTTTGTATCACCGCCATATGAGTTTGTTCATAAATAAAAGTACATACATTCTTCGAGTAAAGAATTTCTTACAAAATATTTTGTATCGTGTTGGCGATAGAGACGTTTTACGCATCCCCCCGTCACTTGTTCAAAAGAAACTCACATGCCTTGCATTTTCACTTTGGATACGAATAACCGACAATTCAGAAGTATCCTAGTCCTATTTTTGGATAAATTATACAAATACTATGTGGTCATTGGAACAGATAGCTTGGTTTAGTTGAGTAGATTTTTAACTAAAAAATAAACAAATAAACTTATTAATTCTTACTTATGATTTTGCAAAATTACATTATCTATAAAAAAATCATTTTTTTCATTTCAATGTTTTTTGAATTATTCAAATCGAACGTTCCGTTCTCTCAAAAATTGAATTTAATTTCTGGTACTTTTTGCCTCGTATCTTCGGGATGGTGGGAGTTGCCTTTGCAAAAAACTCACCAGTACGTCTCCTTGTTAATTCGAATCGAATGTTTTTTTAATTATTAAAATCGGTTGATTTGTGTTCCCGAAATTGTCGACGAAAATTTGTATCAATTTTTTCCAAGGTATTACAAAATGTCATTAAGCAAATGTTTCAAAATTCACATTTAGTGACTGTAAATCCATTTGTAAATGCTAAACTGCATTTTCCATGTTGTTAGATAGCTCTTCACTTCAAATATTCTTTTAAAATTTAGAAGAAAAATTAAAGCTAGAATATAGTATTGTATTTTTATACAAGAAAATTCCGTGTTTTTATCTAAAAAATTCTTTGGTTTACGAAAAATAAACGCAAATAAATTAAAGCTTAATTATTTTCAGTGATGTTACAACATCCAATATCTTGTATTATACATCTATTACAACAGTATCAATATCCTCCATCCTATAAAACTGAATATAAATCAAACCTCGTCCTCTTCCATGTGAAATCTTGATAACTTCTATTCATCGAAGTGCTCTGACTGAATCCATATAAAAAGTATATTCTTTCTTCGCCGGAATTGCTACAATAAAATATAATTTAATTCAACCTGAAATAAATTTATACGAAGATTATATTCGGAGCTCCGGCGTTAAATATTATAATATTATAACACATTCAAAAGAAACGTAATTTGCTGTTACGGGCTGAGCGCCGGTTGGCCCGGCTCCGGTCGAGAATTCATAATCGAGAGAATCCCCTCGTCGGCTTCTTCTTTGCCCGATTCGACTATTTTTCACAGGGACGAACTGGAGGGAAAGGGTTGGAGGTAATAGTCTGATGGATAATTGCGAAAGTTCTTTTAATTTTTATTAAATTCTCGTAGGGTAAGTTATACCAAATCTAAAATGAAGATCTTTGGATATCTTCACGTTTTTATGGTGAAAAATTTGATATATTTTATGAAATAAGTATTTACTTAGGAAGAAGGATAAAAAAATTGACGTTGGAGTGCGTTGTATCTTAAAGTTAAATAATATTAGGAACTAAAACTTTGAGAAACTTTTTTTAATCAATTTGGAAGCATTCAGCCCCCTGGTAGCAAAGAAATTCGAAAATATCCATATTAAAGACCACCCTTATATATTAGGTTGTCAAATATCTCCCTTCCGCTTTTTTGTATGGTTTATAATACAATATATATATATATAATATATATATATATATATATATGTATGTATATATCTTTACGTTTTTAAGGTTTCTGAACTTTTTGGCATTTCTTAAAGACAATCGATCTGTGTGTATGCATGTATGTATGATAGTGCGGATACAATATGTCCTTTGGAATTAACCGATTTGATTGTTTTAAAAAATATTTGATTAGTATTGACAAGTATTGAAACAATTTTATATATCTTCACGTTTCAAACGTTTTTGCACATTTTGGCATACCTTACAATTAGAAAAAATAGATGTATGTGTGTGTGTCACGTATGTATAGATATAAGTGCGGATATGCATTTTCGTCAAAGATTTCGATATCGCGGATCAACTGATTTGAACGATTCAAAAATCATTCAATTTTATATAATGAGAAGACGTGCTGATTAGGTTTTGGCAAAAGCAGGCGCAGCCGTTTCGCAGATAGAGGACAAAAAATATAAATTGGCAATGCAGCTTCTCAGCGAACTAAGTGCGAACTAAGTGTTCGATGATTCAAATAACATTTCACTAATATTGACAAAATCAAGGCAACTCCAACTTGCAACTTATGCTACTGAATCATACTGAATACTGTCAAAATGTCAGGTATTTGCTGTGCATTCAGGCGTTTTACACACAAACTGCATCGTCACTCGTATGTTATAAAGCTGTGTCGGAAAGACCCTGTTATCTAAGATTGTTTTTTGACATTTGTGCGGTTTCTAGGTTAGGTTTTCTATCTGACAACATGAGAAAAACGTTTGACTGAACAGGAACCACGTAGCTTTTGACAATATTTAGAACAAAAGTGTATGGACAGTTTTACATAACATAGCCTTGCCGTAACATAACATTGGTCTGTTCTGCGGCAGAATCGGTCCCTAAAAATTGCTTAAAATTTTGGAAAGGCAGGTCTAGAGGTTCCGGAAATCCAATGAAAAAAATAAAAAAAGCCATTTGGCGATCAAAAACCATATGCACATCAAATCATCAGATATTTTATAGATATTAAGTAAATTTTTTCACATTTCTATGGGTTTCGTACCAATATTTATAATGTTTATCCTTAACGATACGACATGGCGCTTTTGTGCTTCTATATTTTATTTCTAAAACATCTACGCAGCGCGATTGCTATGAAAGTAATTATATATTAAAAAAAAAAACAAAATAAAAAAAAATTTTTTTTAAAAGTCTATTTTTCCCGAAATTTCAATCTTCTCAAATCTATTTTTTCTAAAGATTTCGCGTCATTCTCAAATCATAAACCTTATTTTATAAATAATAATAATGGTTGCACATCCCTGGCATTGAAGCAAGTTGTGTATCCCTGCGATTTACCGCTACCTGAAGAGTATAAAACAGCTGCAACGCTGTCATTCGGTGTTATTTCGATTCAGTATGGGTTGCAGCAGCAGTTGATTCTTCGAGTACCCGAAGGTAACCATTATTATTAATTGTATTCGATCAATAATATGCTGATAATTTGCATCGAGATATCTACTCCTGCAGTTGCTAAAAGTCATTTATTCTGATATTAATTTATACATTTGAGTAAGCAAATTTTAAATTACTTTATTATCCAGTTTGGTTCTGTGTTTTCAGACTGGACATCGTAATATATCATCAATTTTAAAGAGCGTCTAAAATCGGAAATCTGTACGTCCGCACGCGTGCACTTATACTGCACGTTCGGTTTTACGATTTTACAACTTATGCTAATGCACATCTATAACTTTTCATATTAAATTATAAATATTAAATGATGCTTTTATTTTAAACCTTGTTTTAAACAAATTGTTTAATCCGTGATATAAAACTATAAGCTAGTACTCACAATAATTGTTTGTTTATAAATGCATAATTTATATAGTAATGACTTACTTATCACTAATAACGAAAAACATTTTGTAAATTGTGAAGCATTTTGCATTAATATTTCAATGAAATTTATTTCATTATTTCTACTAAACATTTGTATAAAACCATCATCCTTCAAAATTATCAGAATTGAGGTAATGCTCAGACACAAAGATACATTAATTTTTGAAAATAACATTTTTTTAAAATGTTAAATATTTAAAATCAAATTTTTCAAAAATAGTTTATTTAATAATATCATTTTTTACAAAACCAATTAATTTTCTAAATAATGATTTTTTTAAAACGACTAATTTTTTAAAAAAATTGCAAATTTTGTGAAATAAACAAATTTACCAAACATAGTTTAGAAACAAGCTACTAACACCTATTAATCAATTTTTAAAAATTGTTTTTTTTTGAAAATTAAAAAAAAATTGAAACAAACTTTTTTTTTCCAAAATCAATTATTTTGTTTAAACAAGCAAAAAGTTCTTTGAATCGTTCAAATCGGAATTAAAAAAACTGCAATTTTTTGCACATTTAGCTCTTCATCTTCGAAATGGCTGGCCCTGCCTTTGCCAAAAAATAATAACTACTTCTCCCAATCATTACTAATTGAATGTATTTTAGATCATTCAAATCGAATGCTCCGTACTCTCCGTAAAAACTCGATTTCTATTTTCTGCACTCTTTGCTTTTTATCTCCGTAACTGCTGGACCTGCTTTTGCCAAAAACTAATCAGCACATCTCCCTATCAATAGGAATCGAATGTTTTTTGAACCATTCAAATCGGTTGATCCGTGCGCCCGAAAACGTGAACGACAAAATGCGAACACACAAAACACACACACATCCATTTTTTGTGAAGTATGCCAACATTTTCAGAAACCTTCAAAACGTCTAAAAATGCAAAAATTTTCAATTTCGATTTTTGGCCGATTACAATAACTTACCCTACGGGAAGTTAAAAAATATTATTCTTAAAAAATAACAAATTATTTATAATAATTTTTTTTACAGAAATTTACCAAAAATATCATTTTTTAATGCTTGTATAAACATTGACAAAAAATTTGATATGATTATTTTTTTTAATATCTACATATGATGAAAATCATTAATTATTATCCAAATTATCTAATTATTATCCAAAAAATATAACAAATTTCGAATATCATTTCAAAGAAAATTCCACAAACAATTTTTTTCTAGAAATATGAAATTATTCAAAATTTGAATCAACAATAAATTTGATAGCCAGAATTTTTACTTACTTGAATATATAATTTTTCAATTCTATCAAATATTACGAAAACTCAATATTTCAAATACATTTTTTAAAATAATTTTTTAACTACTAGGATAAAATGGTTGTCAAAAATTTTAAATTTATTTCCAAAGTAAGCAGAAACAGTTGCGAATTTTTGCTATAATATAAATAGTAAAAAAACAGTACATTATTAATTAGTAAAATTTTACATGACCTGTATAATTTATATTTGTATAGAAAAATTATGAACATAAACGTAATAAACATAATGTTAACTTCGATTATAAATCACTATGATTCCATTTATAGTATAAATAGTTCACATTAAAACGTATTAATAAAACGTAAATTTTCTAACATAAATTGTTATGATCATAAACATCCTGTTTTATGTAAATTTTATAATCATTGAAATGAAATTACAATCTGATATTCCTCATAAACCTTCTCTCATGAACATAAATGTTCAGATTATATCAAAATGACTGAATTAATGCCTGTATGAAAAACGTTCTGCATAATGTGTCTATTACCGTGTGTAATGAGCTATTATTAAGGGTTTATTGTAAAAAAAAACGCAATTGAGGTAATGTTGGCTTACACAGCAAAGTTGCTTCTTATATTACTTGTTAACTCGGAATCAGATATAGCACCTGTTATTTTCGATAATTACTTTGAAAAGTTGTTTTATGAAACATGGTCAATTTGTGGAGTCATGCGAGTTTAACATAACTCATTTGGAAGGTGAGAGTACCATGACAGGAGGATGTAATAAGGATATACTTCTTGTTTGCGGGTAAAAAAATATTTTCTTGATGTTCAAACATATCTATCTATTATTAGGTTAGAGTAAAAGAAACCTATTACTTTTGGTTTAAAATCTTGGTTTATTGGTTTAAACTGTTTTATGGCATTTTAGCTCATTGGCGATGATACGACTGCCAACATGCCGGTCAACTTCGATTATTTTTCCGATTTTATCGACATTTTTGACGACCGACTTACCGGTGCGAAATGCATATCTAATATAAAAAATTCCTGAACGGATGAAACCAAAATTGCACATAATTGGCTGTTACATCATTCACAATTTTAGCTGCCTGGCTTACATTTTCGCCTTTGTCAAAGAAAAATGGTAAAATGCACCAAATTTTCTATTTGTTCACTTTCATTTTCAACACCCTGTAACTTACAACTGAATGCACCAAACAGAAAACAGCGAAAGATTTTTTTTACTGCGACATGTCACTTTTCCAACAAATATAAATCTAAAATTATTTGCTCGATTCTTTGCAAGAAATGTATCAGTACAGCAATATACCAAAAAATAATCGATTTTTCCCCAATTTAATATATCGAGTCAAGTCTTTAAGGCATCAGGTATTTTTCGAAATGTCTCCATTCTAGTTTTGTCTCTATTCATCTAAAAATTATTTTGTTTTCCTTTTTTCTTTATTGCACCAGGAAATAAATATTAATTCCATATTTATATTGTGCTCCCATCCTGGTTTTCTTTTATCTCAAACATGTCCTTTGCAGAACACATATGTGTTCTTATTGCAATGTGTCCAATCTTGTTTACTTTTTATCTTAACGCCTGATTCTGGACATACAAGAAAATTGCAAGAGATCAAATAGGTCCTTGATTTTTTTTAGGAACTACTTTTATAAATTTAAATAAATTTGATAGAATTTATGAATTATTTTTAATCAATTTATTCATTTATTTTCAGCAGAAATCCAATAGTAGAACCAAAAGTCAACATGATATCGTGAAAAATACTCATAAAAAATAAAGGATATAGGTGACTATCCAAAACAAGCGAATAAAAAATTTCTAGTTGTAGTTGACTGCCGGACTGGACTTCATCCATTTCACCAGTCACCAGGATTTACAAGGACCAACCATAAAAGTGAAGATACCAAAGAAAAAACGAATCCTTATGTATTTCATGGTTGGTGGTGTTAAGACTGTTGACCAGAAGAACACTAATACAAAAATTCAGTACACAGTACACAGTACACAGTATTTTTATAATGACAAATATTCGTTTGTGGTCAAATTATTTGCCTTGTGTCGACTCGTAGTGATCGTTTTTCTTGCTTTTTGATCGATTTTTTAATCCGAGTGCTTTTTATCGTTTTTTTAGTGTTTGTGCAGTGTTTTATAAAGGGCTTTATAGTGTTCATAGTGCAGTGATAGTATTTTGTTCCCGGTTCCTGGTTCCTGGTTTCCGGTTCCTGGTCAGCTCTCTTCTGGAAATCACGAGGTAATGCACTGATTTTAGTACAAATCAATACTTTTTTATAATATGTATATTTAACCATTATTACCATTTTTCTTTATTCTTTAGACAACAAATTGGTAATCGGGATTTTCCAGAAGAATCGGTGATTTTGAACAAAGGTCAGTGCATTTTCATTTCTAGGCATGATTTCTAAGGGTACGGTCACACATCTCGTTGTGGATTCACGAAAATAGATTTAGATTCGAACATCGAGCACAAACTAATAATTTTGTCCTATAGAAAGGTTGAAACGTAAACTAGGCTATAGTTAGGAAATTGTTAGTTAATATTATTTTTTTAGGGTGAACAAAATTGTGACCGTATCCCTCACTAATCCAAAATTTATTTTCAGCATAATAAAAAAATCCTTTTAAAATATAAGTGAGTGTAGTGCAGTAATAAAATTCGCGTAAATTCATTAATAAAACAAAAGTGCTAATTAAATCAATTTTGCATAATTTCGCGTAAAACAAAGTGTATGTGTGTGTGTGTGTCTGAAAACTTTTGACTCGGTGCAAATTTGCGAAGAAATGTTGACATCCATGCAGCCTGAGGTAAGAACGAGTAAATGTATCCGATTTTTTTTAACTTATAAGTGATCTGTTTTTACTCGAAACTTGTATGCATAATAATAATCAGCATATATATTAATTTATCAATTGTATGGAATTTAAGTATTAACTATTTGGTAATTTATTGGTCTTTTATGTAAAGAAACAAAATCGAAAGGTCCCAGAAACGTTATCACCTACATTTTTTAATTGTTCGAAAAATTGTAAAATTGATTGATATTAGTTGTATATTACTATCATCAAATGCTGATAAATGTGGCATATGGAAAATGCGTAGCACGTATAATTACTGCCATGTAATTCCAATATAACAGTGGTACCTCTCGAAAAACATTATTCGGACGTGTCCTGTTGTCCTGGTGTTCTGGTGTCCTGCTGTCCTTGGGATTTCCGTCACAGACATACTTGTCAGATCAATTCCAGACTGTTAACGGCATGCATTTGCATGCCTGATTAATTGCTTCATGACGTATTGTTATTAACAAGATGTATTGGTTCTGATTGCATTGTGCACGGCAGTGTGGCATTCAATACCTCGAATTTCTGGCCGTAAACAATTTTGATTTAAATTCAGTCCTGTGAAAAAACCTTGATTTCGTATGTGATTAATGGCGTTGGAGTCGGCGCCGAATTTAAGAGAAAACGTCACTGGGATTGGTATAGGTTTTACGCGATACTATAATTCGCGGATTTCGGCTTATGGAGTAGATTTCTCTAACAAGATTAAAATACTGAATTTTGTTTTATGTTTGAAGCTTATAGATATTACTACTTTAGTATTATTATTAGTTGCGGGGTTCCCGGATTCTAAATTATATTTCAGATTTTTTAGCTTCCTTGAGTATTTATTCTACTAATAGGAAAACTCATTATTATTTATACCTTTTTAAGAATACTACATTTTCCTAAAATTTTGATAAAAGCAATAAAAAACAAATCTGAATAGAAATTTGGCAACACGAGGTGGCCATGAGTTCGGAATTCGCTTCGAAAACGAGAAAACAACATAATATAATTGTAATTGTCCAAATTTATCATTATACAGATTTTTAATACAATTTTCTACGTTTCTACAAAGTTAGGCAGTGATGCGGAAACAAGAGTTGGCCATGAGGTCAGAGTAGGCCATGAGGTCAGAGTAGGCCATGAGGTCAGAGTAGGCCATGAGGTCAGAGTAGGCCATGAGGTCAGAGTAGGCCATGAGGTCAGAGTAGGCCATGAGGTCAGAGTAGGCCATGAGGTCAGAGTAGGCCATGAGGTCAGAGTAGGCCATGAGGTCAGAGTAGGCCATGAGGTCAGAGTAGGCCATGAGGTCAGAGTAGGCCATGAGGTCAGAGTAGGCCATGAGGTCAGAGTAGGCCATGAGGTCAGAGTAGGCCATGAGGTCAGAGTAGGCCATGAGGTCAGAGTAGGCCATGAGGTCAGAGTAGGCCATGAGGTCAGAGTAGGCCATGAGGTCAGAGTAGGCCATGAGGTCAGAGTAGGCCATGAGGTCAGAGTAGGCCATGAGGTCAGAGTAGGCCATGAGGTCAGAGTAGGCCATGAGGTCAGAGTAGGCCATGAGGTCAGAGTAGGCCATGAGGTCAGAGTAGGCCATGAGGTCAGAGTAGGCCATGAGGTCAGAGTAGGCCATGAGGTCAGAGTAGGCCATGAGGTCAGAGTAGGCCATGATTTTGCAGTTGGCCATGATTTTGCAGTTGGCCATGATTTTGCAGTTGGCCATGATATCGCAGTTGGCCATGATATCGCAGTTGGCCATGATATCGCAGTTGGCCATGATATCGCAGTTGGCCATGATATCGCAGTTGGCCATGATATCGCAGTTGGCCATGATATCGCAGTTGGCCATGATATCGCAGTTGGCCATGATATCGCAGTTGGCCATGATATCGCAGTTGGCCATGATATCGTAGTTGGCCATGAGGTCAGAGTGGGCTTTGAAGACAGGAAACAAAATAATATAAATTGCAATGACATGAAAACTGTTACAGATTTTTAATACGTTTTTATCCTTTTCTACAAAGTCTATTTTTAATATCTATATTTTTCAACAAGATTATATACAAACAAAAAATCAAGATGTATGGTTACAATCATAAAAAATTAGCAAATTAATTAGTAATTCAAACACTTTAAATTATTTTTCAAAATATATAAATAATTATTTGTAAATCTATTTCCAAAATATGACTAAATCTTTTGTTCATTGTTTGTGTTTTTTGTGTTTTTTGCACAATTAATTTTTGTCCTCTATAGTAGTCAATTTTGGACTCAAAACGTATAAAGTTTTTCTCAAACATCACATACCTTTTCCGTTTTTAATTGAATAGATGCCTGCATAAAACATTTTAATGACTTTTATACATCTATAATTATTTTTGTTTATTATTATAAATTGCATTTAGCAATATTTCACATCATCCTAATTTCCAATCGACCTCTAACATAATTAATCCTCTATATCCCTGAAGGCAAATTTAATTTAATTTTTCTTTACCGATTTTTTCATCGTGAAACTTCCTCGGCGAGAAAGATGCCTCGGTGAGATTTTCACACATTACAAAAGATCACACTTGCGTAATTCATAAAGATAACTCATTAATCATTTTCTTGCTTCCATCTAGACTAGAAGGAGGTTTCTACCTGTTCCACTTTGGCACTGTTTGCTTTCGAACATTATCTGCTTACCTTGTAAATTTAATACTCCTGTCAGTGGCGTATTCATGTGCACAACTAATAAATTAATTAGCGAATTGATGCCTATTGAATTACGAAATTAACGGGTGTTATGCTGCTTATAGTTGCCTTGTTCTAATTATTGAGAAGGTGTAATAATAAAGACATTGTCCGTTTTTATAACTATACTAATTGTTATGGTCACGCGATAGCAACCTCGGCCAGTTTGATATCAAGCAATATGACATATAGTTACCATTTGTGGTGATAGATTTCAGAAATTTCAAGTGAAATTTGCCAAAATATATATATACATATTGTGTGGTTGACTACTGGGTTGCCATGTCGAGCAGAATCACCAGGTTAAAATGTGCGATTACGAGTACAGCTCATAGAACACATATTTTTGATGACTGTGACAAATTAAAAAAAAATTACATATTTTTATACATTCTAAGGTCACACTTTATATTCAGTTAACAGAAAATTTATTACCAAGTTTTTGCAAATTTATTAACAGGTTTTATAGTTTTGCCTGTATAGTACTTCAAAATTTTTGAAAATTGGTAATCTTATAGATTTTGAGGTGCTCTTTAGAAACTTCAACATTGCCACCACGAATTTTTACGGCAAGGCGCCGCCATATTAGAAAAATTGCGTCAAAAACAGTTTTTTAACAATATCTCCTTTCCGGCTCATTCTACGATATTTATGCTCCTGTTGAGCTTTCAAACTCTGTCTTAGGTTTTGCTCTTTATTGATTACATACCGTCGTGTGAAAATGAGCAAATATCCTCCATAATTATTTTTTCAATTTTGTGTCAAGCAATTCAGAATGACTCAAAACGTCGAAAAAACATAAAATTAGCATGTTGGATTTTCTGGCAAAAACATGAACTTCTCTTTGGAGTAGTTTATGAATCCTGAATGTTATAAATGAAAACCTGAAGGCAGATCCATGCTATAAGAGCATCACAAATCAATGGTTTCCTTTGCCTTCCTTGTCTATTATCCCCATTACAAAATTGAATAATGACAATAAAATGATATACATATTAAAGCATTTTTCTATAAATCTTCAATCTATTAAAATTTACATTGATGTAACTACTACATCCTTTCTGAAGAACGCGGATTTGATATTAATCGAAATATTTGTATCACGCAAGACTGACAAAACTTACTATTTAATTACATTCTCGAACTTTTCCAATTAATAATCGCTGGATGAACTTTATTTTAAAATTCCTTTAACAATATTGGTACGATTTATTATGCACTCGAACAAATATCTCATAATTATAATACTCAACTTTCGTTTACTTAAACTTTATCCGAAAACTGTCGATGGAATATTTGCGTGAGCGTGAAATCGAAGTTTCAGAACAAATGTGTACTTATCTCGGAATGTGTGCAAGGCTTGTTCTGAGAACAGTTCGGCTGCCTAATTACGGAGGATATTCGCTCATTTTCACACGGAGTCCTCCTCTCGCAGGATAATCGATAGAGAACAAAACCTAAGGCAGAGTTTGAAAGCTCAACAGGAGTAGAACCAACTTTTTTTTTTCATTTTTCTAGATAAAAATAACTTAAACTCACATTTAACAAAGCTTTGGTCGGAAAAGAAATGTGGACTCTAAAAAAAAAAAAGTCCGACGAAAACTGGATAAACAATCGATAAGGAGATGTGTTCAGTTTTTGGCAAAGGCAAGTCCAGTCGTTTCAAAGATACAGAGATGAATGCACAAGAAATGGCAGCTTTTTAGAGAACTAAGCGATTTGAATGATTCAAAAAACTTTCTACTTATTGTATTGAGAAAACAATTGCTTTTAGAAAAAATCACTAAATTTTTTTTTCAAAACAGACTTTAATTTTAATTTTGGCTAAAGTTCTGAAGCTTGTTTGTATACTTTAAATAAATAATTTTAACTTTGTAATTCAGTCTATATAATTCTTGCAAATATCAGACAATGTTACAGTAGTTATAATAATCTATTTAACTAGTGGGGCGCATGGCATCGTGCCTTAAGGCAAATTGCTGGAACTTCCCGTACCAAAAATTATACGATATAAAAACGATTGACATTTTTAAAAATCTTCGAAAAAATCAGATTTTTGAGAACTATAAATTCGACAAAAAATTACCTTTTTTAAAAAAAAATTGTTTGAAAAAAAAGTTATCTTTATTTCGGCATATTTTAGAAATTCTGAACTTTTTTTTTCAAAGCAATCGTACTGCTTTCTTTCATCTAACGGATAAACAATGGTACGGAACCCATAGGAATGTAAACAAAATTTATACTTATTGTTAACATCTCTATAAAATATCTGATAATTTGATGTGCATATGTCTAATGATCATTTTGACCGCCAAATGCCTTTTTTTTACTCTTTTCATTAGCTCTCCGAAACCGCTAGACCTGCTTTCTTGACCAATTTTTCATCTTGTCAATACAAGTAAAATGTTTTTTGAATTTTTAAAATCGGACGCTCCGTTCTATTACCGTGTTATCGTCTTTGTCACTTTTTGCCCCGTATCTTCGGAACGGTTAGACCTGCCTCCACCAAAAACTAATCCGCACGTGTCCTTATCAATACGAATCGAATGTTTTTTAAATTAATTAAATCGGTTGATCGGTGTTCCCGAAATCGTCCACGAAAATTTGACAACACACACGCGCACACACATACACACACACACATACATCCATTTTTTCTAAGGTATGCCAAAATATTAAGAAACCTTTGAAACGTCTTGAAATGCAAAATTTTCATTTTTGATTTTTTTGCTATTGATATAATATCCTACGGAAGTTAAAAAAAAAATTATTATTCCTCAAACTTTCGTTACGGTACGGGAATTTTCAGCAACTTGCCTTAAGGCCGATACCATACGCTACTAATTTAATATTAATTATTAATTTTTTATTGACAGATTATTCATTTAAATTAATTAAATCGGTTGATCGGTGTTCCCGAAATCGTCCACGAAAATTTGACAACACACACGCGCACACACATACACACACACACATACATCCATTTTTTCTAAGGTATGCCAAAATATTAAGAAACCTTTGAAACGTCTTGAAATGCAAAAATTTTCATTTTTGATTTTTTTGCTATTGATATAACTTATCCTACGGGAAGTTAAAAAAAATTATTATTCCTCAAACTTTCGTTACGGTACGGGAATTTTCAGCAACTTGCCTTAAGGCACGATACCATACGCTACTAATTTAATATTAATTATTAATTTTTTATTGACAGATTATTCATCTCAGATATCGGAAACAACATCAGCTTTTTAATTACAATGAAACATAAATTATTCGATCAAATCAACGAACATTTCCACTCCCATAAATACCCCTTTGAATCTCTCACGTGATGATAACATCGGGAAAGGTGACGTTGCGTTAAAATTAAATACGGCAATTAACTATCCGACTAAAGATTGTTCTCAATCCTAAATAGCTATAAACATAAATTGGGTGTGCGCTTTGGAATGTGTTTTCGGCGGCAATGTGTGTAGTTACTTCTAACTAAAAGCAATTCAACGCTCCTTCCAGTAGCGTAGAAAATTTAGCCGGCTTTCTTCTCTTTTCTACAGAATGCGAAATTGTTTACAGTTTCACTCGTTAAATGGAGAAACTCCGGCAACTGAATGTGCAAAATGATACTGGATGCTTTAAATATTTTTGGGATTTATTGGATGCTGGTTTTGGAACAAACACACGCGACTGTTTTCGTTTATTATATAATTACGGTATGACTGATTTTGAAGTCGCAATAATTCTGTGATGAAAATTCTTACCTGCCTACAAATCAACAACATTATGTTTACATGAAGATATATATACAGGGTATCCCATACAGATATTGACCTTAACTGTCCTGAAAAAAAAAATAGAAAACAATCTTTACGATGTTTGAAAATTATGAGCTTTTAAGTGCAACCTACAACTACTTTTAAGTGATAATATTATGAATATTTTTTGGTTATTGTGGTTAATTTTTATTAATATTGTTGATTTGAACTTTGGATCCGTAACGTGAATAACGTTTCCAGAATTACAGTAAAAATATACCTTATTTGCCCCAATTTTTAATTGGAATAATGAATGAATTTAAAATTTCTAAAATAGGTCGACTTTGAGGGGCCCTTCTTTAAAAAAAAAGTACTAAGGCGTGTTGGAAAGTTTTATGGAAAGTCTGCGTATTTGAACTGATTATGAGTAAAATGCGATAACCAAAATCATGTTATTTTTAGTTTTTTTTCTCATAAATATTACATTCCCAAACAATATGATCCTTTGATCTTCACCACGTAGCGTTTTAATACAGTAGTTTATTAATTGTTTTTGATAAAATCCTTTAATATAACTTTAGAATTACATTTACTTGAAATAAAAAACACGAATCTTTACATTTCAAAAATAATTTTATTATAGAAAACGTGTTAATGTTTTGAAAAACATTTACATTAAATTATTAACAAAACTTCAAAAGTTGTCGCTTAGTTCTCCAAGATGGATTTGTAAAAAATTTAAAATTATTCAGGTATTGTGATTAAATACATACATACTTACATATAACCACATATAAATAATTGAGCTAAAATTTGTAAATTTTATGGTAGTCGCTCATGGGTCGATTCTGCTGAACAACCGACCAATGTTATGGCAAGGCCATGTTACGCTCCAACTTCCATATATTATGCTACTAAATCATACTGAAATACCTTTTATAATCATTTACACATAAACTGCAACGTCACTCGTATGTTATGAAGCTGTGTCAGAAACACCCTGTTATCTAAGATAGTTTTTTTTGACATTTGTGCGGTTTCTAGATTAGGTTTTCTATCTGACAAGCTGAGAAAAACGCCTGAATGCACAGCACCTACATGGCTTTTACAAAACATTTAGAACAAATTAGTGTGGAAAGTTTTTCTTAACATAGTTTTGCCATATCATTTGTTTGCTATGCGGAAAAATCGGTACATTGATTGAGTGATTTACTAATCTGGCTTAGGTGTTGATATATAGCATTTTATGAAACGTTTTGGATAATCGTGTGCAAGTTGTGTAATTACTCACATGAATCTCTAAATATGTAATGTATGTTGTAGACAGCGTAATAAAGCTAAGCAGTGTTCAACATTGCCTAAAATAGGAAGATCATACTAATTCTTAAGTCGATCAACTTATTGAGACAGCAGTTCCAAGAATACTGAAATAGAAGATTTCAAAAGATATTCAAGGCATTTAACATTACCACATCTTGGAGAACTGAGCTGATATGGTGAATCAAAATCATTGGAGTGACAACTATTGACATACTAAAATTTACTAAAATAATTCTTTATACGTATTTATAAGTGTGTCTCCATTTAGACAACAGACTTACTTGTAAAAGCCACATAAAAACAAAAAGCAGCAATCAATGATCAAAATGAAAGAATTTTATTGGCTACTGCGTAAAAAGTCTAAGCTCTCTATTGCAAATAAGTTGCTGCTATATAAATCAATCATTAAACCAATCCGGACCTACGGAATTGAGCTCTGGGGATGTGCTTACTAATCAAATATAGCTATAATGCAGAGAACTCAGTCAAATTTTACGTATAATACTTAATTCTCCGTGGTACGTTACTATTGAAACCATTCACAGTGATCTAAACATGAAAACGTTCAAAGAATTTAAGGAAAAATACAAACGTAAACTGGAATCATATCCAAACCCATCAATAGGCGACATTACCCAACCATTTGGCGTAAAGAGACTGAAACATCAATGACCTTTAGATTTAGTCTTAGATTAGCTTCGATATAACATTATCTTATTAATTGCTAAACTAAGAAGATCTCACTGGAGTTCTTCTTAGACATCGCTCTCAAATATTGTCAATTTAGCTTATGGGAATCCTTATGTATTTCTGATTGCTGGATAAAACAGAGTTAAAAAAATAAATAAAAAAATAAGGGTGCTTTAATAAATTAAAGCAAATAGCTCGTAGGATATTATATTATTGCTGCTAAAAAAATGGTTAGTGTAACATGCGTGATTTTTCCATATTGATTTTTTCTTTAATTTCGTCGCCGGTACTGATCCAGCTAATGTCTCCCCACGTGGCAATTCGTTGTTGCGAGAAGCTGTTACGTGAACTTCTTGTACGGCGCAAGTAAAACAGTAATCGGCTGTGTAACACGTTGATTAGTCCGCATGTTATGTACAATAAAGTCAAAACGAAATCGGTATATGCTGATATTAAGACGGAGTTTGCCTACAAGTATGAATTCCGGTACATTGTCCCCACGATTCATTCCGGGAACTTGGAGCAATAACGTTGACCCTAAGTGCCTGATTCCTCAGCACTGACCGGCTGCAAACAATCTTCGGATTGGCATGAATTAGTATCGAGGGGTTTGTTTTATTATTAATGTTGAGGTGATTTAGTAACTACATTTATTGGCGAAACGAGATTCCTAATTTTCTAAATCTTAGTCGAAGTTTGCATTCATGATTTTTTACTTAGGTATGCAGTTTATCAGAAATCTTCAGGGAAATTTGGTGAACCGAAAATTCCTCGGTACATCCACTTTTTAAAACTTGATTATCAACTCGAATATGATTTTTTTTACTTATCTTTATGTTTTAGAGAGTTCTTGATATTTTGGGATCCTTAAAAAAGATAGATGCATGTGTTTGTGTGTATGTGTGTGTGCGTGTGCGCGTGTGTTCGGATACAAATTTTTATCGACGATTTCCAGAACACAGATCAACTGATTTGAATAATTCATAAAAACATTCGATTCATATTGACTGGGAGACGTGCTGTTTAGTCAAATGCAGGTCTAGCACCTTCGAAAAATGGTGTGAATAGTGCCAAAATGTTAGTTCAGTTTTTGAGAGAACGGAGCGTCCGATTTGAATGATTCAAAAATGATTTTATGTGTATTGACGAAATGGAGAAATGATATAATTTTTGGGAAAGCAGGCCTAGCGGTTTTGAATACTCAATAAAAAAGCATAAAAGCCATATGTTAGATATATGCACATTAATTTATCAGATATTTTATAGATATATGAACTTAAAATTGGAAATTACATTGTAGAAAATAAAAAAAAAACTACAAAATCTCCGATCTAGTAGGTAATTCTTCTGCATGATAAATAAAATCTTAAAATTTTATTTTTTCATGGCCCTTTTTACCTTAAATGAATATTAAATATTCACTTTAATTCCTAAATGATCTATTAAGTGTTATTTTGTAAAATTCACCATTGAGATTTTAATTATTGTGCAGAAGAATTATAAGACCGGAGATTTTGGCGTTTTTCTTAATTTCTTTTAAAATTTATTGCCATTTGACTCCCAATTTTGACTTGAAATTTATATTCAGTGGTTAAAACTAGGCATACATGTATATTAGAAAATATGTCGCACACCCAATACAGACACTTTTTTATGGGCTTCTGTTATTAACAATTATAAAAAAATTATTGAACTTAAAATTGTACATTTTCTCAAAGTACTTATAAAAATAATTATTTTTTTTTTATTTCTTATAAAAATTTCCAACGTTATTTTTAGTTGTATCAAAATTGATAAATTACTTGTCTTTATCAAATCATTGAACTCGAAATGGTATTGTTGGAATATTGTAACATTTCTCAAGATTATTAAAAATTCTTTCGTTAAACTTAAAATTGATGATTTTTTTACGACAATTGTCAAAATAGTCATAGTTTTCAGATCGCTCTTAAAATTATTACAAATGTCTAAATTGACAATTTTTTTAATGGTCAATTTGGTTTAGTGATTCCAGACTATTTACTATGAAAAATAAGAGTAAATTATGTTTTTGAAATATGTATGTTTTGTTTCAGTCTCAAATATGCTACTTATTGTGTTAAACTATCAAATTTTAGTTCTTTTATTCTGATTGCAAAACAAATTATTTTAGCAACTGACTTTACCAATAATTTTTGCTTGGAATTTTAAAAACTAAGTTTTTATTTAAAATAAATTAATATTTGTTTAAGCCTAAAATTTTATGCTATTTTTATAATATTTTATCTTTTTGACTGTATACTATTGTAAGATCTTCTCCAATTGCCTTTTACTAATTTCCTTAACGACCTTATAAGAAAGTAATCGACGTCGTTTAATCTATAGCAGAGCACATATAGTCTTAGCCAGGTATCTTCTATAATGAGTAGACATAAGAAAAATCAATTCTTGCCCCAGACGAGCGAATTAGTGCTTGATGTTTCAAAAAAAATGCAAATCATTTGGCTACAAATCAGTCTGTTACGAGTGCTTATTAATATTGATGAGAAAACAATCGGAATCGATGATGCATAATACGCATTTTACATTGTAACAATAATAATGTATAATAATAATAATGTGTACATATATATAGTAAATTTTTTCTCGTTTTTTATTATTTGGGGAGGAAATTTGGCGTGAAATAGATTTTAGAAATTGAAAAATATTGAGGTTGTATCAGTTTGAAATTTGTCGATCGTTCTCGCAGGCGATAGAGATGTGTATCTATCGACGTCGTATCGGTTGTGAATTGCCCAAGGAAACCTTATTTTATTTTGCTTTCGGGCAAATATGACAAAAATCCGCATATCTAGATATCTGCAAATAGGGTACACTGAGAGATAAGAAAAAATAATCATTAGTAATATACTTTGACTGATATTAAAATCAATCAGGCTTAGCCATAGACAGAAGTATAAAAACCTACAGGATAAAAATACTGGTAGTCCAGACAAGGGTATTTTGTATTATCAGAAGAGTATTTTTCTACTAAGTATAAATCCTTTCTACCATGTTCTCCTTTGTACTATCATTATTGTATATTAGTATATTTTATATAATAATATTATCCTTGAAATTTAAGGACTGATTCTGCCGTAAAATACGTAGGGGCTATATTACGTATCAAAATGTAATGTGGTTGCTGTTTAGATAGAATGCGGTAGGTAGGCGTTTTAGATAGAAAACGCACAAATGTAAAAACAATCGTTTTTGAAATTTTGATTTGTTTTATTCAAAATTTTGGAAATTACGAAATTTTTTGTAAAAGCATTTTTTCTAACCGTCTACATAAGCATAATATCTTATGAATTAATCT
This sequence comes from Ctenocephalides felis, assembly GCF_003426905.1. Classification (NCBI taxonomy): domain Eukaryota; kingdom Metazoa; phylum Arthropoda; class Insecta; order Siphonaptera; family Pulicidae; genus Ctenocephalides; species Ctenocephalides felis. Next base: position 186,502,645 of record NW_020538040.1, read on the forward strand.
GATCGAATGATCCGTTCTCTCAAAATTTGCATTACCATTTTTACACCCTGTACACATCATTAAAATCCCTGTAAAATATCCGATAATTTGTATGCATATGCCTAAAGATAATTTTTGACCACCAAATGGCATTTTCTTACTTTTTTTATTGGATTGGATTGGATTGGAAACTGCTATACCTGCCTTCCCAAAAACTTTATCAGTTCTTCATTTTGTAAAAACAAATAAAATGTTTTTTAAATTATTCAAATCGTACGCTCCGTTCTCTCAAAAATAGAATTTTCTTTTTTTGCACTTTTTGCTGCGTATCTTCGGAACGGCTAGACCTGCTTTTGCCAAAAACTATTCAGCTCGTCTCCTTATCAATAGGAATCGAATGGTTTTTGAATAATTCTAATTGGTTGATCCGTGTTCTCGAAATCGTCAACGAAAAATGTATCCGCACATACATACAAGCAGACACACACATACATCCATTTTTTCTAAGGTATGCCAAAATGGTTAGAAACTTTTAAGATATATAAAAAAATTTTGTTTTGATTTTTTTTGTGATTACTAGAACTTACCCTATGATAAGTTAAGAAGGTTGTCGTAACTGCATTTTAGTGATGTAGTATAATAATATATCAGTGAAGTTGCATTTTAAAACACCTGATCGCACTGCAAGTACATGATTCTGACAGTATTTAGTACCGTTTTGTAAGAGAAACGCTATGTAACACAGCCTTTACTTAACAATGGTTTATTTAAGGGGGTATTCTAGTGTAGAAATTCACAAATATCGATTTTTTTATTTCATATTTTCAAAGTTTAACTATCTAAAAATATGGGTACGAGAAGGTTTTTGAATATTTGAATTTTCGGAGATATAGGCATTTTACTGACTCGGTCTCCATATTGGTTAGGTTTTACGCAAAACTTTAAATGCGTTTTTCTCAGAATAGAGTTTTTAGTTCAGAGTACTGTTGACACGATTTCTCGAGTTTTAATCGACCGATTCACTTGAAATGTCCAGCGAGTCTTGTTTATAGACCTATCTATAGCCCGAACTAGGATTATCCCCAAAGTCCAATTTTTACTATTTTTTAAAAAAAATGAGAAACTCAAAAAAACAGTAAAAAAAAAACACTTTTTTTCAAACAGTCGCCAATTTGTAAAAAAAAAATCTTTTTACTTATCGCTAGTTCGGGCGATTGCGTCATTATTGTAGATTAATAATCTTTTTATTTTTTGCATTTCCGATGGCTAGGAGGGCTGAAATCATGTCAAGACTGAGGTGCCAATTTTTTGAGACTACCCACTTCATCAGCTGCCAGTTTTTACAATTTTCAACTTTTTTATTTTTTTATTTTTGTTTTGTATTTAAATAATATTAATAAACAAGTGGTAAAATAATGAATAGCAAAAACATCCCTTGCTCTCTTTTATGACACTTTAAAAATGACCTGGAAGTCATCGCTCTACACTAGAATACCCACTTAAGGCAAAATTTTTGTCGGCTTTTTTGTCTCACATACATACTCGCACATACTTTTCCAAATTTGGTTCTAAATGGTTTCTGGACATAATATTAGCAAATCGGATTTTTTGGAGAAAATAATTTTTATTTTGATAGGTTAAAAATCTCGTAGATACTTGAATTTTTAGCTTTTTTCTACAACCGGAACCGTTTCTCTCACCCAGCAAAAGTCTCTTACTACTCATGACGTGGTTTATGCTTATTATCGCTCCACCTTTGCCATATGCGTCGCTCGTTCGTATGTGCCCGTGAAACGCGCTCGTGTAATATAATTAAAATGTACATATTCATAATTAGCGCTGAACTAGCTACAACCGCCACTGGCAACCTTGAAGCTATTCATCTCAATTATCCAAATAACGCCGTACACGGGAACACAATCCAGTTGGAATTCTAGTCTTTGGGATGATTTTCGTAATGATTCGCGTACACCAGATGGAATGATGTACGTCGTCTCTAACATCTTCAACTCGTACCTACTCGTACTGCGTCTGCACGCTATCATCAGGGCCCCATCTGACGATGAGATAGTTCTGACTTGTCTAGATTGAGTCTAGACAGACGCCCGGCGACCGGCTGCCATTTGTTATATATGGCTGTTTAGAGATAAATAAATATAGATGTACGCGATTACAAAATATGTACACATATACACACGTATGTATATATATATATATATATATATATATATATAATATGTAATATGTAATTTAATCAAAGTTTTGCATGGAAATAGCATGAAAAAAATTTAAAAAATTTTGCAGAGCGTCGAATTTTCAATAAAAATGACACGAATTTTCGCTTTTGATTCATTTGTCGCTAAGTTATACCTAAAAAAATTTTTTTTTAATTTTCAAATTTTTTTCCATGCTATTTCCATACGAAGTTTGATTGAATTGCGCACTATCTAAAAGTTAATTTGGAACCATTTGAGCCCTTGGGAGCAAGGAAACTCGAAAAAGTCGATATTAAAGACCACCCTAATACATATATATATATATATATATATATATATATATATATACTTATGTAGGCAAATGTATTAAAAAAAATTAGAAAAAATTATTCTATGCAGTTTGCAAGCAACCTAGAGCTTTGGTGAATCTGTGTTATTTTTAATCATTTTTTTAACTTACCGTAGGGTAAGTTAAAGTAATTGCAAAAAATCGAAAATGACATTTTTTATATATCTTAACGTTTCAAAGGTTTCCGAACATTTTGGCATATGTTCGTGTAAGGATACTATTTTTTGTCAGGTCAAGCCGTTCTGAAGATACGGGGCAAAAAACGTTAAAAGTCCGATTTAAATGATTCAAAAAAATATTTTATTTGTAATCACGAAGCGAATGATAGTTTTTGGGAAGGCAGGTCTAGCGGTTTCGGAGATCCAATAAAAAAGTAAAAAAATGCCATTTGGCGAACAAAAATGATCATTAGACATATGCACATTAAATCATTCGATATTTTGAGATTATAATAATAAGTACAAATTTTGTTTACATGTCCATGGGTTCCGTTAACTTTATAAAAACCTCAAAATTTCTAAAATGTTTCAATGTATAAAAAATTCAAATTTTTCAAAGGGTCAATTATTTTCAATATTTAAAGATTCTTAAAAATCTAAAATGAATCTTTTTTGAAAAATTTTATTTTAAAAATTTAGTACGGAAGTTTTCACAATTTGCCATGCACCACTAACTCATTTAAGATATGAATCTGTAAACATAAATCACATGAATAAGAATGAATTAAAAATGAAAATTCGTGTCATTTTCATTGAAAACTCGACGCTCTGCAAAATTTTTGAAACTTTTTTCATGCTATTTCCATACAAAACTTTGATTGAATTGCGCTCTATCTAAAAGACAATATTAAGAGCTAGAACTTTTAGAGAATTGTTTTTTATCAATTTGGAACCATTTGAGCCCTTGGGAGCAAGGAAGTTCGAAAATGTCCATATTAAGGACCACCCTAATTTATATAGTAAGCGTGTACTTTTCTTTTTATTTTTATGTCGTTTTTCGTTCTTTTTTCTACCAGCAAACCCATATGTGGTGTACTCATTTCGGCTTATATTTGCATCGGAGCTATGACAAATTGCATGCAATACTTCACCTTACACTGCACAATTCAATCTAATACTAATTTTTCTCACAATAATACACGGTTTTTTCGTAGTTCGTGACTAACAACTCATACGATTGCAGACCTGTAACACAACATTTCGATTTTATTCTTAATTGATAATTGTAAAACTAGATCCATGTAAATATTTTTGAGTTTAAAGTAAATATTAGAGCAAATCAATTCGTCTTCCCGCAGGGTATGTGTGCCCGTGTTCACCCAACTTTTCGTGGTCTTTAATAGACAAAACGCTGATCACCACAATCTTTTGGAATAACATAATTCCAGACTTATATTACATATCTCATATGACAAATAATAGAAGCATAAATCGTTTCTCCTCCGGTACATTTTGCGGAATGTATAGCCGTTGCGAATAAACCGCGTGACTCAGCCCGAACTGAAGCCAATGAATTGCATCTCCAAGCAAAGTTTCGCGTAGTTTTCGTTACAGAGGCAGAGTCGACCGTATCGTATCTAAATTCCCGTTCTCGGGCAAACGTTTACTTCTCCTGACTGCAGGGGAAACTTCACATGGTGTATTATATAATATATTATATGTATAATGTAATATTAATATGTGCCCGTTGATGCGGTTGCGGTCGCTTTCCACTGTCCGATCATCTTGAGGGAATTTAGCTAATAAGCGCATAGTGCTTATAATTTAATAAGGACATAAGAGGGAAGTTTTTAGTTTTTGTTTTTTATGAGCTGAGTCGAAAGTTGTTCTTTGGATAAAACACGATCATTTATACATACAAATTAATAACGATAATAAATAATTTATTAAGCAAAAGTTAAATTTCTGTTTAAAATAATACGGCATTTAATATTTAATGCAATACTTTTTAATACATCAGTTTAAATTTTTCATAATTTGTAAAACGAATATTGTCCGGCTTACGTAAAAACGAGCTCCAGCCAATAATGGCGCAATATTGGTAATATCGGCGCAATGTTGATAATTTGCGCCACGATCTAGCCATGATTCATTTTTACTGAAACAATTTTATTTACTTGGTAAATGCATTATATTAATTTAGAGGTAGTATTTTAGAGGAGCTTTATGTGTTCATTAATCCTTTTCAGGTTTTTAATCTTCAACTAGTATATCACAATGCAGATTACTCAACTAAATACCTTATCCACTATACACATATCTGCAAAAAATAATAGTAGTATAATAATAATAACTAGTGGTATATTACAATGTGATTTACATTGTTTGACTTCACCATTTTATAAATGAAGAGTCAAGACAAATTGCATCAATATAAATATAAAAATTGTCAAGTATTCGAAAAGACGAATTTTGAACGAACGACAAAGAAGCTGATTTTTGTATTTTTTTTTAATTTATTGCATTGAACATGATTTATTTATTTTCATTCTAAATACATCTCAGCTCGCAGCTTTCTGCAACTTACTAAATGAGAAGTAAATGATATTTGTAATGACAAATTACAATTATTACTGTTTTTTCGTTGCACATTGGCATGTTGAAAAGCCTTACACATAGGCTACTTTAAGCAGATGAATCTGTTACAAATCGATACAATATTGGATACGAGAAAAGTTGGGTCATTATTATTTACAAAACAATTTAATTCTTATTTTGTAACGCTAAGCTCATTTACGTATTTGTTTCAAAGCAATATGAGCCCTGTTACGAAGTTTATCATTTTGTTTTATCAACCTAATTGAATTTACTTTCAAGCTGTATATATATATATATATATATATATATACATATATATATATATATATATATATATATATTCGAACAAAGAATCCAAAAAGTAATCTTAATCTTGATCTTGATAAAGTT